>NC_085846.1:57342066-57942066 GCF_035594765.1 Anolis carolinensis
GAAATTTTGTTACTGCTCCTGCACTGTTCTATTATAAAAGGATTTTTTTTGAGGGGAGGGATTAGTAACCAGTGATCATTGTTCCAAGAAAACATTTCAAGAATACTCGGGAGGCAATGGCCATGCAAAATTTATTAGCATGATTAATACTATTAGATAAAGACAGTGGAGACAGGACAGGGAAAAGAAGAGGGTAATATTTTCAGTGTCTCACAATGTAGTCATCTATTAAGAGTCCATCTAATATTTATGTGTTAGTAGAAAAGACACAAGCCATCATTATGAGGCTTCAGTATACAAGCCCCAATAAGGCCACTTGAAAATCCCTGTGGAATATTTCCTTTGATGCATTAAAAATAAGCAAGAAAGTGGCAGAATTAACAGTTGGGGGTAATATTAAGGCCCCATTTTCTAGACCACCTACTCCCAATGCTGCACCCACTGGTGTCACTGTGATCACACAGGCATTACGCTACTCCGGCTACATCACCAGAGATGTTACCTGCCCAGTATTCCTAATTCAAAATGATTGTGTGTTGTTTTAAAATATTTTTATGAAATACAGTCATAATGTGCTGTTTCACATAAGAGTCAATTTGTAATATACTATCCTCAATAACTGCTTCCTTTGATGTGCATTTTTTGAAGATAGCATGCCGCAATATAAATAAAACGATTATGAATGTATGCCCATATAGTCTAAATGTTTTGCTTTTAAGAAAAAGCAAGTGGTTGTTATGAAATGGTAGGCTATACTGCCTCAAGACTATGAAACAGATGGCATATGTTGTTTGAGACAAACCTTTAGGAAATAACCAAATGCATGTGGACTAAAGTGAAAAGGTATGTTTTCTAGCAAATATTTCCAAATTGCTCCAATAACTTCCAGAAGTAAGGCTCCACAAGAGCAATTCTGAGCATAAATAGATCAGCAAGAAGCGCAAGAGGTAAGAAATTATACATGTGAAGACAAGGAAGTTATAAAACAAGCCTTCCTGAAATATTATGAAAAGAAAACAATTTTCTTTTATGTTGGAAAGTCTATAGAAGTCATTTGCATACTGCTATTTTAAGACAGGAGAACAGTTCAAAATAAAAACCAAAAATATTATCGTCCTCCCGCAAACTTCTGTCCCCACATATCAAATTTCATCTAATTTACAACTTGACAAACACAAAAGTACTGCCTAGTACCTTGTTGTCTCCGAGTACTTCTTGTACTGGTGTTCTTTATAAAAAGAAGACAATGTGTATATATTTTAAATGAGTAATGAACAGAACTATAAATTAGTGAAATGTTTTGGATTCTGTTTTTCAGTTGCTAAAGAAAAAACTGAACTGCACCTAAAGTTTATTAATCCAGAAACTCTTGTTTTTATCCAAAATGCCTGAAGCAGATGACACCTTAATACCAAACATAGAGAAATCAGAGAAGTTGTTTGTGACGTTTCAAGCTGAAATGTCTGGCCGCTGCTTGCTCAAGCTTCCTGGACAGGATTGCAAACTTGTTGTTCCTGAAACATGTACTGTGGTTGGTTTCCCCACATACTGCAGATGACATCCTGTGAATTTGATGTTATATGTAAGTCCTGATAACTCACTGTTTTTAAGCCATTGTACTTACAGGAGGGACAATACATGGAATCAAAAGGGTGCAATCCTGGATTGCTGGCTGGTGTTTTCAGGACAGCTTTTAGCAAAAAAAAATCCCTATTGATTTGGTGGCAGATAGAAAGTTAAAATGAGAGACTTGCTGATAGCGCTGGCAAGATGTTCAGAATTTGCTAACAATAGATAGATTTTGCTAATTGTTAGGAAATACAGGATCAAAATCTGTCACAGATGGAAAGTGTTGTTGGCTATTACTTGACTCATGCCTTCTGAGGAGTAGATTTTCTCTCAAAATGATGGTTGGTTTCTTGATGTTGTCATCTGTTATCTGAAGATGGCCTCACTTTTGAAGGAGACATTGGTTCTTTTACAGTAAATTTCTTCAGGGTTTAAGATAAGTGGGATTCTTAGAGCTAAGTTGTAGATAATATTTTAATGGGCTTGAGGTGTCAGAATCTCCAAGTATGACTATCAGTGGGCTTATTACAGAGCCGATATAATTATGTGGTTCTCAACGATGAGGAGAGAAGCCAAGATAGGGATATGTTCAGTTGTGTTGTTTAATGTGAACTCTTCTCAGCACTTTTCCCATAGTCCAGACTATAAAGATGTTTTATATATTGTTACCATATATATGCACTTGCCACAATATATATGTGAATTTTGCTCACAAACAGATTTGCATAAGAAGTCATGCAAATAACTGTGGAGCCATTGACAGAAGACAATGATCAAGGATCAAGTACTTCCTTCATAAAGCATCGGCAGACATCCATAAAATGAAATTAATTCTTGGTTCAACTTGTTTCTAAAACTGAATTAACTGAGTTGCGAAAAGGACAACCTGTTCTTGTACAAGCCTGTGCTCAGTTACAATCTTCACCAAACCCGTCTCTGTCTGCTTTCATCTCATGAAGTCTAATAGATTGCTGTTAGGGACAACAGTTTTGTGAATGTCCTTTCTTTTCCAAATCTCATGAAGTTTAAGTGTTACATAAAAGCAGCCATGTTTACCCAATTTTTAATGATCTTGAGGTATGTTCCAAGTGCTCCATGGCAATCTTGTGAATGTTTCATATTTATCTTGGTGCTCCGTTGTATGTTTGATTTATTATTGTATGAATATTATTTTTTAATTGGGACCCACATTAGCAAACCGTGTATATTCAGAGACTATAACTGTTAAAGTCTTCCAGCGAGCATGGCCTCTGGTTATGCTGGCTGAAGTGTTCTGGGAACTGTAGTTTGGGAACCTTTTTTTGCTGAAAGGCAGAGCTAAATGCTCTAAATACTCAAATGAAAACAAAAAGGAATGCATCCACATCCTGTGACTAACAGACACAGGCCCTATTTGCCCTTCTCCTTGCTACTCTAAGAATCAGCTGGGATATGACCTGCGGCTCTGAACATGCATATGACATAGAAGTCTAAGGCGGTTTGCACCATTGTGGTTTGTCTTTGAAACATCAAGAGAAAATCAGATGATGAGGTGAGGCCTCATCTGGATCTTGTTTCCTCTTATCTCCTCAACTGTTGAAAGTGACAGTTGTGACTAACTGTGCTCTCATGGAAGTAGTGCCTATTACAGCCAGTTAGTAATACTTGCTTCATTAAAATGAACAAACTTACTCTTAGGAAAAGACACTGAGTCTGAAGATAAATTTGGAAATCTCTACCTGTTGGACTTCTTGCTATATAGCAGTGTTCAAAAGGAAATTCGACTACCTGATTTCTGAAGTCATTTCTCACTATGCAGTTGCATGCCTTGCTATAAATTGTGCATTACTGCTGCTTTCATTGAAAGGAACTTAAGTGTTCCTCCAATTGCTTTTGTTATTATTTGACTGTCTGGAGGCATATCCTTAGAGGATAGATGCATGTTTCAGTAGAAGACACATGAGGAAAAGTCAAGTGCAAACACTGAGAGACAAAAATCACAGAAGATTTCATAGCCCCATCTACGCTGACCACTCAATGCAGTTCATACCTAGCTTGTGTGGCATGTAAGACCCCATCTACATTGCCATATAAAATCCAGGTTATCAGCTTTGAACTTTGTACTGAATCATATGGCAGTTCATATATAATCTAGTTCAAAGCTGATAACGTAGATTATCTGATTTGATATTCTGAATTGTATGGCAGTATAGAAGGGAACTTGATAACAAACTCCCATGAAAGCACATGAAAGAAAGCCCTTACTGTGCATCAGTTCTCTGTTCAATCACCATCCAGGCCTCAAAATACTGTAGTTCCACAGTTTCCTATGTAATAATTTGCACAGCAAAACCACTTCCTTCAATACAGGTTTAAAACTGACTTAAGTGGTCAGTGCAGATGTGCCATTAGGACACATCTGTACTGTACAATTAATGCAGTTTGATGCCACTTTAAATGTCATGGCTCAATGCTATGTACTCATGGGAAGTGTAGTTTGATAAGGCATTAGCACTCTTCGACAGAGGCTAAATATCTTGGAAAACTACAACTCTCAGGATTATGCAGTAATGAGCTATGGCAGCTAAAGTGTTGTTAAACTGCATCAATTCTACAGTATATGAACCCTTGGTTTCTAAAAAATACAAACTGCTTTGCTGCTATAGTGTCCATACATAAGTGTTTTTCTAAGGATTACATTCCAATTCTACATATATAAAAAGTACATAAATCTCTTAAGCACAGCTAGAAATGGATCCAAACATTCATCAAATACAACCTCTGGTCTGTTTAAACTTGTTGCTACATATATCTTCCACTGTTTTAAGGGTACCAGAGGTAGAACAGCTTTCAAAAACAGACCAATCTTTAAAGATGAAATGTCCATAGTAATGATTATCCTATGTATTTAGCCAAATTAAAACCTGTTCTTTGCTAATTTCTCGTCCTTTCGTCAACTCTCTATCTACAGGAAGTTGCTCTGTACTGAAACCAAACCTTAGCAAAGTATCTTTTTTTGAACTACAACTTCCAGAACCTGGCCCAGTCAGCATGGTCATAGGACACGGTGGGTGGCTGGGAGTGTAGTCCAAAAAAGAAACCTTTCCAAACTCTCACTATTAGGTCATGCACTCCAACTGTCAATGGCTCCCTAAGGTCTTGAGTACAGGTATTTCCAAATCTTGCTATCTAGAATAACTGGAAATGCAGGGGCTGAATGTTATGCATACAAAGGACACAACTGAATGAGATCAGGAGCTCTAGGGGCCAAGGTCAGGTCTTCACTGGAGTTATGCAAAGGAAAATTATGTATTACTTCTTACCAGATAATGAAAAGCAGCTATAAGACACTAAAAGTAGGAGTAGGAGACAAGTATATTTTGGATAAGGGGATGTTCAGCCCCCCCTCCTGTACTTTTTCCCCATTTGTCTGCTTCATGCTCTCCTTTTCCTCAGCTGCTTTTCTCTTATGAGGAAAAATACACAGGGTTCCTTTAGTCTTCTCATGAGGGGGAGAAAGCTGCTAGGAGTAGAGGGATTTTTAACAACCAAATGTCTGGAAGAACCCTTTTCTTAGCCTTCTATTTCTGCATTTGCTTCTAAAAAACAAGAGATAGCAAACCACAGAAATGTCCATCACATGTGGTCTGGCCTTCCATCAGCAAGATTTAAGTCACATGGAATCAATTAATCCACAGATGGCTAGTAAATCTAGTCACACCCAGGCCTGCCTTTCAATTTTTGCAAAGCTGTTTTGTAGTCTGTAGGATGTGATGTAACAATATTATGTGTAGTGGCTTAATACTGCATGGTGATTTACTTTGCATAAGATCTGGGAGTGCTTAAGAAATGTATGTTCTATCAGCCAGTGAACACCAGTTCTCTTAAATTTACTTTTTGTATATATCTCACATTTTTATCCCATTGCCAAGAGTCCCAAAAAATTATAAAATTAAATCACATTTTAAAAACAAGGAAAAGGCAAAGCAGCAAGTCAAAAAATGACAAATTGTGCAGCAAAAGACATGCCTACCAAGCCATTTTTAATCATGAATTTCAAACTTGCATCTTATGTTTAATCTTTGTTCTGTGTATTTTAATATATATTTTGTAAAAATAAGTTCTAATATGTGTATTTTATAGAATGTTTTAGATGATTATGTGTTTTTAGCAATGTTGTAACCCGCCTTGAGCCACTAGGAGAGCCACGTAAGAAATAAAATTATTATTATTATCATGTATAAGGACTTCATGTACAACTTGAGGGCAGAACTTGAGGCTAAAACAATAGATTTTGATATGATCTATGGATAAATCGAGTCATTCCACAGAGAGGAGACAGCACCAGTGCCACCTTAGGAAGGCAGCCACTCCTGGCTGCCACTGTCATTTTCCCACCCAAACATCCAAAAATGCCACACTGTTGCACTTGACCTGCCTAGCACCTTATAGTTGGCCATCCCAACACTGAACCCCTGGTCACTGTATTGTGACCCGTTGATGTATTATTTGATTATTAGTACTTAAGTCTGTGGTTAATTGATTGATTTGTATGTTTTGTGTACTTATGTTCATCGTTGTATTCTGTTTAATTGTTGTATAGTTTTTCATTGTTGTATGGTTTCCTTGCTATGCTGGAAACCGCCTTGAGTCCCTTGAGGAAAAAGGGTGGTATATAAATAGAGTTTTATTATTTTTATTATTATTAAAAAGGCCAGATGAGTCATCATGGGACAGAGAGTAAAGAGCATTAGTGGGCTTTTTTCAGGTTCACCCAAGATAGACAAAGTGTGCTCCCTGATTCCCTGCTCTTCCCCCCTCCCGCTCTAAGCTTTCCTTTCTCTTTTCTGCTATTCCCCTTCCTCCCACCCCCCTCACTACCAAAACCATTTTTCCCTCAGCCCCGCCCTTGCCGCCAAAAATCTTTTTTCCTCACCTCCCTTGCCTCACCTCCCTCGCCCAAAAAGCTTTTTTGTCCTCACCTTCCTCATAGCCCAGATCTCATTCCTCTCACCTCGTTTGCTTCCAAAACCCTATTTCCTTCCCACCAATCAGGGGGAGTTTTGATTGTGTGCTTCCTATATGACAGAAAGGGGGTTGGACTGGATGGCCTCTGCAGTTGCTCCTATTACTATTACTATTATTATAAAGGCTGGATGGCCATCTGCTGGGGATACTTTGTGCTTTTCCTGCATGGCAGAAAAGGGTTGGACTAGATGGTCCCTGAGGTCTTCAATTGAAATACTGATACGTTTATGATGGTTAAAATTGTTTTTCATTTTAAAGATTGTATTGTACTTTCTTTCCTCTTTTTGCACTACAAACAAGATATGTGCAGTGTTCATAGGAATTTGTTATGTTTTTTTCAATTAGTTCACACAAATGCTCTCCATCCATCTGCCACTGGCCTGGCCCATCTGTCAAATTTTAAAACACAATGTGTCAAAAAGTTTACCCATGACTGATACATATACAATATGTAAAATATAATATATAAACATTTCTTGGGGCTCCACAAGAAACTTTTGCTTCAAAAAGGGTTCTGCAGCTGAAAACCTTTGAGAACCTCTGCAATACGCTCTTGCCTTTTGCCACTCTATTCAGAGAAGGGGGAGGTTACTTTTCAATAAGAGTTAAGGTATAGTACTCAAATTGACCTGTGGATACGTTGGCCCAGTTTTTTGGGTTGATTTTTTACTACAATTTCTAGATTTATACATGAACACATGCACTGTCAGACTTATACACAAGCATATAACATTGTATAGCATAGCATGATGGGCAAAGTAATGAATCCTTGGTATCATAGCTGGGATCATGCTGCCCCTTAGTAACTGTTCTTTGAGATGATACGATGGTCAGGTTGTCACCCAGATTAGTTCCCTGCTAATTTCAATTTACTGATCGCCACTGCAAATCTCCGAACAAAGTTATGAGGAATCATAAAAGTACCATGAATTTCCTTTACTCTCTAGCAAACTGATTCATCCCTTCCTCTTTTTAGTTTTTCTAACCATAGCTTGCTATGAAGTCCAAGTTGGATCAACAGTCACTCAAAGCTAGCTTCCAATCAATTCTTTCACATGATTTTGAAAATAATGGTTTCAAGGCAATGTTAGGGTTAGTGGCCCAGGTCAGAAAATTACCTTTTGGAATGACCACTCCTAGAATGCTACTGCCAGGATGTTTTGTTGGGGGATTAAGAATATTACAATGCTAATTCCTGCCCATCCACTATGGCAAGTCAACCTCACGACAATTGCCCAAGCATTGCACGTACAAGTTATATAGGCCCTAGAACCAGGGAAAGGTGAGGGGACACAAGAGTGGAAGGTGTATCTGCATGCTTTCTTGCACTGTCATTGGCAATAGCATCTGGTTTGGAGTGATCCAGGCAATGGCATGTATATCTATCTACCCAGAAAAAACAGGTTTAGGTAGCTGATGTTCGTTTGAATCCAAGCATGTTAAATATTACTTTCCCCAACAACCATCACAATCTCTACTGAAGCAGTTAGTACTGTCCCATGGCTACTCACAGGCTGTTTATAAAAATAAAGCTAAATGCTTAGTCATCTCTTGTTGCAACATCCTTTTGTATTTCCACAGAAACCAGTTTTACACCTCCGTGAGCACCTCGTGATAGCACAATGAGCAAAGTAGAATGAAACAATGCTTATTTCCTTGTTGAAAATGGAAGGAACTACCTAGGCAAGTGCTGCTTACCTTTTGAAACTAGAATTACTGCCTCAATGCAAATTTAGAGCAGTGTGCTTTTTGTGTGGCAGGAAGAAATGTGATTGCAAAAGATCAAATTGTTAAAGATGTGCAAGTAACTAAAGCTAAGTCATCTTTTTCATTGTTCAAAAGAGATTATATGTAACCAACAAAACAGAGATTTCAAAATACAGTAGATATATTTTCTGACAAAAGTAAGGGCCAGGTTTCCTTGTTACAAAACAATGGGAGTTCAGTGTTGTCATGACAAAAGGGGTAGATTTGTTCCTGTTTGTTAAATATGCATACGCACAATTTTCTAAAGTCAGCAATTGCTGCATGTACGATGACAACATCAAGCTGCTTTGAGTTCAGGAGGGACACACTAAGCCCTTACATCAGCCATTCCCTGCCGAGGTCACTGACCAGGAATTACTGTGGGAAATGCTGGAACAGACCCGGCCAGAGATGTGGAGACAGCAAAACAGCATGCATGTGCCATCTTCTGCAAACCACAAGCATGTGCTAAAGACCAGGGGAAAAACTACACAAAGAATCAGCTGCCTTCCTTAGATAGTACATCAGGGTAACCTATTCAACTGCAGTTTCAACAGAATTGCATTCTTTTTTCAAGCTTCCAATTCCATTTACATACGGCTCAGAGAAACAACGGGCACACCAACTAAACTGTGTACAAAAGGGTTCCTTTTTTAAACCAGGGACTATTCAGGATCCATTCAGTGATCTTCAAGAATCTTGATTTATTTACAATGAGAAATTCATTCAAACCATTTGCCACATTTATTCTTTTCCAAATGTACCAAACTAAACCATATGAGATTAAGCTTCAAGTTAACTCCAATGTGTGTGTATGTGCCTTTAAGTCACCTGTTTATTTATAGCAACCACTTGAATTGCATTGGGTTTTCTTAGGCAAGACATACTCAGACGTAGCTTTGCCACTTTATTCCTCTGAAATACACCATACAGCATCTGATAGTCACTGGCTGTCTTCCATCCAAGTACTAACCAGAGCTGATTCTGCATATCTTCCAAGGTCAGACAGGATCTGGTACCTTTAGGATATTTAAGGTATCAAGTCCAAACCTCTGCTCAGTGCAGAATCTCCATCTAAAGCAGAGTTTCTCAAACTGTGTTCCTCCAGATATTTTGGACCAGCTCCCACAATTCATAACAGCTGGTAAACTGACTGGGATTTCTGGGAGCTGAAGTCCAAAACACCTGGGGAGCACAGTTTGAGAAATACTGATCTAAAGCACCTATTGCCTCTTTTTTGAAGATATCTAAAGAAGGAGAGCCACCACCATTACCCCCATCCCAGATAATTGTTTTCCACTGGCAAACTGCAAGATGTTCCTTCTAATGTTCAATCAAGATTTACTCTCTTATAACTTCAAACCATTAGACCTGGCCCTGCCTTCTAGGGCAGAAGAAAAAAGCCCCCCTCCCCTCTGTGACAGCCCTTGAAGTGAACTTGCTACAACTTGTCTATATCCTTAAAATAAGATGCCCAGGACCAAATGTAGTTCTCCAGATGAGGCCAGGCTAGCAGAGATTACAGTGGAAGTAAGGGGGGGGGGGGGCTCTTGTATCTTTAATACTTGTGCAGAAGTTCAGCAGATACAGCCTGTCAAATGTAGAGGCAACAAAGTCACACTGTACTTTTCCCTGATCCACACAGAGCAACCATGCAAAGGGACACTTTGCACATATCAATATATACATGTATCACTGAATATATCCGGGGGGGGGGGGGGGGCGCTCTGGACCGATAAAAATAAGTAGCATATCTTCATATGAGAGCCACATTTTCATCTGAATAAGATATTTCAGTTGCCATGCACTCACACTCTTTGCAAGGGTCTGTTGTTCTCACAATCAGCAACACCTCTAGACTGTATGACAATCATCACAAGGGCAAAAGTTTGCCCCTGAATAGCACAGCTTTCCAAAGTGTGTATCTCAACATGTTGGCATGTATCACAAATGTTAACGAGAAACTTCTGAGTATAAGCAATGCCAACTTGCATTTTTAGGGAGCAAAAGTGCCAATTAGTATTAATAACATTATTGATATTATTATCAGTATCATATTGTGACTCATAAATGACAAAACTCTTAGAAATGTATGTTATTATCTTACAAATTATATATTTTGAAAAGCATAAATGAAAGGCTTTCATGGGATATGTTATGTTCCCATACATTTCATTATTAAAATTTATTTATATGTCCGTATCTCTTACTTTGCCATGAAATGATGCATGTCTAAAAAGCGTGACACCAACATTAAATGTTTGGAAGCTGTGCTCTGTAAATTTATAAATTGTTCAAGGTACCTCCCAAGGCACAGTTGCAGAAACAGGCAACTACAACTGGAAGCCTTTCTGTGCTTACAAGAATTGTACTGCCCCTAAAGTGCTCCATTATCCCATAAAGTGTGCCAAGACCAATCTGGGTATTCCTCTGATCAACCCTCCCAGTCTTCTTTAAAAAAATATTTTTGTTAAAGTATTTCCAAAAGGGGTAAATATTTAAAAAATAGGTAAAAGGAGAGAAAGGGTGAGAGAGATGGGATGGGGGAAGAAGTGAAAGGGTGGGGGAGGGCGGTGTCAGGAATCCTAGGGAAATGACTGGGGGAGGGGGATAAGGGCTTGGGGGGGGGGGCTTAAAGGCTTCCGATCTTCTGTATCTTGGGCTATAAAAGTCCTTAATTACCTAGCTCCCTATTTTTGATCTGATTGTTCCTCAATTTTGGATCACATGGTTTACCCTTTTGTAGAGTCAAATTAATATCTTCATCTTTTCTTGTTTCATATATCTTAACACAGGTGTCCAATCAATTTCTTGTCTAGTTTTGTTTCTTGTCTTCTTTTTTCATTGTCCTAATTTTTGGCACCTTTCCTTTCTGGCTCTGGGCCACTAGATTCACATTTAGATGAAGTGATACCATGATTGCATCTAAAAAGACACAGTAAAATGGTATCATCCAATCCTTAAGTATTTTAAGGTGCACCAAGTTCAAGGGGACTTAACATTTAGTACGTTTAGTTCTGGTAAGTAGTTTTAGAGACAATCTTCTAGGAAGTTCCCCTGTACTCCCTTGTTGACTACCTTCCTCATTCTGACAGATCCTTGGAGACAAGACCTCTTAGAGCTAGGCATGTTGAAAGCTACCAGTATTAATGATATATACAGAACGTCAGAAGGACCCCAGAGTCAAAGAGTCCTTTTGGGCCTAAGGAAGTAGCAAATTCTCCCCTGCTGGTGTAATACCACCTCACTGCACCTAACAAGAAGCCACCTGATAGAGTTGAGAGGTAGGTTCAAGATGGTCCAAGGTGAACTATGATCCCTTCCCCAAATTGCTAGAGGCCATGAGAACGCTGTGGATGTACATAAGCTTCAAAGTATTCTAGTTCAGTCATTCTGTTCTTTGTTCAATGCATCCATCTTGTGTATACCAGTTCAGTCCAACTTTTGTAGTGAACATGCAAATATGTCATCCTAAGAGAAGGCAATCCAGTCCCTTTTTAAATCAGTCCACTCTTGTCAGATAGCTGACACCATTACTAAGTACCTCTATGTTCAACTGCATTGTGCTCCCACCTTCCTCTACTCATTGTTCCTAGATCTCCCTTCTGAAACAACAGAGAACTCTATTCTGTACTCTGCATGATTTTCCCTGAATTCATTATGGAGAAATAACTGAGTGATTAAGCAATATATTTCTAGCGTCCAGGAGCCTGTAGTCCATACAGATGTGTGTGTGTGTGTGTGTGAGGGGGGGGGGGGAAACAAGAGGGTCCACATAGTTGTGCTTATCCAAAATAGTAAAACCAGAATTACAATATATACAACTTGGAAACAGGAGCAGACTCAAATTTGAATGGAGATAGGGAAAGACACTCTTCTAAAAGCAATTAGCATCCTTTGGAAAGGACATGCTGCTTAGAAAAAAAAAACACATCCATGCCATCTGTGTTTTACAGAAAGATGAATATCATTAAAGGCTTACAAAGCATTTTTCACCACAACTACAGCTATAATTCCAAGGGCCAGTGTAGCACACAACAAGAATAGTTCAATTCCAGCAATGTTGCTGTTGAAACCTATCTCAGTTCACCTAGAAGTCCTTACATGGTATTTTGAATGTCTGCTGTAACAACCCAATAAATGAACAGAGAACAGAAAGCAGGAAAAGTGAGAAAGTCCAGAAGTGTAATGATGGAAGTTAAGAGGATACAACCTGCCAATTTATATGTTATTTTCCTTTGTTACATCCTTTGTTTTTTATTTTATTTCTAATTAATTTCTTCCAGAAATCTTCACTTTTCCAGTTCTAACACACTTAGATCTTGGTCTTTCTTTTATGTTGTTGTTATGTGCCTTCAGGTTGTTTAAAATTTATGGTGACCCTAATTTTAATCCATGACAGCAGGGTTTTTTTGTAAGGTTTGTTCGGGGGGGGGGGGGCTGCCTTGGACTCTTCCGAGGCTAAGAACGTGACTTAACCAACACCAGTTCCAAGATTATCTGAACACCTCAGACAGTGATACTATTGAACAGCAGGATGGTAGTACATTGACAGAATCCCTATCCTCCCTCAGGTCTGCAAGATGAAGTAAAACAGACATCTAAAACCAGAATATCACCAAAATGTGCATGGAACCCTTCTAGAGACCAAAGTCATCACTCCTACCCCAATCTCTCAAACACTACCCTCGATAGATTTGACAAGTGTCTTCTTCTGTATGTGCTTGTTGACAATCTTCTTCCCATCACTATTGTATATATTCCAGTACTGGAGAAATGTCGTGAGAAGCTCTTGCTCCAATTAAGGAAGGAAATAGGAACTAAGAATAGGTCGCACACATGGGAGGAAGTGAATCCTGTTTCCTGCAGCAACTGGTTTTGTGCACCTTTGATGTGGATCCCCTGAAGTTCAGGAGAGGTGAGGATTGTAAGCCTTCATCTACTCAGATTTAGCTGTCTTAGAATAATTCCTTGATCAATGACAGTGGTTTTGAAATATATTTATTACATAATACACCATGCAAAATCTGTTTCTGATCACTCTATAGTGCAGTATCATCTAATGGAGTTCTTGTTTTGTAAGGCAAATTGGTACATCATAAATAGCAAACTAGGCTTGACAACAGTAGGCATTGTCTGTGTTTAAGTTCTCTCAACAACAGGACAATGTCAAAATGCCTTAGGAAAAAAAGAATAGGATAGGATTATACCTTAAGCAAAGAGAAGCAACTACTTTTCACTCCAGATTGACAAGCAAAGACTCTTGTCTAGCATAGACAATATAATTTGATATAAGAGCCAAAATGGCACAGTGGTCTGATTGGTCTAGGGGACCTCATCAGACAGGCAGGGGGAAACCAGAGTGAACCATCCTCCTTCATTCCCTGCCATCTTTTCCTGTCTTCTGCGATAACCTCCCATCCCATGCGGTTTCCCATCCTTTCCCCGCTTTCTTCTTCCTGTTCTCCAAAGACACTCTGGGTTCCATTTCTGCACGTTGCTGAAATTGAGCCCTATGGAGTCCCACCAGAAGTTGCCCTGCATCATATGATGGGCTCCATGGGACTCCATTTTGGCAATGGGGAGAAAACACAAAGAAAATTGTATCTGATATGTCCTAGGACTCTGGGATACCAGAGTTTGAATCCCAACTCAGCCACTGGTGACTTTTGACAATTTGCTTTCTCCTAGCCTCAGAGAAAGACAAGGGCAAACCTTCTCTGAACAAATGCTGTCAAGAAAATCCAGTGACAAAAGTCAGAAATTACATGAAGGTATACACAGTGACAACAGCAATCTGATTCTTATCTTCTCTGATGCGAGACATATTAAATTCCATAGGATTTACAAATTAAGTGCACATAAGATTTCAGTCTTAATACCCCAGGTGCTACATGTTAAAACAGCTCGTACAAACAGGTTGACTACAGCAATATGAATAGCAATCTAGCCCAGAATGAAGAATCTCCAGAGAATCAGATTCTGTAAACAAACAAGTATCTAGTGCCCAAGGTCATCAAGAGAATTTTGGAAACATGTAAAGAGTTGCTTATCTAAAGTATGGAGCAGATTGCACTGGTTAGTAATTCCAGATTACACTGGCTAAGACAACTCCTTTTCTTTGTCCCATGGCTACTGCTACTGCACCTCTCATTATGGACCTTCTACAATTTTAGTCCTTCCCTGAAATTCTTCTGACCGTTTGAGTCTTTAAAGATTATGCAAAGTGTTAATACTTTTCTCCTCTTTCAATCTTACTACTGGTAGATTTCATTTTGAATATATTCATTGAATATTGATGGAGTTAGAGAAAATACACTCTTGCTTGAATATTGGTGAAATTGACACACACAAATCGTGTTTTGCAGAGTTTTGGAGTCATTTTTGTGTACACTCAAGTTACTAGGGCTGTGCATTTTTCCTGCTCTTTTATTACAGTAGAGTTTGTCTTGGATGTACTCCAATATATTATTAGAATGGGTTCATGAAAATATACAGAGAGATAAAGGAAGAGATAAGGAACTAAACGGACACACCTTACTGCTTTGCCAAGCCACCAAAGGACTTAGCATACAAATACTGCAAAAACCAACAAAAGCATCCAGTGTTTGTTGAAGCTTTGAAACATTTATAGGGGGGTAGATTCGCACCAGATTCATATTGGTCCCAATGCATAGCACTCTTTCTCTCACCATTGTGGTGAGGGGGAAAGAAAGGTATTTCAAATGCAGTACCTTAGAATAGGCTGAGAATGTTAGGCCACATCTCAGAAAAAGAATACTCTTACATATATTTCTGGACATCATGTTTGCAAAGGGAAGTTGGAATGTGATGGCAGACTGCACAGTTTCCATACAGCTAGCTCCCTGAAACCCAGATGGAAACCAGTGTCTTGCAAGATAAAGTAAGAGAGTGCTGGACTTTACCTTTTCACTCTTTAGCCTGCTACATGTGCCTGTGTGGACACATGGACAAAGACTTTGGCCAGTTTAATTTCTCTCAGCCTCAGCAGCCCATGTACCTACCTATCTGGACGGTTGTGAAACATTAAAAGGACTGGAGTATGTGATCTTTTTTCCTGTAATTGCTTTTCAAAATATCTCCTAATAACAGATGCACAAAACAAATTAAGGTATATTCAGTACCACAACTCTTTCACCACAAGAACCTGGGACAAAGTGGTAAAGATCTGTGAAGAATTTATTGTATATCATGACAACAAGGACTTGGAAAAGCTCCAAACGTTCAAATCTTTTAGCATCTTTGGGAAAAAACTTGTAACGAATTTGCATATTGTTGCATGACTTTTATAACGTGCTTTCTTAAACAACTTGAACATTTGGTCAACAGAAGGTCTATTCTAACATGGCATCAGATTAATATCATAATTACTGGATGTGCTAGTTTTAAGTTGTCAAACTATGAATGCAAGAAAAAAGTATTTATTACGTTACACACATTAGCAACCTAACATACACAACACTAGTTTGTTAAAAAAAGAAATAAATGACGCCATACTGAACACAGGACCATTTGTTTTTCCAAATTGTGAAGATGCTTTTTTAAAAAAGGGAGTGGGAATATCAGTCCCTGACAAAGACCAGCATTCCATGGATACAATGTTTCTTTTTAAGGTGCTAAAAGCCAATACAAAATATTAAAGCCACTTTTGAGTTTGCTTTACTATCATGACTCTTGATCATACAGACCTAGAATCTATAATGCTATGGAAGGCCTATGCAACACTTTAAACATATTACACAAAGTTTACAGTGCCCTCTGGTTCTTGAGGAGTTGACACTCATTGAAATACGTGGATGTATATTGTCCTAAGGACAAGCATCTTTCCCCTTTTTCTCATGGGAGAAGACTGCAGAACAATGCATCACATTGGGTTGGATGCAGATGTCAACACTTGGAAGATAAATTCATGGGGATTAGAAGACATGTAAATGTCTAAGTTTGCTTATTTCCATGGCTAAAAGCATGAATAAGTCTGAATTCAACCCAGTTATTAGAATAGTTTTCATACAGCAACCAAATTGTCATACTTCACAACCTCTGAGGATGCTTGCCATAGATGTGGACGAAACGTCAGGAGAGAATGCTTCTGGAACATGGCCAGAAAATGCACAACAACCCACCAACCAAATTATTCTCTACCTCTCTTTAAATAAGTTTTTCTCAAGTCTCAGTTACTATGACTGCACAGAATAAAGTCTGCTCTTTTGAAAAATTCCAGCAAAAGTCAGAAAGTAATAAAAAGTGTTGCCTGCAAAAAGAACAGAAAACATCCTACCCTATGACAGACAAATCCCACAGTAATCTTCAGAATGGGAGAATTATCCAACAGGGACAGAGGTTTATTCAGGACTAACAGGTAAAATAGCAAACCTACTGCTTCTAATATGCCAACACCTACTAGGTGTTAAATACTGCAATTGCAGCTATGAGAATAATGAAGCAAAGCTAGCCACCCACTGTTTTAAAGAGATGGAAATGATTCATTAAAGAGAGAAAGTGTGTGTGATTGTGAAAACCCAGAATGCTCATTCATGGGGAAAGAAATAGCTTTTTAAAAGGGATGATGCAACTGAACTAGAGAAGAATATTGAACATAACTGGATTTTTAAAATCCCCTATATTGAGTGATACACACACACACACACACACACATATATAAATACAATGACGAAATATTCTAGAATACTTCTGCTGTTGGTTTGAACTCAAAGGGGATTGTTTATCTCACTTCAATGCAGGCCTAGCTTTCTCTGCTCCAGGTAGCAGAAACTACCTAACCCTGGTCTCCGCAGCCCTCCCTCGCTCCCCTTCAGATGCAAAGACAGCCAGTCTCCAAACAAGCTCATGTAAAGGTAACATATCATAAGCAGAGCTTCTGCCTTGAGGGGTAGTTTCAGCTCAGAAACCTAAGAATAACGGTATTAAATATGCATTAGCTGTAAGCACAAGCTCTTACAGAAAATAGAAATGAAGACAGCAGTCTATATATATCAAAGGAGCATGAACTTTTCAGCCCTGGAGACCACATCTGGGCTTGGCTGGCAGGTCAGAAGTTGCATGTCTTACACGCCTATGCAGAATCCCCTTCCAGATCTCAATACCTATGCAGGCTCCTCACCCCACCTCTCTCCCTTTCAAAATCTAAGGTTTCTTGGAGATATGAAAATTAAAGGCTGCATTCACAGCACCACTGGGATCTCCATAACTCAACAAGTAACTGCACAAAGTTGCTAGGTTTGGAGGGGAGCTCACCTTTTCTGGTCATTGAAATCACTCTGCTATCACTGCAAACGGAAGCATTACAGAAGAAAAAATTCATGGAGCTGCAAAGAGTAGCCAAGGGCCAGATCGAGCCCTGGGGCTATATGTTGGACACTTCTGATATACACTATCAATGAAACATTACCATTAATTGCAGAAGCATTTGCAGAAAAGCAAATATGTCATAGTGAGGATGTCACAGTGGAAAAGCTACACATTCCTTGTAGTTTCTAAGCATCTGAATAAATCATAAGCATTAATTGGCTTTCTGACCTTGATGACTCATTTTAATGTTCACCTTTGAATTTAACTATGATATGTTTGGAGTCAAGAAGTGCCAGGAACCTGCCTCTAGTGTGATCTATGATCACATAGATTTCTACTCTTCATTTTCACCTGAAGTTTATATTTAAAAGAAGGTGATGAGAACAAAGTTGAAATGTGTTGTCGAAGGCTTTCATGGCCGGGATCACAGGGTTGTTGTATGTCTTTCGGGCTGTGTGGCCATGTTCCAGAAGCATTCTCTCCTGACGTTTCGCCCACATCTATGGCAGGCATCCTCAGAACCTCACAACCTCTGAGGATGCCTGCCATAGATGTGGGCGAAACGTCAGGAGAGAATGCTTCTGGAACATGGCCACACAGCCCGAAAGACATACAACAACAAAGTTGAAATGCTCCCTCAGCCACCAAGATGGATGCTTTTAGGCCCAGCATGGTTTTGGACTAAACAACCTTACAAAGTTGCAGTGAAGATACAATGACAGAAAGGGCAGATTTGCAGAGGTATCAGATATGTTCATTGGCAGAATGACAGGATGTAAGTGTAATTTTTAATTAATATATAAAAATACATCTATTTTTCAAGTATCCGTTTCCTCCAATTTTGCCGTAGTAAAATAACTTGAACTGTTAACAGCTCAAGATATATATAAGACTTGGATCTACACTTCAAATCCCTGTCATGTCAGAAACATGTATAGCCATTCCCAAATTGTTTGCAAAATATCAATCATTCCTAAACTGCAAACCAGAGCAGGAACCCTGAGACAGAGCTAGTAAAACAAGGGTCCTCAAACTTTTTAAGCCGAGGGCCGGTCCACAATCTTTCAGACTGTTGAGGGGCCGGATTATCATTTGAAAAAAATACAAACAAATTCCGATGCACACTGCATATGTCTTATTTGTAGTGCAAAAACAACAACAGCAAGAACAAGAACAATGAAAGAACAATAAAAACCATTTTAACCAACATACATTTATCAGGATTTCAATGGGAAGTGTGGTCCTGCTTCTGGCCAATGAGATAGTCAAATTAATTAGGATTGTTGTTGTTGTTGTTGTTGTTGTTGTTGTTGTGTGCCTTCAAGTCATTTCAGACTTTGGGTGAGCCTAAGTCTAAAATTTATTTATTTATTTATTTATTTATTTATTATTTACTGCATTTATTTACTACATTTGTATCACACCCTTCTCACCCCAAAGGGGACTCAGAGTGGCTTACAAATTATATGTACATACAATATATTATATTATTAGCATAGCACAATATTAGCATTATATATTACTATATTGAAATATACCACTATACTGTAATATTATTATTAATATTATATGTAATATAGAATATATAATTAATATTATTATATGGTATTATTATTAGTGTTATATTGTATTACATTATAATATTATTATCAATATTATATGTATATACAATATATTATATTATAAAACTGAGGGCGGGGGCCAGGTAAATAACCTCGGAGGGCCGCATCCGGTCCCCGGGCCTTAGTTTGGGGACCCCTGTAGTAAAACATAATATTTTACTATAATTCCCAAAGTCTTCAACCAGCACAGCCACTGACCATACTGGTTGGTGGATTCTGGGAGTTGTAGTCAAATAGTAATTTTACCAAGTTCTGCAATAGGGAAACTATGAGAAAAGGTCTCCAACTATATGTTGCAAACAGATCAGATTTCTTGTACAGCTTTGATACTAACAGCAATTTGTTGTGATAAGATTGCAGCACAAGCTTCATTACCAAATGCAAGGATTGCTCATTCTTTCCTCTTGATCTAACACAGAGGATCTTCTTATTGCTCCATAAACCTTGTGCAAAAACAACAACAAACACTGACTGCAACATGATCTAACAAAGAGTTTAATCTCCGCACTGCGGACACACAAATGGCCATTACTCTTCAAGTTGCAGTGTAGGTAAAAACTAAAAATAAAGAGAACAAAAGCACTTCAATCTTAAACAATATGGCTTTTTTGCATACTTTAGTCTCTATAAAAAACATTTGTTTTTTTACAACATATTACTTAGCAAGCACTTTTTCCAGTAAAGAATTAAATTGTATTTCATGCGGGAATGGAAAAAAGAGTAAGAAATATGACAAACAGCATTTTTTCAATATCAAGCATAATGAAGTCATGTCTTGCTGGACTTTGGATGAACACAGCACTGTTTTCAAACAAAGTTTGCCATGGAAACGTATACATTAGGAGAAGGGGACTTCATTCAGTGGTAAAATATATGTGTGGCACACAAAAAATTTCAGGTCCAGCCCCTGGCATGTCCAGATAAGGCTGGGGAAAGACCCTATCTGAAACACTAAAGAACCTCTGACACTTAGAGCATACAAGCTAAGCTACATGGGCGAATGGAATGACTCTGCATAAAGCAGCTTTCTGTGTTTCTTGGACAGACAGTTTAAATCTAAAACACTCCCAAGGACCCGCCAATAAAAAAAATGTGGCCACAACAATTTCATCACAATCATTCAAAACTCTGACCAAAGTCCTTATCCAGAAGATATGGTCTAGAATACTGCTACAAGATTTTAATTTTTAAAGAAATATTCCATACACATGTTTAAAAGACTGAGCCAGGTGGCATTATAGAGCATGCTTAGGTATGTTAATAGGTTTTACATGGTTAATAATAATAATAATAATAATAATAATAATAATAATAATAATAATAATAAACTTTATTTTTATATCCTTCCCCATCTCCCCGAAGGGACTCGGGGCGGCTCACAACAGGGACAAGCCCGAAACAACAACACAACATATTTGACAAAAACTTAAAACATTCTAATGATACACAAAATAAAATAATGGTCAATACATTAAAATCCAAGCAGATAAAATCAGAGTAATTAAAAGCAAACTGGTGGGGACAGGTTTCATAAAGTGCTGTATCATGGAAATAAGTAACAGTGATAAAGTGCCATACGCTTTTAAAACAGAAAGAAGTATTCTAATGACAGCTCTAATGGTTTTGACTTTTTATTTTTAATTGTTTTGTCGTTTAATCCCATTTTAGTGTTTGTGTGTTTTTAAAGTTTTAAATTGTATATTCTATTGTTTTAAAACTTTAAAAACACACAAACACTAAAATGGGATTAAACGACAACACAATTAAAAATAAAATAGAAATATAAAGCAGGATATAAATATAATAATAATAATAATAATAATACACAGAGTTAGCCTATCTCCCTCACACCCTAGCTTTAATACAAATTTAAACATGCACATGGATGAACAAAGACCATGAAAGACATGTATATGTGTCACGGTGTTTTATATCTTTAACATGGTTGGTTCATGGAGTGGTCAGTAAGAGTGCACTTTTGGACAACCACCGCCACAAAATACTGCCATGTAAACAAGCCAGTCACATCGGCTGTAAGACTTTCAAATGGGAACCACACTTTGTGGATTTGTCATCTAAATGAGCAAAACATTTTGCAGAAGCTTAACAGTGGCTCTCACATTTAAATCAGTCTTAAGCCCTCTTAAATTGGACTTCTAGGTGTCTAAGGGCCCTTCCAAACAGCCCTATATCCCAGAATATCAAGTTAGAAAATCCCACAATATCTGCTTTGAACTGGGTTATCTGTGTCCACACTGCCATATACTGTGTCCAGTAAATGTTGGATTTTATTCAGAGGTGTGGAAGGGGCCTAAGCAGGGCTGTAGCCGGGGGGCGGGGGGGCGGTTTAGGGGTTCAACCCCCCCTGAAATTTTTCATGTTTTTTTTAAAAACCTGGTTTATTCATGAATTTTAACTGATTAACCAAATCTCCATGAGTGTCTTACACTGAAGTTTATCAATGGAGCCTGATTTCTAAATTATTTTGCATTATAGAACTACTCTTCATGATTCGCTAAAAAAAAGTTTCAACCTCCCCCCCCCCCCCAAAAATATTTTTTCTGGCTATGGTATTGGGCCTAAGATACTAAGATATATATATAAAAAAGACCACTTAAAACTCAGACTCAATCCAATTTCATGTGAGGAATCGGTGCATTAATCTTTAAAGAGCAAAGAGGAGAAATTCACCTGTATCATTCCCATACACATCCATTCTGCTCTTTGATTACTCAAACTTTGCTTTTTGAAACATGAATGGTGCAAATCCAAGGTTAAATGCACAGACTATTTCTTCTAAAAATGAAGCCCAATCTTTATTCAAAAGAATGAATTAGTACTACAGTCAGTAACCAAACACAGATGACATACAATGTTAAGTAGCTAGTGCAGCTACACAGCAAGTAGCCAGGGACCATTTCCAGGGGTGCAAATCCTCTTCAATATTTTTGATCGCAACTTCTGTAAATGTATAGTTATGGCATTTCCCACTCTCCCCACAGTGGGAAAAGCAAATATTTCTTTGTAGTATTCTCCCTGTACTCAATCATCCCAAAATGTTGCAAGAGTTATTTTTACAAGAAATACACGTCCTTTTCAATGCAAAAAAGGCTTTGTATTCAAAAAATCGTGTTTCCCACACAGGAAACTTCAGGATGTTAACTGCCACAAGAACACTGCATGAAATTTTCATTTTTCTCTTATTTTTTTCAGACAAAATGTCCTACAATCAGGAAAGCTATGTTTTTGACCTGAGAACAAACAATTTCACATATTTATTTTATTATTTATGATTACAGATTGAGCATCCTTTATCATGAAATCTGAAATACTCCAAAATCTGAAATTGCCTACATGGGTGGCTGGGATAGTGACACCTTTGCTTTCTGGTAGTTCAGTGTACATAAACGTAGCTTCATGTACAAAATGATCCAAAATATTGTGTATAAAATTACATCCAGGCTATATATATAAGCTGCAAACAAAATATAAGTGAATTTTGTATTTAGACTTGGGTTCCATCTCCAAGATGTCTCATTATGTATGCAAATATAGGTATTCCTAAATCCAAAAAAAATAAAATAAATCCCAAAATTTAAGAAATTTCAGGTCCCAAGCATTTTGGATAAGGGATACGCACCTTATCTAATCCCTTTCCATCCACCAATTTAAATCTACCATAGAAATCAACTGAACTTGCTGAAAGTGTTCAGACTTAATGTTTTAATGTTCAATCTTCTTGACAGAAATAGTCAATAAATTTTAGACTTTACATTTTGCTCTGCTCAACTTCTGTTTTAAATCAAACAAAAGCAAAGTCAACTCCAACTGTCAAGGAAAGGTGAACTGTGCTTCACAGAAAAGAGTTATGAAGAAAGGAAGTCAGTGAGAGAATGAAAGAAACAGCCAGGAAATCACCCTTTTCCTAACAGAACCAAAACAGATGCTTTACCTGGAACCACCACATTCTCACAGGTGGGTGACCTAAGTATTATGTGCTGCAAATGGATATTACTGTACTGTTCATAATTTTTATTAGTGGGGTACAGACCAGATAATTACGTTTCTGAATAAAATGAACAGATTAAAATGACAGGCCTTAACACTGCGGAGAATGTAGCATAGGGCATAAGCTTTCACTGATTATGTTCAATGGCGGCACAACTATGGGTCCACAAATAGTATGTTTATGACCAGCACAGAGATTGTATTGCCCTCCACATGTTGCTTGACTGTAGCTCTCACGAACTTTAACCAATGGGGAGAGTTGTCGGGAGCTGAAGCTGAACCTCTGAAGGGCCTCACATTCCCCATTCCAGAGATGTATTCTTATAGACGGACAGGGAACAACTAGTTTATTCTTAATTTGTTTGTTTACAAAGTTTAGTTGCCACAATGTGCTTTCAAGTCAAGTGTGGCTTCTGGTGATTTTTTCCTAGAGTTCTCATTGGAAAGATTTGCTCAAGGGAAACTTATCATTTGCTTTCCTCTAGGGAGGCTGAGCATGATTTCAGTCACCTCAAAGCAATGAGGAGCAGTGATTACAATATCAATTAAATGTCAGGTGCTAACTTACTAATCTGAATGCATATGCAGGAAGTGAAGCAAGCAGCAATATTGGGTTGCTGTGAGTTTTCCGGGCTGTATGGCTATATTCTAGAAGCATTCTCTTCTGATGTTTTGCCCACATCTATGGCAGGCATCCTCAGAGGTTGTGACCTCACATAGATGTGGGTGAAACGTCTGAAGAGAATGCTCTGGAATATGGCCATAGGTAAAGGTAAAGGTTTCCCCTGACATTAAGTCCAGTCATGTCTGACTCTGGGGGTTAGTGCTCATCTCCATTTATAAGCCGAAGAGCCAGCATTGTCCGTAGACACCTCCAAGGTCATGTGGCTGGCATGACTGCATGGAGCGCTGTTACCTTCCCGCCGGAGTGGTACCTATTGATCTACTCACATTGGCAGAAGCTGGAGCTAACAGCGGGCACTCAGTCCGCTCCCAGGATTTGAACCTGGTACCTTTCAGTCTGCAAGTTCAGCAGCTCAGTGCTTTAACACACTCAGTGCTTTAACACACTTTCAGGGCTCATGAAAAACTCACTGCAGTCCAGTGATTCCAACCATGAAAGCCTTCGACAGGCAGCAATATTGTTGTGATAAACTGGGAAAAGACAGATATTGACTGATTGCCCAAAGCATCTGCCCAGAAAGCCCCATACCTGTTCTCCAGCAGGGTCATGCACACAACCTCCCGCACACCGGGATTGTTCGCTTTCTCCACAGAGCAGTTTTGCAGGTTCCATGTGGCCACTCTCAGGACGGCCTTACCGTCTCTCAGCCCTCCAAACATTTCCACCGTGGGCCGCGTGGAGATGATCTGTGTGGGTCCTCCTGGAGGGAAATCCAAATCCTCACTCTGCAAGCTGAGCGAGGTGGGGCTCGGGTGAGGCTTGACCACGAAATTGAGGCCACCGTTGGTGTGCGTTGAAGGCGGCCTGGACCGCTCGGCAAAGATCTGGTGCCGGATCCTGTCCAGAAACGAAGAGTTGATGCAGTCCATCTTGACCAGGTCCTCAATGCTTTTGAAGGGCCCGTGCTCCTTGCGGTACTCGACGATGCCATGGGCGATCTTCTCGGTGATGCCTCGGATGCTCATGAGCTGAGCCGGGGTGGCCGTGTTGATGTTGATCTTCGCAGCTGACAGGTGGTCCGGATTCTGATCCTTCCTCAAAGAGCTGGGCGAATGCTGGGCCGAGCTGCCTTTGCTGCTTACGCAGATCTCGAACTTGACCTGCTCCAGCTTGGCCGCCCCGATGCCGCTCACCAAGGCCAGGTCCTCTACTTTCTTGAAGCCCCCAATGTACTCCCGGTACTCCACGATGCTCTGGGCCACGGTGCGGGTGACTCCGGGCAGCGTCATGAGCTCCTCCTCAGTGGCCGTGTTGATGTTGAGCCGCTCCTGGTTCACCAGGATGTGGCTGAAGTTGCAGGCCGCGCTGAACTTGCGGCTGTGGCAGAGGTCCGAGGGGTCCCTGGGGATGGAGCGGTGGCAGCCCAGGTTGCCCCCCATGGTCTCGCAAAGGCTTGCTTCAAATGGAAGACAAGCAGGACCGAGACGGTTCGGTGGCGCAACCTGTCATGCTGAGAAAGGCTTCCAAATCACAGTGGCACTTCAGCAGGAGGAGAAAGTTGAAAATATTCCAAACGCAAAGGGCAGCCAGGGAACCTGTGCCGGCACCACAGTTGCCTCTCTCTCTATCGCTGAGGCGAAGTGGGACCGTCCCGGGCTCTGAGGGGGAAAGGGAGTGCGCTGCAAGGCCCAGGAAAACGGGGTCTTTTTGTTGTCCCTCAGCGGGAGCCCCCTTGTCTCTCCAAAGCCGCCTCCGACTGAGAGGATGAAGGGGGAGGCCAAGAGGGAGCGCGCGCGCACTGCCCTCCGCAATGGCTCTCCGGGGACAGAGGCTGCCGCGCGCCAACTTCGCTGTCCTCCGCCGGCGCGCGGACTGGCCGAGAAGAGGAGGAGGCGGCGGAGAGGGAGGACCTGTGGCCCCGCCCACTCTGAGAGGCGGGGGCGGGGCCTGAGCGCTCCTCCGCCAAAGCGCCCCCTCCCCTCAGAGGCCCCGCCGCGCGCCCCCGCCCCTCAGGAAGAGGGACGGGCTGAAGGGAAAGACAATAGAAGCGCGGGTTGATTTCGCCTGCTTGGCCCCCGCCAAAATGCCCGCGACGCGGTCCTAGCTCTCCTGCCACTCAAACCCTGTTAGGAAAGGGCACCTCTCCCACTGAGGCCCCCATCCATACCGAGTTTCGGAATAGAACAACTTTGTTGTCATTGGGTATCCTACAACGACGTTCAACGCCACCCCCAGTACACATTATATATATAGAACTACCACAAACCAAAATACCCAGCCTCTTCTAAATCAGGGTGAAACCACAGAGCAGTATCGGCCCCTTCCACACAGCTGTATAGAATCCATATTGAACTGGATCATATGGCAGTGTGGAGCACAACAGGGGTCCTCAAACTTTTAAAGCAGAGGGCGGGTCCACAATCCTTCAGACTGTTGAGGGGCCGAATTATCATTTGGAAAAAAAAAAAACACGAACAAATTCCTATGCACACTGCACATATCTTATTTGTAGTGCAAAACAACAACAATAACAATGAAAGACAATACAATATTTAAAAATGAAAATAATTTTAACCAACATAAACCTATCAGGATTTCAATAGGAAGTCTAGGCCTGCTTCTGGCCAATGAGATAGTCAGGTTAATTAGGATTGTTGTTGTTGTGTGTCTTCAAGTCATTTCAGACTTTGGGCGAGCCCAAGTCCAACATTATTTATTTATTCATTTACTACATTTATTTACTACATTTATATCCCACCCTTCTCACCCCGAAGGGAACTCAGAACAGCTGTATGTACATACAATATATTATATTATAGTAGAGTCTCACTTATCCAACATAAACGGGCCAGCAGAACGTTGGATAAGCTAATATGTTGGATAATAAGGAGGGATTAAGGAAAAGCCTATTACACATCAAATTAAGTTATGATTTTACAAATTAAGCACTAAAATATAATGTTTAACAACAAATTTGACAGAAAAAGTAGTTAAATACGCAGTAATGCTATGTAGTAATTACTGTATTTACGAATTTTGCTCCAAAATATCACGAGGTATTGAAAACATTTACTACAAAAATGCGTTGGATAATCCAGAAAGTTGGATAAGCGAGTGTTAGATAAGTGAGACTCTACTGTATTAGCATAGCACAATATTAGCATTATATATTACTATATTGAACTATACCACTATACTGTAATATTATATCTATATATATATATAAAAGGGTAATGGAATCACAGCACCGGACAAAACAAATAAACTAAATGCCCCACAACCTCGAAAATTGACAGCACAACCTCTCATCCACGCCTCTACATTCATACAACAAAAAGAAAAGAAAAAAATAAATCCTAGCCACAGCAATGCGTGGCCGGGCACAGCTAGTTATATTATATTATATTATATTATATTATATTATATTATATTATATTATATTATATTATTATTGTCCATTTCTACTGGCACATTCTGTTCTGGACTTTATGAATTAGTCTCCTGTTTAATATTGTATGTTTTTTGTATGCTTCTTGCCAATTTTAATGATTGTTTTATTGCTATTGATGTTTTACTGGTATAATTGTTTTATAGTCGTGTTATTGATATTGACTGTTTTATCGGGCTAGACCCCATGTAAGCCGCCCCGAGTCCCTTCGGGGAGATGGGGCGGGGTATAAAAATAAAGTTATTATTATTATTATTATTATTATTATTATTATTATTATTATTATATGTAATATATAACATATAATTAATATTATTATATGGTATTATTATTAGTATTATATTGTATAAAATGATAATATTATTATCAATATTATATGTATATACAATATATTATATTATTAAAACTGATATAAAAATATTATATTATAAATGAGGGTGGGGGCCAGGTAAATGACCTTGGAGGGCCGCACCCGGCCCCTGGGCTTTAGTTTGGGGACCCCGACTCACAATATCAAGGCAGATCATCCACAGGATCTGCTTTGAACTGGGGACTCTTCCACACAGTCATATAACCAAGAATTGTTGAAAGCTACACAAAATCATAGAATCATAGAGTTGGAAAAGACCTCATGGGCCATCCAGTCCAACCCCCTGTCAAGAAGCAGGAAATCGCATTCAAAGCACCCCCGACAGATGCCCATCCAGCCTCTGCTTAAAAGCCTCCAAAGAAGGAGCCTCAACCACACTCTGGGGCAGAGAGTTCCACTGCCGAACAGCCCTCACAGTGAGGAAGTTCTTCCTGATGTTCAGGTGGAATCTCCATTCCTGTAGTTTGAAGCCATTGTTTCGCATCCTAGTCTCCTAGTCTCCAAAACAAGCAATGGATCCTTAAGGAAATTCTGAGCATTCTTAAGGCAGAGGGAATAATATTCTTCCAAACGGGAGTGGGCAACCAATGATTCTCTGAGCAATAAGGCCCTTCCACACAGCCATACAACCCAGAATATCAAGGCAGATAATACACAGTATCTGCTTTGAATTGGATTATCTGTGCCCACACTGCCATATAATCCAGTTCAATGTAGATTTTATACAGCTGTGTGGATGAGGCCATAGTATTGTGGTTTAGATGTGGCACTGTAGTGCTTCTGTGAGCTGCTCCGAGTCCCCCTCAGGAGATGGTTGTGGGATACACATAAGGTTGTTGTTATTATTATTGTTATTATTATTATTATTATTATTATTATTATTATTATTATTATTATTATTACAGTAGAGTCTCACTTATCCAACATTAGCTTATCCAACGTTCTGGATTATCCAACGCATTTTTGTAGTCAATGTTTTCAATACATTGTGATATTTTGGTGCTAAATTCGTAAATACAGTAATTACTACATAGCATTACTGTGTATTGAACTACTTTTTCTGTCAAATTTGTTGTATAACATGATGTTTTGGTGCTTAATTTGTAAAATCATAACCTAATTTGATGTTTAATAGGCTTTTCCTTAATCCCTCCTTATTATCCAACATATTCGTTTATCCAAGCTTCTGCCGGCCCATTTAGCTTGGATAAGTGAGACTCTACTGTATCATCATCATCATCATCATCATCATCATCATCATCATCATCATCATCACCCTTTGGAGTGCCTTCCTATCTGCCACTATTCAGCTAGTTAACAAAATACACGAAGATGCAATAGATTAGAATACTCTCTATGGGCCTTTCCAGACAAGCCCGATATCCCAGGATCTGATCCCAGGTTTTCTGTTTTAAACTGGAATTATATGAGTCTGCACTGCCAAATAATCTGGGATAAACAGAAAACCTGGAATCAGATCCTGGGATATTGGGCCTGTCTGGAAGGGCCCTATAGTACAGCAGTAGAAAGTCACCAGCACTTTTTCATTCAGTTGTTGTTTGGATTATATGAGACCCCTTCTACACAGCTGAATAAAATCCCACATTTTCTGCTTTGAACTGGAATATATGGCAGTGTGGTCTCAGATAACCCAGTCAACACAGATATTGTGGGATTCGAAGAGGATTACCATTCTTCCTTTTTCTTCAGCATCAGTATGTTATGAAGTCAGCTTGGCCACACTTGCCTTCATTTCTGGATTTGAATCCCTGATAACCACCAGTGTGGGGTAGTGGTTCTATTGTTGAACATATGACAGTAGTTCACAACCTGTGATCCATGGACAACCAGTGGTCCGCAAGAACTAAAATATGGTCCACAGCCTCACTATTACTGCTACGGATAATAGCAGCTCAATTTTTTTTCTTTGTGTCTTCGTTTTTAGGCCCGTTCCTGGGGTTATTTGGGGTGCTGATTCAGAAAATTGCATTGGATAGACCTCATCAGCGCTAGATTATTAAATATGGTTTTCTGTGGTTATTTGATGGCATATGTTCTGCATCAGAAACTAGAGCTGATGTAGTCTATCTAATGCAATTTTCTGAATCAGAACCCCAAATATCCAGACCAAATCTAAACTTGACCAAAAACTGATTTGTTACCCTTTTGGTACTAATGTTGGAGAGTGGTCCCTGATCAAGTGGTCCCTGGTCAAAAAAGGGTTGTGAACCACTGAACTAAGACATCCACCATTTGGCCATGGAAACCCTCTGGGTGACCTTGGACAAGGCATACACACTCAGCTTCAGAGGAAGGCAATGGCAAATCTCCTCTGAATATAATTTACAAATCATCTTGCTGTGATAGGTTCTTCTTAGGATAATAACAATTCAGGAAAAACTTGAAGGCATGCAACAACAACAGCTCAGCTTTGAAGCTCACCGAGTGCAGTATCTCTTACAAGAGTTTGTTGTAAGAGTAAATTGAACAACATCACACATGAAAGAGAAAGGGATGCAACAAATGTGGTATCTGTTATCACAATAAACTAAACGAAACAAAAACCCAAGCGAGGTTGCAGTCAGCTGAGCTACCTGTCACTTTGTATCCAAGAAGTGAGGTTCCATGCTGGTTGCCATCTTTGGTTGGCCTTGGTGTTTACTCTTATTTTGGGAAAGCCCAAAGATGAAGAGAGTAATTTCATTATCAACATCCTTTCCAGACTGCTTGCCAAAACACTAAGACAAATTAATTAAATAAAGCAAAACAAAAAAAATGCTTGTCACTCTGTCAGAAAATACAGAATAGGAGGAAAGAATCAGTGAGTAGAAAATGAGTTTGTAAGTATTTTAATTGATTTTATAATGCACTGTATTTTACATTTTGGAGCAGATACAAGCTAATTAATGTGATTCTGAAGCCTCGCTAATTACATCTAGTCTTTTTTGCAGACAGCAATTGCATTGAATCACTAGAGGCTGGTTTGTGTTCTATGTGATTCCAGCTTTTGAACGCAGCCTTTGCACTCCCTGGGTGTATAAATTAAAATGTTTTTCAGTAGCTTGGCACAACTTCAGTGTGGAGTGCAAAGGCAGACCCTTGGTCGTAAAACCCATACAATAATGATTTACTGTTTGAAGTAGTAATCTAATCACAGCTACAGATGTTAGAATAAAGTCACACTGCATCAGAAAAGTCTACATTCCCTTAACCAATATTGTTTCACATTTGATGGTAATTTCTCCCCAGAGAATTGTAATTTGTGCCTCCGATTTTATTTTGAAAGTAAAAATAAGAAATTGGATGTGAAAAGTTGACATTGTAAAGCCCAATAGGATGTGTATGTGTCAATCTTGGAGTCTCCTTCGTCATCTCGCTGTTGTTGGAGAGGGTTAAACTACCCTCTCCAAACAGAAGAGGGGCAAGGAAATGGAGGCACTAGATTACTTGGAAAGCAACTTTGTGAATAGAGCCACGGGAGACACTAAAGACATCAATTCCACCTTCTATCGGCCCCCAATGATCTCCTCCACAGATACCATTTTATAGATTTCTCTTGCATCTGGGTGCCACTGAGATTAGAAAGGAAAATACTGAAGAGTTTGCAATCACAAAATCAGAAGACTAGGCCTTATAAGAGCAGCTATGAAAAACTTGTTATTATCCTGAAGTGTAGAGGTGCATTAACATAGCCCAACAAATAATTTTTTTCTTGGTGTCTTGATTTTTATCATGTTCCTGGGTTATTTGGGATGATGATTCAAAAAATTGTATGTGGTCTATCATTAGCTCTAGTTTCTTAGATATGGTTATCCTGATTTCCTATGGGCAAGCAGATAAAGATTGGTATGTGGCACATGTTCTGTATCTCAAAAACTAGATCAGATAGGGGAAAACTGGTTAATTTTGGAATCAGCAGGTCAAATATACCCAGAAACAGATTTAACATTTGAGGCACCAAAATGTGTGTTCACCAGTGTTTAAGACAGGATTGTCTATGCCATTCTATTTCTGGTTTCTATTAAAGCTTGTTAATGCTAGACAGTGTGGAAAGCTGATGGGGAAAAATAAGCTCATTTGAAATGTTCTGCTGGAGGGGAGCTGTATGGATGCTATGGACAGTCACAATAACCACTAAATGGGCCTGATACGTAGCAATGGAATTTGAATTTTCCTTAGAAGCCAAAATGAGGCCATCATACTTTGACCACATCAGGAGAAGATATGACAAATTAGAAAACATGGCAATGTTTTGTAAAATCGGAATCAACAAGAAAAGAAGCTAGTGTCAATCAAGGAAGCCACAATTTGCAGGATATAAGCACATCCAACCATTGATGGCAGGGTGTCTTGGAGGTTTCTCATTCATAGATTTGTTACCAGTCTCATGGCAATTAACAAAACAAACAATAAAATACTCTCAGGGGCTAAATTTGGCCCACGAGGCTCTAGTTTAAATCTACACCCTAGGACCGTTAGCATGTGATCCAAGAAAAAATGAAATTGTCTTGAAGGAGTTGAGAGCTTTTTTGTTGACCAAAAGAATGCAGTGCCAGCTTTGCCATTAGACAAACTGAAGTGGTACCTCAGACAGGCTTTTTCTTGAAAAGGCATCAAATGGTATTTTTGTGTTTTTTTCTGGCAGAAATGAGATTTATTTTTTGAGAAAATTTCTTCTATATTTCTTGACTTGAGAAGGAGGTTTTAACTGATGCCCTGTTTCAGGCAGCTAAATGTCTCAAACATGACACCATCAACATGATCTACTGCTACTACCACTGCAAAGAGCTTCAGAAGGTTTATTAATGTTGTTGTTTTTTAATCGGTGGACCTTATTTTTAGAGACTGCAGCCAGAGAGAGTTCCCTGCACCCTTTGAGAGGGTAGCTCAAATATATTGAGAAGATAGTTCACATTCACCTGAAAAAAGTAGCTTCTCTTATTGATCTGACTTATGAGCTGACCAACTATCTATTAGAAGTGGTTATTTATATCTTTTGCCTAAAACTATTTTCAGTTTTGAGCCCTAGAAGTAACTTACAAGACAGAGGTATCAGGAGGAGGAAACAGGAAGAGAAAGAAAAAAACTTACTATTCCTACGATAATAAAAAGCACACACAACTTTATCCTTTGAGTTCACATAAAAATCTGTATTACTGATTCATTGTTGGTACAATGCATTATGACTCTCTGGCTATACACAGTGGAAACAAGAAGAGAGCTGTTTTGGAGATAAAACCAATTTCAGCTATTAATGTCAGAGTCTCATCAATCAACTGAAATACCCGTAACAATGTCAGAAGCTAACCAAGATCCTATTGTTCTTACATATGCAAGAAATAACCTCTTCTCAAAGATCCAGCCTTTATGTTCAAGATGGTGCCATCCCCAGAACAACTGCTTTGGGAGACAGATAAACAATGGGCTATTTTGAAGTTACTTTTCTAAGCCTGTGAATGCTGCCTTTGAACAAGGAAGAAGGACAGAATATATATAACATTACTCAATGTTTGGCTTCCCCTGCCTTTGTGTGTGCCAAATGTGCCAGGGCCTTCAGGCCATCTTATCAATCATGCATTAAAAGAGCTGGCCAAGCATATCTTGTAGCCTAAAAGATTGAGCATGCTATCTCAGCATTCCTGATACTTGTACTGGTCCTCAGGGCTGATACCTGTGCTGGCCCACCATGTGGGGAAAATCTGCAGTCTTTAGACCACATGTGACCAATGGAAGCCATCTGTGAACCCTACAGGGCCATCCAAGATTCCCTGCCACCCCCATTGTTTGGCGGCAGGTGACAGTGAACACACCACAGAATGAATCACCCCACCATGCTTTTCTCAGCATTTAAATTGTCAGCCCTTCTCATGCCAAAGTGATTAGCATTGAAGCATGATGTTTACCACACCAACTAAAAGAAAGGAAGAGGTATGACAAGACTCTTCTATGTAGGGATGGAAGGGTTGATCCTCCCCATCCCTGTACTCTGTCATGGGGAGGCAAGTAAACATATGAATAAGAATCTGTGTATGTGTGTGTAGTTGTCCAGATCTTGACTCACCACTTCTCACTGTATGTAACCTCCAAGGGCAAAATAGTTGCCCCTTCTAGGCAAATGGTTGGTTCTTCTGGGCAATGGATGTAGACATCACATCAGTGGGGCAGGTTTTATTCTAAACTTTAAATGAGCTATTGAAGACGATGAAATACATTTGGGAATAAAACTCAGAGCAGAATCACTGCCTATACAACAACAACAATTTATTGATTAGCCAGTTGGCCTTATCAAGCACAGACAATACAAACATGAAATACAACATACATCTGGTACACTTAAAATAAAATAAAATATACAGGTATTTGCCAGCTTGGTGCCAATGTAGCTTAGCCATAGATGTACTCAGAACTGTTTGCCCCTTCGCCCCTTCCAAAGAAATATATTACTCCTAGTATAGAAAGCCCTGAGAATCTGCCAGACTGGACCCGACTACTGCACAGGAAATAAAGTGTATAATCAAAAGCCTTAACAACAATAAAGCCCCTGGAGAAGACTTTTTACCACCAGAGTTATTTAAATCCAACCCTGACTGGTGGGCCCCCTTAATAGCAGGTCTATGTAATCACATAAATAACACTACCAATATTCCTACAGGTTGGAAATTGGCAATAATTATCCCTATTTACAAAAAAGGGTGTAAAAAAGATCCAAAAAACTATAGACCTATCAGCCTAATAGATATAGTGGCCAAAATCTATTCTAAAGTACTTCTTTCTAAATTAGAACTTTGGGAATATGAAAATAAAATCCTGCCAGAAGAACAAGCCGGCTTCAGATCAGGAAGATCCACCATGGATAACTGCTTTGTCATAAACCACCTAATATATAAAAATCTAAAAAGAAAGAGCAGACTTTATGTTGCTTTCATTGACTTAAAAGCAGCCTTTGACAGTATCAACAGAGAGCTCCTATGGCAAAAATTAACACTGCCTATACTGATATCAAAACCAACCACCTCCTTTGGCAACACAACTGGCTTTCCATGTGGACAGATTGGGATAAAGGACCCCTTTTGCTCCATCCTTGAAGGCATCTGAAAATCTTGAAGAAGTGCTGACCTGTGCATGCAGCAGTGACATGGAACCTCTCATTGCTCTCTATGCTTGTGTTGTACCTGCATTGCGTCTCTTTAGACTTCAGCACATCTGCTTTATTCCTAATCTTGAACAGCTGACAAAGGATTGTAGCAAACTCATTCCACAGAAATAAACGTTTTCTGCACAGGTGTAATAGTTCTTTGTCTCTCATCCAGGAGCAGAAAGCCATTTGATTTTTGAGACTGCACTAAAGATTTCAGTGCTTTATCATATATATCTCAGCTTCACGATGTAGATAACAGTAATACCAAACAAAATGCACAATGAACCAAGATTTGAGTAATGTATTCTGTTTTGGAGATGGAAAAATGTTGCTTGGTCTTGATTGAATTTGGCGTTGCTCTGGCGTGAATGATATAAACCCACATACATATCTTGGAGAAAGCCCCTTTACATGCCATGGGAATCACATTTGTGTAAATATGCACAGGATTGCATATCACACAGTCTGCTAAAATGATCATTCACTCTGAATAAAAGCCCTCAGACAATATGAACAGACTATATTGGTTTCCAGTAAGTACAGTGTTGCTCTCATCTCATTGGAATTAAATTTTCATTTACCTCTAGGAAGTGTTAGCAGCCAACAGTTTTTAAAGTTTTTTTTTGTACTGTAATTGGTGTAAATGGAAAGGGAGGGCCCAGAGGCTGGTAATCCTGTTTCATTGTACAATATTGTATGTAAAGGTATTTATTCTGTTGGTGGGAAAGCTAAATGCTTTGGCCTACAGTATATACATTTTGCAAGGTACGGTAAACTATGTTGCTTTATTTTGCATTATTCATTCTGATTTTTAAAACAGTTTGTATTTGTTGTACATGATTGTTTTTCTCTCTTTGGAGAAGTTACTCTTTTATAAGAGAATAAAATCAGAAATACAATCAGCCCTCCATATCCACAAGTTCTGCATCCACAGATTCAACCTACCACAGCTCAAAAATATCCAGGAAAAAATGCCAAAAAGTACATCTTTATTTGCTGCATAATGAGCACTACGCTGATGTGTAGGTAGACCCCACTGTAGCCTTTCCCCATTTCACAGAACCTCGGGCTCTCTCTGAATGTTTAGCTTTTTATATAAAGCTTTTATGCTTAATGTAATGTATTGCTTGCATAATGTGACTTTACTGTGTTTTATTCATTGTAATATGTTTTAATTGTTGTACTTGTTTACTGTTTTCGGGCCGTTGTCCCTTGTTAGCTACCCTGAGTCCCTACGGGGAGATGGTGGCGGGGTAGAAAAATAAAGTTACTTACTTATTCCCCATAAAATAAATTATCCTTCTCTCTCTAGTGCCCCCTAGTGGCCTCCGCCCGGATAACGGAACAATACCGAGCTCAGAAATGGATTTATATCCATAAAAAATTCTGCAAAAATAAAAATAAGTCCCCGTGCTGCTATATTCCTTCCCTCCAACTCCTCTTTTCTTAATTTTTATTCTGCAAGAGCTACTTTTTCAAAAACTTTCTGAAATGATGTCTTTTTAAAATTATTATTCTCCCAGTAATTTTAATGATGTAGGCATTTTGGTTGGTATTAGTCGTATCTAATACAAAGTATCAAGAAATTATTTATTTGTTTCCTTTCATTATTTAAAAAAACTTTACAAGAGCTAAGCTGTACAGGGCTTGAAGTGGCTCTTCTTTGTCCGCCCATCAGCCTTATGCGAACAGGCTCTGCCCTGTGCTGGGTCTGGAGCGAGCTGTGTGCCTGATGGGGAAGAGGCCATGCCGAAGGCCTCTGGTGCGAAAGTATCCACCTGTGGCTTAGCAGTCCTGCCACCGCAACAAGGACAGTAGGATACAAGGAGAGAGAGGGAGCAGATGGAGAGGGAGCGGATGAAACAAACTAACCCGCAAGTTAGTGTTTGATTATGTTCGATGGCTCTGGAGGTCATAAATTGGGTCGTAAGTTCGGATTTAACACTTACAATTTACAATTCCGTTTCAATCAAATCTGGAAGGCCGGGCTGTGGCGCAGGCTGTTGAGCAGCCTGCTGCAATAAATCACTCTGACCATGAGGTCATGAGTTCGAGGCCAGCCCGTGGCAGGGTGAGCACCCGTCAATTAAAAATAAAAAATAGCCCCTGCTCGTTGCTGACCTAGCAACCCGAAAGATAGTTGCATCTATCAAGTAGGAAATAAGGTACCACTTATAAAAGTGGGGAGGCAAGTTTAACTAATTTACGACTTGGAATGAGGAAGTGCCGTCAGAGTGGATGATGAAGCAGCTGCTCCCCCCTGTGGCCAGAATCGAACATCCCCTCCGGAGAAGGTTAAATTGCCTCTGCGTCTATCTGTCTCTGTTTGATGTGTTTATGGGCATTGAATGTTTGCCCTATGTGTGTATAATTGTGATCTGCCCTGAGTCCCCTTCGGGTGAGAAGGGCAGAATATAAATACTGTAAATAAATAACCCTTCTCTAAGACTGCCATTGAGTTCATGGAAGAGGCAAGACGCAAAGTAGGTGCTTTCTGAATTATAGCTTAAACCCTTGGCAACTGATTATATTACTCCAGCTCGTTTACCAGGCAACACTAATGCATAAACTACCAATCCTAAAAATAGATACCTTCAACAGAGTATGAAGGCCAAAGCTATCAATATTTTAAATGGCATTGAGCCTAATGTTTAAGTGAGTTTAGTTCAACGCAATCTTGCACATGTTATCTTGGCTCTCCAGCCTTAGCAAAACTCATGGTTATTTTAATTAGTGAGGCTCAAAAATATTTTTTGAATTTTGTAAAGCTTCAATAAAAATTTAAAACATAGATTGGATGATGTATATTTAATTTATACTCTCTATCTTTCACTTCCTATCCTAAACATCTACAATCTCCACTTTCAGATTGGAGTCCAGTCCTGAGAGAAAAAAAAAGTTATTTTAGTGTCATATGTGAAAATGCTCAAAGGCAGAAGATACAAGTCTCTTCACAAACCCACCTTTAAACCCAAATTAGAATTTGGGACAACACTTTACACCAATGATGGGCAAGCTTTTGCGCTTGGTATGTCAAAATTCACCAAAAAACCTAGCATGACTTGGGTGGTGTGTCACTTTGAGAAAAAAACCATAATTTCGCAATATGTATAGTTTAAATAACAAAAATGCATAATTGTAATATATAACTGTATTCAATAAATCAAAAACTATTTACTACCATTATTTCCATGTACAACAATGTACTACCTCTTGCAGTTTCCACACTGATTTTTCTCTATTCTTGTCTCAATGTAGTCATGAATAATCAATAATATAATAATAATATAATAGTAATAATATGATAATATACTACAATAATAATAGAATAATAGAATGATATAATAATCTATCTATCTATCTATCTATCTATCTATCTATCTATCTATCTATCTATCTATCTAAATGTAATGTGCATAATTCCCATGGAGTAAACAACAAAATCACTGGACCAAATCACACGAAATTTGGCCACAAAAGGCATAGTCATCCAATCAATCTGCATGCGGCAGCGTGTCAGCAAAAATGGCTAGGCGTGTCATTGCTGACACGCGTGTCATAGGTTGGCCATCACTGCTTTACACCATGGGTCCCCAAACTAAGGCCTATGGGCCAGATGCTGTCCTTCAAAGTCATTTACCTGCCCCTTTGCCCAAAATTTTAGACTTAGCTTTGCCCTAAGTTTGAAATGACTTGAAAGCACACAACAACAATCTTAATTAACTTGACTATCTCATCAGTCAAAAGCAAGCCCACACTTCCCATTGAAATACTGGTAAGTTTATATGTTAGTTAAAATTGTTCTTCATTTTAAATGTTGTATTGTTCTTTCTTGGTTTATTGAACTACAAATAAGATATGTACATATGTGCATGTGTCTTTTTTCACACTGCAGTCAGTGAACCCGTCCTCTGTGCAAAAAGTTTCCACATTTACAGCATATGACAGCCGTTTCTGTTTCCTGCTTTCTCTTCCCATCTTCTTACCCCCACCCCTTGCATCTCAACCTAGATTTTCCCATGACCTACAGTAGCCTTCCTTAGTCTTGATCCTTCTATGTGTGTCACAATGAAACTGCCTTCATCCTCATGAAATCTGGCTAAGACAGGTCAGAGGAGTTAATGTAACGGCCTAACACATCTAAATGCAGATGGCAAGTGCTCAAGCAAAGGTTGGGAATGGTTGCCTTGCAAGATGAATGTCACTGTGCTAAGCAATGTGCCATATAAGCAGTGAGAATATGTTGCTTGGTTACACCAGACTTCTGAAAGTTTCCACAAATTGGGGGAAAAGGGAGAGGAAAGTAGAGGAAGAGTCTAGTGACATGTTTCAGATTGGATTATTTTAGCATGAACTTTCACGGACTTCAAGTCACTTCTTTAGATGCATTAATGGTAATTTGAGGGTAATAAAACTTGAGTGTAGTGCTAATGATTGTAACACGCACCTCAATTATAAGATTGAGGTTTGCTGTTGAATGCATAATGTTCATGCAAATAGGCTTGGCTTCCCCTTCCACTAGCTGTCTGACGGAGGCAGGCCGTGGAAAGGCTGACAGACAAGGGAAAGCCATGTCCTTTCGCCAGCCTTGTACCATTCTCATTGGTCTCATTCACAAGGCTTTCAAATCCCCCCTCCCTCCGTTTTGAAGGCCTCGTAAATGAGGCCATCAAATCAAATGCACACCTCGTTTTTGGTTATGTAATTTAGCCCAAAAATGTGCATTAGATTCGAGTATGTTATTCCATCAATGCATTGGTTGTATTCCATCAGGGCTTCTGAAGATCATGAAAGCTTACAGTAAAATCAGCCAGTTAGGCTGAAACATTCCACTAGACTCCTTCACTTTTTTTATTGACATAAACTATCTTTCTAAAAATAATTCACCTTTTTCTGACATTGATAGGTAGCCTAGCGATCTATATCCTGCAGTCTCTTATCTGAACTGGCTTCCTTACCAAGATATGGGAGCTTCCGGTGGCCTAGGGGATAAAAGCCTCATGACTTGAAGGTTGGGTTGCTGATCTGAAGGCTGCCAGGTTCGAATCCCACCCGGGGAGAGCGTGGATGAGCTCCCTCTATCAGCTCCAGCTCCATGCGGGGACATGAGAGAAGCCTCCCACAAGGATGGTAAAACATCAAAATATCCGGGCGTCGCCTGGGCAACGTCCTTGCAGACGGCCAATTCTCTCACTCCAGAAGCAACTCCGGTTGCTCCTGACACGAAAGAAAAACAACCAAGATGTGAACTGTAATCCCACAGACTAATGTTGCATGCTTTGCTTCATCAACTCTGGTCTAGTTTCTTCTAGTGTAGACTCAGGGTCCTTCCACACAGCCTTATAACCCAGAATATCAAAGATAATTTACAATATCTGCTGTGAACTGGATTGTCTGAGTCCACACTGCCATATAATCCAGTTCAATGTGGATTTTATACAGCTTTGTGGAAGGGGCCTCTGATAATCCTGCTGAAAGTAGATAATGTGGATTATATGTGGATAATGTGTAGAAGGGGCCTGTATCATACATATGTTCGAGCTCTAGTAGGCAGTCTATATTGCTGGATCAGGCTGAATTGGAAAAACATACATTAAGATATTATTTAAATTCAACTAATATCTGCAATAAAGGTTACTTCAAGAAGAACTTTAGGGTGGAAGAACATCATACTATTCTGGGAAACAACTGCATTTATTCAGACTTCACAAATACAGTAGAGTCTCACTTATCCAACACACGCTTATCCAACGTTCTGGATTATCCAACGCATTTTTGTAGCCAATGTTTTCAATACATCGTGATATTTTGGTGCTAAATTCGTAAATACAGTAATTACTACATAGCATTACTGTGTATTGAACTACGTTTTCTGTCAAATTTGTTGTATTTATTTATTTATTTATTTACAGCATTTATACTCCGTCCTTCTCACCCCGAAGGGGACTCAGGGTGGATCACATTACACATATAGGCAAACATTCAATGCCTTTTAACATAGAACAAATACAAGACAAACATAGGCTCCGAGCGGGCCTCAAACTCATGACCTCCCAGTCAGAGTGATTCATTGCAGCTAATTGCAGCTGGCTTGCTCTCCCGCCTGCACTGCAGCCCGGGTCCATAACATAACATGATGTTTTGGTGCTTAATTTGTAAAATCATAACCCAATTTAATGTTTAATAGGCTTTTTCTTAATCTCTCCTTATTATCCAACATACTCGCTTATCCAGCGTTCTGCGGTCCCCTTTATGTTGGATAAGCGAAACTCTACTGTATATATGGGAAAGAATGGGCATGGGTGGATTAAGGCCAAGTCTGTATGCTATTTTGCAGCAAAGAAGAACAATCTTAGCTATCTCATAGATGGTATATGGAAATTCCAAATCCTGCATCATGTTAGCTAAATTTCACAGTATTAACCTAAATATAATGCCACACCCAAGTATCATATCAACAGATTCATGGGAACATAGAAATACTTGTACATAGAATATATAGCTCATATAAGGCAGCTTTGTATCTGCCCCACATAACTTAATCACATCAATTTGTTGCTATATTTGAGGACATTGAAGTTGCAGTGGACCAAAGGCTGCCTACCACTTCTGAAAGATCAAAGAAGGTTCCATTGAGAAAGGATAATGATAGACATTGCAGTGTGTAATTTAAAAACCTGTAATAAAGACATACTTAGAATGCTTGCCCAGAATGTGGCACATGCTACTTCAGGCCAGATTTGTATAGACTTTCCTTCCACTCACTGGGAAGTGTTTATTCATCATAACAGTGCCATGCTGATGCCAATTAGTGTATTCATATTCGTGTTGAATAATATGAACAAGTGTGATCACATTTAGTCCTGGGACCGCAAGTGTCTTGTGAAATGAGATGTGCTTTGCTCTGATCTTGCGCAGAACTGGACAAGTAACACATAATTATCCTATTTCTACACATCATCTTTTCTGATGCAGTTATATATTACATAACTATAATTGTTAGAACCTCTGCTACACATGCCATATGCCATCACAGCTATGAACACGAGATGAATATGATAGTAAATATGATCAGGTGACTAGATGCTTATCTAATGTGTCATCTTTTTCTGCAGCATTTGGAAGAGTATGAAGTGCTGCTCCATGTATCATCATCATCATCACCAACATTACCATAATTTCCCCTTTCCTTCCCAAGCTGAAATTCCTGGATGATTAGGTAAAAGTGGAAGATCACCTCCTCCATCATCCCTCCTACTGCTAGTGATGGTGAGAACCCATTCAACAAGATGATCCCTGATATATCTGTGGATCTACCAATGGAAGTGTTTAAGCCACTTTGGACCCCCAGGGGTGGCCATTGCTTGCTCCAAAGCATTTCCTATTAAGTCCTAGTCACCCCCATTGATTTTGATGGGGAGAGGAACACAAAAACTGAGATCTGCCAAACCCGTTTGCAGAAAAACTTATTCCTTACCTTCTATTTTGGCCGGTGAAACTGGCAAGGCTTCAGAAGTGGTGAATCATCACCCCATTGCTCTCCCCACTTACTTCATATCACTCAGAACTGCTCTGTCAGTTATGAAATCAGGTTGCTTCATATCACAATTGTGCTGTGATTTATGACACTCTTTGCCAAATCTCTGCCTCCCTAAATTAATCTGTCTCACACTTTCCACTGCCTCCCATGCAGTAGCCATGTGGACTCCAGGAGAAAGAGGGCAAAGTCATTTAATATCCCAATAGTCCTTGTTGGTGTGTGTGTATGTGTGTGTGTGTGTGTGTGTGTGTGTGTGTGTGTGTGTGTGTGTGTATATATATATATATATATATATATATATATATATATATATATATATATGGGTAATGGAATCACGGCACCGGACAAAACAACTAAACTAAACGCCCCACAACCTCGAAAATTGACAGCACAACCTCTCATCCATGCCTCTACGTTCATACAACAAAAAGAAAAGAAAAAGTAAGTCCTAGCCACAGCAACGCGTGGCCGGGCACAGCTAGTATATATATAAAAGGGTAATGAAATTTCGGCCTAGGACAAAACAACAAAACTACACATCCCAGAAACACTAAACTTGGCAGCACAACACTTCATCCATGCCTCTACATTCTTACAACAAAAAGAAAAGAAAAATAAAGTCCTAATTAGAGGGAGAGGAATAATTGTTTTTAGCCAGTTGCTGCCAGTTAGAAGGCTAAGCTCCGCCTACTTGGTCTCCTAGCAACCTACTCAGCCCAGGGGACAGACAGAGTTAGGCCTCACTTAGGCCTCTTCCACACTGCCTATAAAATACAGATTATCTTATTTTAACTGGATTATATGGCAGTGCAGACTCAAGGCCCTTCCACACAGCTATATAACCCATTTATAATCTTATATTATCTGCTTTGAACTGGATTATCTTGACTCCACACTGCCATATAATCCACTTCAGTGTGCATTTTATACAGCTGAGTAGAAGGGGCCTCAGTTCTAAGCAGATAATATAAGATACTTTATTTCCCATACCACCATACTTCGCCACAGCAACGCGTGGCTGGGCACAGCTAGTATATATATATATTATGCAACATATCTCACAAAAGCTTAAAGGATATTTCATGTCGTCATCATCATAATCATCATCATTTTATTTCTTACCTGCCACTCCTCATGGCTCGAGGTAGGTTACAGAACAATTAACAGAACATAAGCACAGCAGAAACACCACAAATGCACATATTAAAATGTACCTCTATAAAAGTTACACATCAAAACATCTCTATAAAATACATATTAAAATACACAAAACAGAAATTAAGCAAAGACACACATTTACAATTTATGTTTAAAGACTGTCTGGGTAGGCCTGCCAGAAGAGATAGATCTTTACATGGTTTTTAAATTCCAACAGCGGATCTAGCTGTTGGAGCTCTACCGGCACATTGTTCCTCAGTCTTGGAGCAGCTGATGAAAAAGTCCTCTAGGTGAAGGTTGCCAGTTTGGTTCTGGCTGGTTGGAGCTCATGCCTCCCCCAGAAGACCGTAGTCTTTGGGATGGATTGTATGGGAGAAGGTGATACTTTAGGTAACCTGGACCCAAACCATGTATGAACACATGCGGGTCCTAAGATCAGCCAGGGAGGCCCTCCTTTTGCTTCCATCCCCATCTCAAGCATGGCTGGTGGGAACGAGGGAGAGGACCTTCTCAGTGGTGGCCCCCCAACTCTGGAACTCTTCCCCAGAGAGATCAGACTGGCACCTACCCTGTCCTCCTTCCATAAAGCTTCAAAAACATGGATGTTCCAATGTGCATTTGAATAAGTGGCCCCATCAGATACACAATCCGTTTTACAACTGAATTAGATATTGCACCTTATTGCCATTCCCTCACCTTTGGGTTCAGTGTATATAGAGATTGCCTCTCTCCCCCTGTTCCGATCATCCTTATATTTCAGGAGCCCCATCTAGAGTTTACTTATTTTACCTTGGAAAGTCCAGTTATTATTAATGTCCAAGTTTTTAATTGTTGTTGATGTTGATTATGTTTTTATGTAATTATTATGTTTTAATGCATTGATCTGTATTTTAATCTGTTGTTGTTTGGGCTTGTCCCTACGTGAGCCGCCCTGAGTCCCTTTGGGATACAAAAATAAAGTTGTTGTTGTTGTTGTTATTTTATTATGACACAGCAACAAGATAGATATGCTGGATTTCGTATCACAAAATCACAAGTCGAACACTTCCCAAGTGTCTAGGACTGTGTGATGTATTTTCGGATGATGCGTGCAGATCCCAGCAGGGTGGCCTTTTGCAGTTGGCAAATCGTAATTTTGTCAATGTCTATTGTTTCCAAATGCCGGCTGAGATCTTTTGGCACGGCACCCAATGTGCCCATCACCACCGGGACCACCTGCACTGGTTTCTGCCAGTCTTTGAAGTTCAATCTTGAGGTCCTGATAGCGGCTGAGTTTTTCCTGTTGTTTTTCGTCAATGCGACTGTCACCTGGGATGGCGACATCAATGATCCAAACCTTTTTCTTTTCCACAACTGTGATGTCTGGTGTGTTGTGTTCCAGAACTTTGTCAGTCTGGATTTGGAAGTCCCACAGTATCTTTGCATGCTCATTTTCCAATATTTTTGCAGGTTTGAGATCCCACCAGTTCTTTGCTGCTGGGAGGTGGTACTTGAGGCATAAGTTCCAATGAATCATTTGGGCCACATAGTTGTGCCTCTGTTTGTAGTCTGTCTGTGCAATTTTCTTACAGCAGTTGAGGATATGATCAATGGTTTCGTCATCTTCCTTGCACAGTGTGCATTTTGGGTCATCAGCTGATTTTTCGATCTTGGCCTTAATTGCATTTGTTCTGATGGCTTGCTCCTGGGCTGCAAGGATCAGGCCTTCTGTCTCCTTCTTCAGGGTCCCATTTGTGAGCCATAGCCAGGTCTTCTCCTTATCAGCTTTTCCTTCAGTATTGTCAAGGAACTTTCCATGCAATGTTTTGTTGTGACAGCTGTCAGCTCTAGTTTGTAGTGCGGTTATTGTTATTGTTATTATTATTATTATGGCTTTAAAAGTCAAAACCAACAGCTTGTATTTTGTCCGGAAACTAATTGGCAGCCAGTGGAGTGGCTTTAGGATAGGTATAATATGCTCCTAGATGTTCCTGTAACCAATCTGGCTACTGTATTTTGAACCAGCTGGAGTTTCCGAACCTGGTACAAGGGTAGCCCAATGTAAAGTGCATTGCAGAAGTCCAACTTTGAAGTTGCCAGTGCATGGACTACTATTTTCAGGTCCTCCAAATCTAGGAAGGGGCATCGCTGGCATATCAGTCGAAGCTAATAGTAAGCACTCCTGACTGTTGCATCAACTTGGGTTGACATTTGAAGAGACGGATCCAGAAGCATTCCCAAGCTGCAGACACAGTCTTTCAGGGGGAGTGAATTGGTTGAAACACCTCTATCCCTAGATGAGGACTCCTGGTGGCAAGCACCTCTGTTTTGTCTAGGTTCAATTTCAATTTGTTTTTCCTCATCCAGCCCATTACCTCCTCCAGGCATTCATTCAGAGGAGGCACACTATCCTTAGCTGAAGCTGTTTTGGAAGGCATGTGATATGTTTTTGATGGGTTAAGACTGTGTCAAAGGACAAACTGCTTCAGTAACAGCTGAACAGTGTATCAATCAAATGCTTAATTAGAGCTTTTCTAATTATGATCACCAATGCCTAGAGAAATCTTAGCCTGGAACCTGTCTAGGCAAGCTTGTCCCATCTAATTGGGATTCAGTTACAATCATCTGCAGTTGTCTCTTTTGTTTTCAAGGCTAAACTCCCAGGATGATGGCTAGCTGCTAAGAATGTTTTGCTTTGAAAGGGACTTTGCTCTAACATTATTGTTATGTGATCCTATTTCCCAAGGCACTGGGAAACAAAACATATAGGGTTATTTTCCATAATGTAAGAGCACATTCATAAGTTACAGTGATAGCATTTTCAAAGTGAGGCCATTATATTTTAATGACAGCATTTTTTTTAAATCATAGAGGAGTGGGAAGGAAAAGCGACTGGGGAAGTCCTTGTGGGGATGAAAACAAGGGGCCAGTCTTATGTCCAGCACCTGACGGTAATCAGTTGTGACTATATCTGCAATTCTTATAGAGAATAATATACTTTATTTATATTCTGCTCTATCTCCTTGAGGGGACTCAGAGAGGATTACAGAATACATATAGGGCAAACATTCAATGCCATTATATAATCAACAACAAAGACAGACAGCACATAGACCAGTGGTTCTCAACCTGGGGTCCCCAGATGTTTTTGGCCTTCAATTCCCAGAAATCCTAACAGCTGGAAAACTGGCTGGGATTTCTGGGAGTTCTAGGCCAAAAACATCTGGGGACCCCAGATTGAGAACCACTGACATAGACAGAGGTAAGGCTTCCCTCTTTTTTCATCTCCGGAGTCTGGAGGCTGTGTTCAACTCGGCCTTGGGGAGGTGCTGTTGTTCCATTTTCTCCATGCTAAGGAGCCTGTTGTCCATGGATGTCTTCCTGATTGAACTGCCAGCATGTCTTCATGGGCGCCTTTTACCTCCCCACCAAAGCGGTACCTATCTATCTACTTACATAGCTGTTTTTGAACTATTAGGTAAGCAGAAGCTGCGGCCAACGGCAGGAGCTTACCCTGACCTGTGGATTGAACTGCTGACCTTCCAGTCAGAAAGATTTTCTGTAGCTGGCGGTTTAACCTGCTGCGCTAATCAACCCCCCCCCCCCCCCAAGAAAACTCTTCTTGGATGCTTTTCTTGATTTCTGGCTTTTTAGATAAATTAATTGACTGAAGATACTTTAACCACACAGCAAAGAAAGAAGGAAGGAAGAGAGAGAGAAAGCAGGATGCCCAACACAGTCTTGCTCTAATGGCGGTCAGCAGGAGAAAAGGGATGCGGAATAAGTGGGGCCGGGCTGTGGCGCAGCTGGCTATTAACCAGCTGCTATAAATCACTACTGACCGAGAGGTCATGAGTTCGAAGCCCGGGTCGGGTTAAGCCTCCGACCATTAAAAATAGCCCCGGCTTGCTGTTGACCTATGCAGCCCTGAAAGACAGTTGCATCTGTCAAGTAGGGAAAATTTAGGTACGCTTTATGCAGGAGGCTAATTTAACTAATTTACAACACCATAAAACTGCCAGCAAAACACAAGAAAAAGAATGAGGAAGAACAGCCACCAAGTGGACGGTGAAGCAACAGCTCCCCCAGTGGCCGGAATCGTGAAGCTGGAAAGATGTTAAAAAAAATGCCTCTGTGTCTGTCTAAACTGAATGTTGTTTGTCTGTTGGCATTGAATGTTTGCCATATATGTGTTCATTGTAATCCGCCCTGAGTCCCCTTCGGGGTGAGAAGGGCGGAATATAAATACTGTAAATAAATAAATAAATAATAAGTCAATAACCTTCTGCCTCTGGGGAAGGGATTGCTGATTGGTGACACCTTCTCCTCCTTTAAAAAACGGCCTGTGCCAAGACTTCTTCTATTTTTTTTCCATTTACAGTAAATCAAAAAGAAAAAAAGGAAAGAAAATGACATTATTCCACAGCATCTTTTCACTTGGCGCAGTCTATCTAAAACACCTTTCATCTCCTCACTTTAAGAGTGCTATTTCTGGTCAATGAAATCAATCTAAAACCTATGAAGAAAATGGCAAGGAGCAAAATTAAGTGGCAGTAGAAGATGTGATAGTGGATAGCTGGGGAACTGGAAAAAAGAGCCTGCTGGGGAAACAGTAAAAAATTGTATGATTAAGTGTGCACAAAATCTACGAAGACCAATAACTCTAGCAGAATGGGAATCTATTTGGACTAAAAAATTGAAATGCACATATGCAATGGACCTGAAAGAGAACTGGCTAAAAATGTTCCATCGCTGGTACGTCATGCCAAAGAAATTAAATCAAATGTATACGAACACTCAAAAAAATTGCTGGAAATGCGAGGAACAAGAGGGCAGTTATTTTCATATATGGTGGACATGCAAAGAAACAAAAAATATTGGGAGAATGTTCATATAATTTGTCAACAAATACTTAAAACAAAATTCCCCAGAAAAGCAGAGTATTATTTATTGGGTATAACTGACCGGGATATTCATTTAGATACCAATGATGATATCATATTTACATACTTAACTACAGCCGCTAGAATTAGCTTTGCTAAAAGATGGAAGCAAAAGAAAATACCGAATATGGAAGAATGGCTACGGAAAGTGAGAGAGACAAAGGACATGGATAAATTAACTTTTTATTAAAGAAAAATACAGGAAACCTGATAAAATATACAGACTGGACTAAAGTAGAAGAATTTGAAAGGAAAAGAAGCTGAAGGATATCAATTAAAGAACAGAAGGATGAGTCTTTTTGTGTCTCTCTTCTTATCATTTTATGAAAAGCAAAGAATTAATGACTCAGCCAACACAAAGGATAACATTCTTTTTTAGTGTTTGTCCTTATAATTATTATAGAAAAAGAGGTTGATTTATTTTTTTTCTTATCATCCTCTTTTTTTTTATAGAATTGGAAAAGCAAAGGCGAAGATGGAAGTCATTTTTATATGTACTTACGGTTTTTGTTTTTTTGTTGCTGGTTTTTTTTCTCTGCCCCCTTTTTTGTATTTCCCCTTTTTTATCTCCTTTTCCTGTTCCCACACTTTTTTCTTTTTCACTTTTTTTTCAATATAGACTTTTTATCTTTCTCTTTTTTCTTCACTTTCTATCAACAACTATTGTTCTCACTCTTTCATTGTATTTAATTTTTATATATATATCAATAAAAATTTAATTAAGAAGAAGAAGAAGAAGAAGAAGAAGAAGAAGAAGAAGAAGAAGAAGAAGAAGAAGAGCCTGCTGAAAATCTGAATGCTGTACCTAACCATTAATTTTAGAAAAAAATTAGAGACCTCTGCGTTATTACGGGCCAGTTTAAAATTGAACTCTTCAAGCACTGAATGTTCATGAGCGTTTTCATTCCATCTTCAGTTCCTTGAAGAATATAGTTTTGTTCAGCAGAAGCCAGTTGAAGCCTCAAAAACAATGGCATCCTTTTAACCTGAACACTTGGATGATAGATTCAAAACTGACCAGCTTTACCACTCCATCCAAAATATGTAAATAGGAAAAACATCAGCTTTGCCAGGTACAGGTGAGAAAATGATTCAAAGGATGTTTTTCAAAATATGCTGACTATATTTAGATTGCGCCTGACGCTGCCAATTCCAAATTGCAGGTCTAAATGTTACTTTTCCATACTGTCACCAATTAAAAAAACAACTCCTGCATCAGATCAACACAGGGCTCTTCCAAATTAGTTATTTGTTCTTCATGGTAGAACCTCTTTTAATATTGTTTCTTGCTACTTTCACACCCAAACATTTCCATTGTTGTTGTTTTTTACAAAAATCTATACACACAAGAAAAGTGAAAATATGTGCGTGGCTGGAGTGTCCACTTACACAGACAAGCTCCCACTTCCACAAATAGCTATAGCTCCCACAGCTCAGGAGACACCAATGGCCTTCCAATGAGATTGCCGGTTATAGAGAGCGCCATGAGCATGTACAAGAGCCCTGCCAATGTCCTCCACAAACACCATACTGCCCTGCACCCAAGTGAAGGCTTTCATACGGGGACAATTTCATCCTAGATTTTCTGTGTTTCCTCCACCACAAACACCCCAGTGTTTCGTACTCTCTCCATTGGTGTGGAATTTGCATGACTCAGCCCACTGCCTCTTCCATAACCCTTTCTTATTATTTTCTATGGCACATAGCAAACAGAGGAATTGATCAGTAACTGAACATACTGGAGTGGTGTGGGGAGAATTCGCCATGATTTATAGGAGTTATAGGTACTGGGATGTATAATTATCTGCAATCTAAGACCGGTCTAAACTCCACCAACAATGGAACTGGAACTAACTTGGCACACAGAACCCCCATGACCAAGAAAAAATTACTAGAGGTCTTTAGAGGGATTTATAGGAGTTGTATGGAGCCCCGGTGGTGAAGTGCGTTAAAGCGCTGAGCTGCTGAACTTGCAGACCGAAAGGTCCCAGGTTCAAATCCCGGGAGCGGCTTGAGCGCCCGCTGTTAGCTCCAGCTCCTGCCAACCTAGCAGTTCGAAAACATGCAAATGTGAGTAGATCAATAGGTACTGCTCCAGCAGGAAGGTAACGGCGCTCCATGTAGTCATGCTGGCCACATGACCTTGGAGGTGTCTACGGACAATGCCGGCTCTTCGGCTTAGAAATGGTGGGTTTTGTGGGGAATTGGCCTGGACATTTTGCAGTTTTAGGTACTGGAATGTATAGTTCACCTGCAATCAATGAGCCTTCTAAACACCAAGATGGAATTGGTCCAAGCTTGGCACACAAAGCCCCCAAGACCAGCAAAAAATATTAGAGGTCTTTGGGGAAAATTCACCTTGATTTGGGGGAGTTGTAGTTCACATATATCCAGAGAGGACTGTGAACCCAAACGCCGATGGATCTGGACCAAACTTGGAACACATACCTGATATGTTGAAATTGGATTAATGAAGGGGCTTGGGGGAACTGACCTTCCTTTCTGGGAGTTGTAGTTCATGCACAACCAGAGAAACTGTGACCTTCACCGATGATGGACCTGGTCAAAACTTGGCACACAGAACCCCTATGACTAACCCAACCTACTGGAGGAGTCTGATGGGACTGACTCACCATAGTGGGAGTTGTAGTTTACCCTACAGCCAGAGAGCACACTGAACCCCACCAATGACGCATCTAGAGCAAACTTGCTCAACATAACAAACTTTAAGTACTGATGCAGTTTCTCAGAGTTAACCTGGCATGATGTCAGTTGTAGTTAATCTACAACCGGATGCATTTTGTCCAATTAAAAACTGACTTTTTCAAATAACCCGGGCAACTATCCAAGCTAGTACGCAATAACAAGGCAGCACATTTTGGTTCATTTGGGGTAATCTTGCTTGTGATATGAGTCATGACATGGGATGTAAGCCCTCCTCTCACCTCCTCCCTATTTTGCAATATTTCCAGATATCACAAATTGCCATCCTCATGTGATCTCTCTCTCTCTCTCTCTCTCTCCCCCCCCCCCCCCCCCACTATCTGTTTATTTGGTTGAACCTTGCATTTTAAAAGGTGGAAGCTTAACATGGGTTAAACTAAAAGTTTTCCCCTGACGTTGGTGCTCATTTCCATTTCTAAGCCAAAGAGCTGGCATTGTTTGTAGACACCTTCAAAGCCATGTAGCCGGCATGACTGCATGGAGTGCTGTTACCTTCCCATCGGAGTAGTACCTATTGATCTACTCACATTTGCATGTTTTTGAGTTGCTAGGGCAAATCTTCAAATTACCAAGTCCTTACTCCTAAAGAAGTGTAATTAAATTACAAATTCTTCGCATTAAACAAAGCATAAGTTTTCATTTAGGCTGGTCTTGTATTCCATTGAGGGGAATGGCAACACACAGCCCTGCTCTTTGATAAATAGCCAAGCTCAATGTAAACAATGCAGAAGCAACTTAGGGTACTTCCAGACAGCACCAAAAGACGTGTTTTGCATCTAGGACAAAAACTCCCGGGACCTGATAGCAAGTCCACACACAGACCTGTCCGTTTAAGGAAATGGTCCCCCACCATCCTCACAGCCTTCCTTTGAAGTGAATCAAGATGGAAGGTTGGGGGACATCCGGTGGAAAGTTTTTTTTTTTTAAAGAAAATCACTTATACACTAGGTCAGGGGTCCCCAGACTAAGGCCCAGGGGCCAGATGTGGCCCTCCAAGGTCATTTACCTGGCCCTCACCCTCAGTTTTATAATATAATATTTTTATATCAGTTTTAATAATATAATATATTGTATATACATATAATATTGATAATATTATGTTATACAATATAATACCAATAACAATACCATATAATAATAATATATATTACATATTATATAATAGTATAGTGGTATAGTTCAATATAGTAATATATAATGCTAATATTGTGCTATGCTAATAATATAATATATTATATGTACATACAGCTGCTCTGAGTACCCTTCGAGGTGAGAAGGGTGGGATATAAATGTAGTAAATACATGCAGTAAATAAATAAATAATTTTAGACTTAAAAAGGTAAAGGTTTTCCCCTGATGTTAAGTCCAGTCATGTCTGACTCTGGGGGTTGGTGCTCATCTCCATTTCTAAGCCGAAGAGCCAGTGTTGTCCGTAGACACCTCCAAGATCATGTGGCCGGCATGACTGCATGGAGTGCCGTTACCTTCCCGCCGGAATGGTACCTCACATTTGCATGTTTTCGAACTGCTAGGTTGGCAGGAGCTGGGGCTAACAGCAGGCGCTCATTCCGCTCCCGGGATTTGAACCTGGCACCTTTTGGTCCACAAGTTCAGCAGCTCAGCGCTTTAACACACTGTGCCACCAGGGGCCCCTAATTTTAGACTTAGGCTCAGCCAAAGTCTGAAATGACTTGAAGGCACACAACAACAACAACAACAACAATCCTAATTAACTTGACTATCTCATTGGCCAGTAGCAGGCCCACACTTTCCATTGAAATCCTGATAGGTTTATGTTGGTTAAAATTGTTTTAATTTTTAAAAATTGTATTGTTCTTTCGTTGTTGTTGTTGTTGCACTACAAATAAGACATGTGCAGTATGCATAGGAATTTGTTTGTATTTTTTTTCAAATGATAATTCGGCCCCTCAACAGTCTGAATGATTGTGGACCGGCCCTCTGCTTCAAAAGTTTGAGGACCTCTGCACATACAAATATCTTTAAATAAACATTAACAGATTTGCATGTGCGCATATGAGATTCAGTGCATGACAGAGTGATTTTTTTAAAAAAAATATTCTGTGGGATCTCTCTTTTTACCCAATTGTTAATTCAAGCTCTGTGTACTGTTATAAAGTTTAAAAGAAAGAGTTTTGTAGAGTTCGAATTGCTTTCCCGCTCTGTTTCCCTTGAGCCAACTGTGTGTCTGTGGCTCCACATTTTTACAGCCTAATCAGCTGTTTGGGGCTTTTAAAAAGTGTGTGTGTGCTGGAGCAGTTCAAACAGGGGGGAGGGGAAGGAAAGCATGTGCCTTGCATGACTGCAGGGATGTACAGTCATGCGAAGGTGTGAAATCGGGTTTTAAGCGCACCTTTTTAACATGTGCTTTTCAGCTGTTGACGCAATCCCACCCACACTTTGGCTAAACATCATTTAGCCATCTTCTTTTTAACCTGGTTACTTCCAGGTTTTTTGACATGTGTAGAAGAGCCCTTAGAAAGAGAACTTTTCAGAGTTATTTTCTTCAGTGATATATATTAATTGCTGCATGGTCAGGTGAATGTGCATCCTTCCACTGTATATAGCTGCCAGATTAAGTTTTGCTTGTCAGGTTTTTGGTTTTTTTCAGTTCACGAACACTTGGGAATTGAAGCACCATTTATTGTAAAGGAACATTAACTTAGTAGTTGATGGGAACACTGCAGGCTTTATAGTACAGAAATGAATTAGCTTCTTATTTTTCCCTCTTGTGGATCATTGCTTGAACCAGCATGAAATATTTCATTGAGTGCAGCTTCTAGAGGCAGAGATCTTCCAATGGACCTTCTAGTTGTGATGTCTATCAATCTCTTGCCCTGCCTGCCTCTACCCCTTTGCTTGCTTGCCACCACTGCCCTCTAGATTCAGTCTATACCATCTCTTCTCATGACTTTTGTCAGGACACAGACCCCTTTGAAAAGGCCACACACAAGAAGTAAGGACAACAAACGTTTATTAAATAATATTCTGAACCAAGAAACACTTAACTTCAGTGCTCCTGGTAAAAGTAAATGTCTTTAGCTTCCAGAAAGGCAAAAAATACAGGAACAGAAAATAATCTGGATTATCCTGCTTGATAATTCATCTTAACTCTAGCCAAGAGTTTATTTACTGAAGCTACGGTCATGCCCAAATACAGGACGGAAAGCTGGAGGGAGCCAAACGCACTCCCAAAAGGAGAGCAGGCGACACCATTGTCCAAAACGCCAAGACAAATCCAGAAACCAGGAAAAAGCCAACCGGGAGTAGCAATGTTGTCATCAGGAGCCAAGCTGAATTCAGGAACCAAGAAGAAGCCAGGAGATGCCAAACCAGGAACGGACGATGCCACCGACAGGAGCCAAGCCGAATTCAGAAACCAGAGATAAGCCAACCAGGAGTAGCGATACCGTCGTCAGGAATCAAGCCGAATTCAGGAACCAAGAAGAAGCCAGGAGACGCCAAACCAGGAACAAGCGATGCCGTCGTCAGAAGCCAAGCTGAATTCAGGAACATGAAGCTGTACAGCCAGGACCCAAGCCCAGCAGAAGAACAGGCAGAAACAATCCAATGTCCAAAATGACACCTTGCCTTCTGCAAAGAGTCTTTACTTCCAAATTCACTTTTAACTTACACATCGTCATCCAACGATGATGAGGCCTCCGCCCTGTCATCATTATCCACAGCTGATCTTGATTTCACATGTGAACCTCGCTCATCATTCCTCCAGTCCCTCCATCTCTGTTTAAGACTTAGATCTCCCCATGTCCCTGGTGTATCAGTAGTTTGCCATTCCCTTGATGCAACCTCAGAACCTGGCTCTGCATTCACATTTACTTGAGTCCAATCTGCAGCACTTTCCATCTCACTCCCAGACCCATCATTCCCAGAAAAACCCTCAAATGTTTCATCTTCCGTGGGAGCAGTGAGTAAATCCCGATCTTTTTCCTTTCCCTTTCCCTTTCCTCATCTGACTCTTGCTCCCAAGTTGTTCTTTTAGTTCCTCTAATCTCTGTTAACCCCTCTTCTTCCAGCATTGATTCCTCATCGCTAGAGAACCCTTCAAACATTTCGTCCTTAGAAGGAGCCATAAGTATTTCCCAGACCCGCTTTAATTGCTGTTCCTCATCAAACACCTGCTCACCATTAGCTCTTTTCCTCCTGCTAGCAGTTCTACTAGTAATAGTATTATTGCCCCCTGGCACAACTACAACATCTTCCTTCTCCTTCATGAATGACTGGTAGATCAATAGCAGGAAGAAGGAAGAGAAATAACAAGGCTACAGAAATAGACAGAGGGAAATCGTCCTTGACCTGCCAAATGGTTTTCTACAATCTATTTTATATTCACAAGAATTTTGTGAGGCACTCTTGTGCTTTACCTGCTAGAGGGATGATGCAGAACTGTGGCAAAAGACTCAGCTTGTAGTACTCGCCAGAGAATGTCTCACTGAATTCATAGTATGTAGGTTGCACAGTGAGTCAGAAACCAAGAGCTCTCAGAGTTAAATCTCTGCTCTGCCTCAGTTTCATTCCCATCCGACTGAATCGAAACTCTATGCTACAGCATTCTGTTGCAGGTACTACTTGTTAATTAATGTTTTGTATACCAAAAGGCAAATACAGGTTAGAATGGATGTTTCCCTATGGCCATAATTTTATGTGAAGTTTGCCATCTAATTAGTGAATAATCGCTTTCAGGACAGTTGTGCTAAGACTTTATCATACAAGGCATGCAAGTTGGTACTGAAGTTGGACGATCACCAAAGGTCTCTATAGCATCACGCTATGTGCATCCCACTGCCAGTCTGCCTTCTCCTCCCAATTAACCCATCCTCATTTATCGATGGGCAAAAGCCATCAACAGCTTGAAGTCCTGCAACCTTCTAGCCACCCTTCTTGTGTGATGTATCTGTTCTGCTTCTGACTGGCCGAAGTGATGTCAGGGTTGGGATTCCTCTTCTTTTCTCCCTCCTGCTCACCAAGCTTTTTGTTTTGGATTTATTTAATATTTTACTGTTATATTTGTCTTTTTGTTGTTGTTAACCATTGCTAGAGCTGCAAAATGACTCTTAAAAACTAAATTATGGAGAAGTCGACGCCTGGCAAGGTTGGGTTACAAGGGTATGTAGAAATATGACAGTGGAACCAAAGATCAGCAGAAACATCCTAGTATGTTTCTGCTCTCTATCATGTGATAAGGTCCTCAGAAAATTGTAGCAACTATCTTATATCTGCATAACCAATAAACAAATAACATATATTGTGAAAAAAGCTTGCATGTGCAAGAGCCAAATTAGCATATACAAATACAAGTCCAGAACTGGTAGGCTCACAGGTATTGTCCTCAGAGCCATAGACGGGAGAGTGCTTCTCCTCCGGTTTTTATTCAATGGCTCGAAATGCCAAGGCCTAGACCCAAATTCTTATCAGTTTACTAATTAATTCAAACATACTCATTGTAGTTGTAATCTCGGTGTTGCTGCAGGGTGTTTGTGGCCACCAGTGAATATTGAATCAGCACTTTCCCAGCCTGTGTTGCAGCTAATGCTGGTTAAATGAAAAGTACCCAAACATTCTGCTATCAGCTTCAAGTCGAAGAACCGTGTTCAATAATTTAGGTCATCAAAAAGCTGTTATGATATCGATCGGGTATGCAAGTCTTTTGTTGACTGAGCACCTAATTCACACAGGCTTAACCTTACAGATGGAATGCGTCTTGCTGATTTCCCTGAACATCACTTCAGTTGGTAAGTGCTTTGCTGGGGCCCTGGGGGAGATCTCAGCTTGAAAGGCTGCTGGTCCTAAAGCTTTAAGAGGCTGAATAATGTTACAAATAGTCTCCTAGATCACTGAAAACACTATGTGTGTGGCACAAAGCCAATACAGTATCATATGGAGATGCAATCGTTGGCATAATTTTCTCGGGGGGGGGGGGGGGCAGAAACCTTTCAGTAGAAAGTAATTCCATTTCTTTATATATGAAATATATATTCAAAATGCAGCCAGTTAACATTGCTACCTGATCATTTGCATCCGGCCAAGACATATTTTCCCCTTCTACGCTGCCATATAAAATCCAGATTATCTGCTTATAGATATAGACTCAGATAATCCAGTTCAAAGCAGATAATGTAGATTATCTGCTTTGTGCCTCCTTGCCTCTGGTGAGGGCACTTCTCTCTTATCTGGGATACTGGGGGATTTGGGGTTTTTTTTGGGGGGGGGATTTGGACTGGATGGTGGCTGCTGCTGGCCTCATTTTAAAAAGTTTTCCTTTTCTTGGGTTCTTTCCCTTCCCTGCCTGCTGCCTGTGCCTTGATCCTCCCTCCATTTCCTTTGGTGTTTTATTTTTATTTTACGTTTTTGAAAGCTAATACATTTTTGCGATTTCTTTGTAACCCCTCTCCCCCAAGTGCACTGCTTTCTGCTTTAGCTTGCTGGGAAACAGTTGTGCCTGGCTGCCTGGTGAGAGCTTGCTCTTCCAATTACCTTATTTACCTTACTTTAATAACAATATCATGAAAGGGGCTGGGATTTTTCAAGTAGGTTTGGCTGGGGAACGTGTGTGTGTAGTTTAAAAACCACTTCTTCCTCTCTCCCCCTCCTTCCCTCCAATTGGTTATTTATTATTTGTTTTAAAATAAATAAATTCAAAAGGAAATAACTTCTGCTTGGGTTTCCTCTCTTGTCCTTTTGGCTCTTTCTACTCTACTTTGCTTTGGTCCTCACTCTAAAATGGGAAAAATAGCTAGAAATTGGGGGAAGACACAAATATTTTAAAAGTTGGTGGGCTAAAAGGGGTCGATATGCCCTCCGTGTGTGGCAATTTTCACCCCTCTAACTCTAATTTTTTTTAAAAAAAATAGTTTTTATTGTGATTATTTTGATAATTACAGCGAAAGTGGGGGAAAATATTGATTGTGGAGGTATAGGAAAGTAGGAAAAAAATAGTGTTTGTTTTTTTTTAAAAAAAAAGGAACCCACATATATCCCGTGAGTTAAAACTATGACTTCCCATTGTCCTCTTTAGGGTAATTGTTTTTCCTTGCATTTTTCAACTGTTGTTTGTTCCAGTTTTTATTCCATTATTACCGTTTATACATCAGATAGATTTATAATGAGTGGTGTTCCTTTACTCTGAATAAATTCTTTAAAGCCCAACCAGTCTGTTTTTTTTGTTGCGTTTCTTAGTTTCTGTGTCAAACAGTCCATCTGTATTAAGTCAAACATTTTCAAGGTCCAATCATCTGGGGATGGTATTTTCTCCAGTTTCCACACTTTGGCTAAGATGAATCTTGCCGCCGTGCACATAAGGAAACATTTTGTCTTGATTTACATTTAGTTTTACATTTGTTAAGCCGAGCAGGTAGCTCTAAATTTAAGCAGGAGCCCTCCAATTGCTGCCAATGGCAAGAAAATTTTTGTGTTTTTTGTTAGCCAGACGAAAATTCGTGTCATATAGGCAGCCCATTTTCGTTAGCGGAAACAAAAAGAAAACGAGATGACACGAATAAAACTACACAAAACTAACAGCAATTCCATACAAAAGCACAACACTACTATTAAATATCTGCATTCACAACATCGTGGAGGAGGAAAACTAAAATAATCTTCTAGAAACATTTTTGGCATGGTGCAGAGGAATAAGTCTTGATATCTTGATATCAGAGGAGGCTACTGAGAAAATTTGCAAGACTCGGAGAATATTCATATCAGCATCTCCTAAGAGCACCACAAGATATGCTATCTTTAGATTTGCAAGATATCCAAAGAAAATGCAAATGTATCAATAAAAATTAAGAATAAACATTGAGATCTACCAGCTGAGACAATAAGGAAGAAAATGGAATGGAAACCCACAACGAGAGAACTCAGAGAAACAGAGTTTGTGTCCCGATGGAGTTTTCCCTTCAAAATTGTAGTATGGTGCAAATACGGTACCTTAGTGGCTGCTACAGGAGAAGAGTTAATTGAAGTATGTGCCAGGCTTGGAATGAAAATTCCTGACTACAGCAGAATGAAAGCTCACATGGCTGCTGCTGTGAACTGGAAGAGGACACAGCCCAGAAAGAAATGCTAATTCACAATTGATAAGGCCATGGAGAAAGAGATAAGGCTAAAAAAACATAATTGCAGCAGCTATGTTTCCATTCAACTATCAACATAGCAATGTCTAGAAATTAAAGGAGACATTAAAGCTTTGGATGGATATAAGAGGTTAGGTTTTTTTTCCTTTCCCCCCTATTTCACTTCTTTCTTCCCTTTATTTAGCATACAGTAGAGTCTCGCTTATCCAACATTCGCTTAACCAACGTTCTGGATTATCCAAAGCATTTTTGTAGTCAATACATCGTGATATTTTGGTGCTAAATTTGTAAATACAGTAATTACTATGTAGCATTACTGCATATTGAACTACTTTTTCTGTCAAATTTATTTATTTATTTATTTATTTATTTATTTACAGCATTTATATTCTGCCCTTCTCACCCTGAAGGGGACTCAGGGCGGATCACATTATACATATAGGCAAACATTCAATGCCTTTTAACATAGAACAAAGACAGACAAACATAGGCTCCGAGCGGGCCTCGAACTCATGACCTCCTGGTCAGAGTGATTCATTGCAGTGATTCATTGCAGCTGCTCTCCACCCTGCGCCACATGTATAACATGTTTTTGGTGCTTAATTTGTAAAATCATAACCTAATTTGGTGTTTAATACGCTTCTCCTTAATCTCTCCTTATTATCCAACATATTCGCTTATCCAATGTTTTGCCGGCCCGTTTATGTCGGATAAGTGAGACTCTACTGTATATTGTAACTTCAACTATTAAGCTCACATATTAAGTTTATTATATTTTAAGTCTATGATGATGATGATGAATACCTGTGTACTTATGGTATGGGGGTATATGTAATAATACTCTAAACAATACAAAAAACAAGCTTCAAAAGAATATTGAATAATACAAGAGGCTAGATTTGGCAGCCCTAAAGGACCGAGACTTGCTTTGGATAAAAATAGATGAAAACAAATGGCACTCAGTTTGGGAAACCTACCTTACAAATCAGTATCAGCTCAAATTAGACAGAATACATTGAAAACTCTTCATAAACAGTATTAGTATCCACTCAAGTCACACATAATTATTAAGGAAATATACTGGAGCGAATGTGGGGTAATAGAAGATTGGAATCATATGTTGCCATCATATTTCTCCCTTTTATTGGCATAAAACTCCCTGACTTCTTCAGCCAACAAATTTTAAGATTAATTTAAGAGTAGGACTTTCTCTCAGGTCCCTTCTACACTGCCATATAAAATCCAGATTATCTGCTTTTAACTAGATTACACGGCAGTGTATATTTGGTAAGGACATAGGAAAGGGACCTCTTGGTAGCTGTTGAATCCACCTTTGGGAGGATTTATTTGCTTTTTCTTTTGTCTCTTCCTGCCAGTATTTTGGCTCATTGTGTTTTTAAAAATACTTTAAATGTGTTTAAATTGTTTAAATATTTTTAGTTTGATTAAATTGTTTATTTTTCTTCTAATTTTATTAAACACACACCTATACGTACATACAAAATTTACAAGAAAAATGAGGCAACCGGCTACACATCTTTGCATATTCTGAATGTCACATGCACTAATGCAGGTGTGTGTAAAATGCCATCAACTGTAAGATGCAGCCTAATTGAAACAGCACCACTACCAAAAGATACACCTGTAATTCTAAGACACCCAATTTTTAGATACTGTATATACTCGAGTATAAGCTGACCTGAATATAAGCCGAGGCATCTAATTTTACCACGAAAAAACTGGGAAAACATTGACTCAAGTACAAGCCGAGGGTGGCAAATTTCAGAAATAAAAATAGATACCAATAAAATTACATTAATTGAGGCATCAGCAGGTTAAATGTTTTCGAATATTTACATAAACCTCAAATTTAAGATAAGACTGCCCAACTCTGATTAAATCATTATTCTCATCTTCTGCAATGTAAATGTGCTTATGTATCCTTTTAATAATAATAGAGTAATATAATACGGACTGAACTATAGACAAAGCATGAAGAAGAACGGATCTGATTTTATATTTGAAATGTATATTTTTAATTTATAATGTATTTTAATAGTTTTAACTGTTTTATGTGCTGTTTTATATTGGTTTGTATGGGCATCTAATTATTGCCTCTGTTGTAAGCCGCCCTGAGTCCCTTTGGGTGAGAAGGGCGGGATATAAATGTGATAATTAATTAATTAATTAATTAATATATAAATAAATAATACAGGAAAATAATACATGTAATAATAAATAGAGTAAAATAATAAATGTAATAATAATAATAAGGTCGGAGTGAAATAATAAATGTATTAATAATAATAAAAATAGAGTAAAATAAATGTAATTGTAGCAACAATAATAGAGAAAAACAATAAATGTAATAATACCAATAATAATAGAGAAAAATAATAAATGTACCATATATTCTTGAGCATAAGCTGACCCAAATATAAGCCAACAAGGACCCTCACCCGAATATAAGCCGAGGGGGGCTTTTTCAGTCTTTAAAAAAGGGATGAAAAACTCGGCTTATACTCGAGTATATACAGTAGGTTTATATAGAAAAAAATTGCATCTTAGATTTGCAAAAATATAGTAACTTCATCAGATCCAAGTAGATTCAGCAGCTTTCATCCTATTAGGGAGGGAAATTTGTTTTTTAATCAGACATTCATATTTGAAAGAAATGGCAGAAAGTTTGACAGAAGATCATTGTGCAAATGGGTCGGGGGTGTCTGTTAAGAACCAGTGGAATAGCAGCACCTGTATCTAGCAGATTAATGAACTGAAACGTGACTTACTTTGGTAAAAAAAAAATGCAGAGAACAACGATAAAAAGGGTGTGTGAAATTATAAAGAAATTTCTTGAAAGTGTTCTTTATTTCAGCTCTGCCTGAAGCAAAAGGTGAAGGAAAGACTCATTTGCCAGATTGAACAGTGTGGCTGTAATATTTCTGTTTCAGACAATAAGGCTCACAATCAATTCTTTATTTCTGCAATTGCTTAGAAATGCTAGTGGATAGTGCTCCAGGAATTTAGAAAAAGACATTGTACAGATCTAGCATCAAGAGCCTGGAACGGGAAGAAGCAACCCCAAGAAATGCACATAATACATGACTGGAGGTAACAAGAGCACAACTTTATTATTACAGCTGTCAGAGATCCCGATGTCAGATGACACTGATGTTAGATGACGCAGCTGTCATCCGATCAACCCATTCCCCAGACTCAAATGCCAGAAGTCATCTGCAAAGTGGCAACTGAGAAACCCAGATAGACACATAATCAAACTGGACCTGACCAAGTGCCTATATCCCCAAAGCATCAACGGGGGCCACCAACAGACTACAATAGGCTCATTGCACACATTTCTTCTCCTAAGCTGGATCCTGCCCCATTTCACCTGCTAAAGCCATGAAACTGGTCAAAGCCCGAAACTGGGGAAGATACCCAGGGCAGCCTTTATATGCTCCTCAGGAGGATCAGAGTAAAGTCTACTGTTCTGATGTCAGGTCCTTGGTCAGCCTTGCCTCCTCTGGCCACTGACTGGTTGATTTTATTGTGATGCAGGCTCTTGGGAAGAAGAGGAACATGCTGTTCTCACAGGGTGCAAACAGGCCTGAAAGCAAGTCATAGAATCATAGAATTATAGAGTTGGAAGAGGTCTCGTGGGCCATCCAGTCCAACCCCCTGCAAGAAGCAGGAAAATCACATTCAAAACACCCCCAACAAATGGCCATCCAGCCTCTGTTTAAAAGCCTCCAAAGAAGGAGCCTCCATCTCACTTCAGGGCAGAGAGTTCCATTGCTGAACAGCTCTCACAGTGAGGAAGTTCTTCCTGATGTTCAGGTGGAATCTCCTTTCCTGTAGTTTGAAGCTATTGCTTTGCATCCTAGTCTCCAGGGCAGCAGAAAACTTCCACTCACATATTTATACATGGCTATCATGTCTCTTCTTAGCCTTCCCTTCTGCAGGATAAACATGCACAGCTCTTTAAGCCGCTCCTCACAGGGCTTGTTCTCAATGTCTGGGGCAGTCTTTTCTGTCAAAAGTCAGACGCCAATTAGAGAGCAAAATAGAGTTTATTAAAGCAACAGTCCAAAAAATAGATCAACAAACTAAAAAGACTTAAAACACTTAACTTTCAGTGTTATTAAGTAGAACAAGCGGGTAAAACCCCAAAAAACAAGAACTGGCAAATAATCCGGATTAGCCAGAGATATAATCCGGGTTAAACTTAAAGTTCTAGAACTTGACCCAAAAGTTCACAATGGGCTGAAAAACGGAGGCATGAACTAAAGCAAAAAGTACTGAAGCCCAAAAACCTTTCCCAAAACTCAAAAGTACAAAAGGAGTTCAAAACAAACAAACGCCCAAACAGAGCTAGGGAACTCCCAGTTGAGAGCAGCAAAGCCAGCGAAACAGCGAGATGCTGGCGAGCTCGCAGCAACCACTGCTGGAACATACACCAAACCAAAAGTTAAAGTAGCAGAGCGGGAGAACGTCGTCAAGCCGGTCCGAAGTCAGGATAAGCAGACAGCGTCAGTATCAGGAGTGAAGGTAGTAGCCAGCAACAGCAGACAGCTACGGAATAGAGAACGACGCCAAGCTACGAATTGAGAGCGAAGAGCAAAGCCGAGTCAAGTTCCAGTCCAAGGTCCAAGGTCCGAGAGGTTGAAGTCATCCAAGAAGGTCACAACACGAAATGGCACAGAGAGCCAAAGCAATGAGGGCGAACAGCAGCTAATACAAAATAGTAATAACAGTGCAGTCCAGGAAAAACCCACACAATTCCAGCCCTCCATTGCAGAATAACCCAGATTAAACTTACAACCGTTGCAAAGTCCCAGCCCAGTCTTCAGTAACACACACAAGAAACCCAATGGCGCCCAGCAACACCTTGCCACACGCAAGGTATCATGGCCAAACAACCCCAATATATCCAGGTCTCCCTGGGCTTCCAAACTATCCACGCCCAAAGAGCAGGTGTCTCAACTTTTTAATCTGAATCAGAACTCCACACAGCCAATGCCCTTGGGTCAGGTGTTCCGAATTCCTCATCAGATTCCCAATCATCCTGCCCATGCCCAACTCTATCCATACCTGTGGACCCCCTCTCACTCCTCCAAGCAGACTAAGTGGGATCTGCTTCTGAAGACACCCAAGCTTCCCCAGCATCAGGAGTATCCATGGGCCCCGATTCATCCCCAAGCATCTCCGGTGCCCGTGCCCAGTCCGTGCCCAATTCCTCCGTTAACACCTGTTCCCCAGCATCCATTTCCACCTCAGGATCTCCACATGAATCCTCCTCAGAAGACTCCCCATCAGTCTCCCTGACCCTTTTCCTAAACAAATCCTCCAACGAGCCCTCCTCGCGAAGGTTTTTCCTTCCTCTCCTGATCCCATCACTATCATTCACAGTCTCCGAAGGTGCATTCACAATATTTTCTTTTTTTTTAAAAGCAGTACAGTACAAACAAGATTTATGTCGTGTACAAGCAAATAGCCTGAATCAATTATATTTAAACATCTTATTTTAATCTCTATGGCCTTGATGATAACTTTAGCTCCTCTATAGTATTTACTCTTAAAAAAGCTACTGCAAAATTGTGTTTTGATATGTTGTTATTTGTACAGTTGGAGTCTTATGCTGGGCTGAAGGGGTTAAGATTCATTGTGTTTTTAATTGACTTTGTGGGATGCTCTGAAAATTTGTTTTGTGGGTACCTGACATAGAAAAAGTAATAAACCCATCCAGGTGCATTTGTGGCAAATTTGAGATTTGTACTAAAGATGCTCTGGCTCAGAGTGCATGCTCTCAACAGCTATGCTACATTAGTTCCAATTGGGATAATATTACTACAGACATTCATCTGCCTTGAGAAAATGCCATTGATACATTAGTGTGACATCATAGGGTTGCATAATTGGAGCTCATAATACTTTGGATTGTATATCTCTTAGTTTCCTAAAGAATGGGAAGCTGAAAGCTTTAAAGCTATCAAACAGACTAATTTTCCAGATTATATAATATCCGTTTAATCTTTTATATAACCGGAGTAGGGATTATGTCCACATGAGTGCCTACGAGCAGTATTTATCCTATCTGTGGGGGTGGGATCAGGGAATATACTACTTGCAGAATGCTTACTTGATCTGATCATAAATTATCAGTACATTATGAACGGGAGCAACTTTTGTAGGTAAAACTAAGCTATAGCAGATTGAAGTTAAAACAACTCACTCAATCTTCCCACCGTTCACAGAATTTGTGCATTCTTTTGAAGAAAGCCACAAGTTGTACTTGCATCTGCATTTAAAAGACAAATTTGTGGAAGATAAAGCCACCAGTGCCTTCCAGTTATAATTACTATGTATTAGTTCCTAATCTAGTGCTTCCTAGATTATCTCCCTGGTCTCAGAATCCTAGACTACTGTTATAAAGCCTGAGCATAGAGAGGTTTCTTCAAGACTCGCACTGAGTTCAACAGAAAGGTCAAAGCATGCTACAGGGAGAAACCACAATTAAATCTCCATATTCTAATACTTTAAAACAGCTGTAAGTAGTAGTTTTGTATAATTCCCCCAAGCACCATTTACCCAAATTAAAGCTCCCCTTCTATGAGGTTGTTGTATGTATTCTGAACTTCTCCTTCTATGTTTCTATTGCAGAAAAAGCAGAAAATGAGGAGATGCGAGGAAAGTATTTATGCTATTTCCTCTCTAAGGGCAAATTTTGGGTGGTTGTATGATTTAAACCAGTGATTTCCAAACTCTAATCTTTCAAGTGGGTACCATTCCATTATCCGGGTAGAGGCCACTAGGGCACTACAAAGAGAAGGATAGTCGATTTAATGGGGGTAGAGGGCAGATTGAAGGAGGAAAACAGTTTCCTCTTCCCATATCATAAATGAGGGTTGTTTCCACAATGGGGAGGTGGGTGGGAGGAATAACAGGGAAACAAGGGGAAGTAGTTTTCCTCCTTCAACCCACCCTCCACCCTCATAAAATGGAATATCTGTCTCTCTCTAGCACCCCTAGTGGCCACCACCTGGATAATGGAATAGTACCTCCAAGTGTTTGCGATTTCAACTCAAAGAAGGTTGCATTGTCTTGCCACCTGTGCCGTCGCGCCTGGGGCTGTAACTCTTAGTGAAAAAGGCATGGACTTTCCCCAGGGGATTGCTTCTTGCCCTCCTTTAGGGAAACTGGAACTCCCAAGGACCAAAAAACTGGGTTTATTGTTCACAAAGGGGGTAAAAGAAAATATACATTACAGTCTTTGATTGTTTTAAGTCCGTGTGTTTTTAGGCCTGTTCCTGGGGTTATTTGGGATGCTGAATAAAAAAAATTGCATTGGATAGACCACATCAGCTCTAGACTATTAAATATGGTTTTCTGTGGGTGAGAAGATGGCGACTACTGAATGGCATATGTTCTGTACCAGAAACTAGAACTGATGTGGTCTATCCAATGCAATTTTCTGCATCAGCACCCCAAATAACCAAATCTAATCTAAAGTTGACCAAAAACGTATTTGTAACCCTTTTAGTACTAATGTTGGAGAGTGGTCCCTGGTCAAAGTGGTCCCTGGTCAAAAAAAGATTGGGAACCACTGATCTAAACCATATTGTCTAATGCAGTGGTTCTCAACCAGTTTACCAGCTGTTAGGATTTCTGGAAGTTGAAGGCCAAAACATCTGGGGATCCACAGGTTGAGAACCACTGGTCTAATGCCAGGGCTGAATTTGAATTCCCAGAAGCCTCCTCACAACATGGCTGATTGCAAGGGATAAATAAAAGCTGTAATTTAAAAATCTGCAGGCAGAATTCTTCTAACCCACAATTGTCCTAGAAGTACTTGCCCATGTAATCTGTTGTTGAAGAACAAATATCTGGGAGGGGAAAAAGAGAGCAGACATTGAAATCGAAGATAATGTCCTGTGGTGTACTTAACTCCTACAGTGCTTGCATTTTTAATTTACAGAGTGTAAATAACTTGCTGTTCACACATAGCTTTTACCTAGCCCTTGGTTTACTTGCATGAAATCTTAGGATTCATAGTTGGTAAACATATCCTGCACCATGGAAGATTCAGCAACTCAGTGGTTTAACCCACTGCGCCACCATGGACTCCTTTGGTTTTGCATGCATAATTATATTTTTATCATCACTGTCTCCTAAAGTTTTTGTCTGGAGGAAACCTCAAAGCAATTGTTGATTCTCATTCAAGAGGCATGGTAATGCTCTTCTAATGCCAAGCAAAGTCCCTTTTAATTCAAATCAGAATTTTCTGCTTAATATGTAGTGGAGTTATTTTTACTGAAACTTTCATTCTATTGTTTACTCATTAAGACTGAGTCAGAAAACCAATAGTCCTCCTTATGTTATTGGATTGCAACCCCATTATCTCTATTTATCTCACTGAGGTTGATGAGAGGAAAGTACAATATATCTGCAGGGAGGAGGGGGCTACAAATTTCCTACCCTTCTCTAGATAGTGTTAAAGTACAAAATAACTAACTTCCAACTGTGTTTCCATTTTAAACTTTAAAACTACAGATACAATGGATTCCCAAGAGCAGATCTTGAGCAGTTATCATGCCTTTTGCTATTTCTATCCTAGATGAGATTTTGTTTCTTTTGGTGGACAAAGTCACCTCCAAAGAGCACAATAAGCAATCTGGAAAATAACAGAGAAACCACGTCATTCTGTTTCTGTACCTACTACCCACTGATTAGGTACAGCATCTGTGGGTTTTAATGGATTAAATAGATCCCTCCCTGGATTGAGGGGAGGGAGAAAAGAGATATGATTTAAACTATAATGTTTTTAAAAGAAAATACTTGATTGGAAAAAGGGAAGGTGGTGAAAGACATTTTATTGATACTCCTTGTGGTGTAGAAATGTCACTGCTTCATGCGTTTTTGGTTATTTGAATGCACTGCTAATAGGCTTGTGCATTTCAGGTGAATTGCTATCAGTTTCAGCTTGCCAGATACCGGAAGACCCCCATTCACATTTTTGTGCGCCTCCTGAAAATGGGCACACTGCCAAATGTGTATTTTCATTCCGCATTCGAAAAAAGCGGTTCTCTTCAGACCACTGGCGGCAATGGGGAACTTACAAGGCTCACCTTTCTCCTGGGAGCCTTTCCTTTCTTCCCTTCAAGGAACGAGGTTAAGAAAGCACTCTATCCAGCCCATTATGGGGGGGGGGGGGACTTCGCACAGGCTCCCCTTTCGTATCCCGAATTTTTAAAAAGGCCTGAATTTTTTTTAAAAACATTAGAATTAAGATACCACTCTTTCTGGATCTTTTCTGTTCTGTTTGTAGAGGAGGAGACGGGGTTTAATGCTTCTTAAAGCTGTTTTCCTCTAGAGGAGAGACAGGTGCATACACTTTCTCTTCCAGCACCAGCAGAACACTAAACAGCTTTCCAAGGCATTTTAAGGAGGTCCGGGGAAGGAAAAGCGATGACCTGAAGCTCAGTGGAGCTATCCTCCCTGGACTACCTTAAAAATTCCCTCTCTTGCCAACAATCTCCTTTCTGGTTGGGGTTTTGCTTCCTTAAAGCTGTTTCTACTTTCTACTCTAAAGGAAAGGTAGGTTTCGTTTTTTGTTTGCTGGAATTACTAATTAATAATTATCATTATTAATTATTATCTTTTAGTAGTATTTTCGGAAGGAGAGGAAGGGAAGGAGAAAAAGAAGCAAAAAGAGTGACTCTCCAAGCCCCCAAATGCCTTCCGTCCCTCAGGTTCCCAACTCCCAGTCAGTCCCACTAAATAAAAAGAATCAGGGGGAAAAAAGGAAAATCAAAAAGATCCAACTGTGATGCCGAATAAGGGAAGCGGAGCAATGTAATCCCTTTTCAGATGGAATCGGTGACGGCTGGTCCCTTGCTATTAGGGATACCGGATCAAACTGAAAGATAGGGATTGGTCAAAGGGAATGGCTAAAAATGGATCCGTGCACAAGTCTAGTTGCTATATGAAGTTTTGTTGTAATTTTATTGTACCTGATTAACATGAGCATATTTACAGCACCTAATCTCAAACTGGCACAGGAACCACAAATCTTTCTAGCCTTCCTAAATAGTTCTGCAACTGTTCCTGCAGTTAAAAGTCATGACATACTTGCAGTCATTTCTCCTGCGGGTGGTCTGTAAGGGAGAAAGAAAGTAATAACCCCAGTCATACCATATTCCAAGCCTTGGAAATAGTGTGTATATCATTTATCACATCTGAGTCCACAAAACAGATTGTGGTTGCATATAATCCTATGAAGTATTGTTAGTTTCAGGTCTGTTTACCCTTCTCGTCAGTTTGATTACTGAGCAGGGGCTTAAATTTAAGACTCAGTGGCTCAGCATACTTTCCGTTACAGGCCATTCTCATGCTATTTTGACTGGTGAGCAGTGGCTACATATTTTCCAGCTGTCCTGATTAGGAAGGCACACTTATCCTATTTTTTCAGTGGTTTTTAAACATCCCATTTGCAGTGTGCTTCTCCTCTTCCCTCCTTTCTCTTTAGTGTACTTCAGTTACTGCAAAGTGAGTTCAAAGTGCAGAAGTCCATTGTACTCGACTCTGCAGTGAAGGTGAGAGGAGCAAAACCTCATTTTTCCCAGTAAGCGCAGGCATCAGCAAAACTCCTAGATGATGCATTATTCCTTGGTAATAACTTTGACCAATTTGACCATACTCTGATGTCACTTGGCAACGCATGTCCCAGTATTCCTCTGAGCAGCTGCCTTAAATCTTGCTCCAAAAGTGTTGGAATCCACCTTGAACAAAGGCTCTTTGTCTCCGAGCCCAATTCCTGCCTCTAAAGCCCTCTTATCACTGCACTATACCACCCCAGCTAATTATAAGATGAAAAGGCAATGCTTTTTTTAAAAAACTGTTCATCTAATCGAACTCTGTAGCAGCTACAGGGTCCCTCCTTTACCTGAGTCACCCAATGGAAAACGAAAAAAGAAGGTGGTCAAGAGTGAATGGGCCATGCAATCCTGATGACTGCATTGCCGTTTCACTCATTCTATTTCTGTCTCAACCTCCTGATTTCATTCCCACCTCTTCTTTTCCTTGCACAGTCTCTCCTTCCTCCACTTTGGTCTTCTACTTCATTGGTGGCAGTGAAATAGAAATGGGACAACATACACATTTTTCTGAGGGGGGCAGGAGGTAGATAACAGGGTTGCTTATCTGAAATTATACCATTGCACAACCTTATATTGGTTCTCTGAATGATATCAGACAATACAAACTAATTCTGCCTGTCATTTGCTTGTGTTTGCATTCTCAATGAAGCAGGATACCTATTCAGGATTTTGGGACGTGGTTTGGTTGTTTATCTTCTTGTTTTAATGGTTTCTAAAACTGTCTTTCCATGAGTGATGGTCACGATCCCTGAACTGTTGGATTCCAGATGAAATGCAGTTTTATAGTATTATAAACTAAGGTGGAAAAATATGTCCTGGTAATGCTATTTTAAACACAGTAATGTGAGGAGGCCGACACATGCCCAGCCTACCCTGATTTCAAAATGCACATATAGCCAGGGGAACATTCCAGGAGCATTGAATTGGCATAAACACATGGATAATGCTGGGGCAGATGAAGCCCCGTCAATAGTTAATTCAAAGAATTTTCTGAAAGGCTAGGCAAATGCCATTAACCACTGACTTCTCCTCCTCCTGACAGTTCTAATCAGTTTATGGCATCCAGCCTGGTTTTGTTTGGGTTTTTTTTTTTTTACATTGCCTAGTCTTTTTACAGGCCAAGCTGGTTGTGATTCTTGGCCAGAACTAAGAGGCTCTGCAATGAGCTGCTCCACATTAATGAGGGAATTAAAGGGGGCTAAACGTGGGCTGTTTGACAATGTGTTCTAAACATAGCAGCCTTACGGGATCAGGGCTTACATCTAATAATATCACCTTGTGTTAATCTCAGACTATTTTGAGGAGAGCAAAATGTTGGAGGAATCCTAGAGGAGGGATAAGAAAGGCCTCCAGCAGCTGGGTTTGTCACTGCACTCACAGGTAGGAGGTAAAAATAAGAGGGTGTGGGTGAGAAATAATTTGCACTGTTAATATTAGCTACAATCAGACAGGGAGAAGGTTATTCAAGAAAAAAAATCCTGGTTAATTAATTGCAACAACAGCTTTCATGTTTTTAAACTAGACTTTCAGTTACTTCAAATGGCCCTGGAATGAAACTTTCAGTGAGAATTTTGCCTTTGAGCTGCAGACCTAAACCTGCCCATTCCAAAAATTTGTCAGGTGTCATGGAGCAAGTCTTGACCCAAGACACACTACTCCCTGAGACAAAGGATAAAGCAACCCTCTTCCTCATTCCACCTGTGCTCTGATGAGGCACAGGGAAGATTGATTCCAGGTTGATGGGCTCAAGGAGACTCAATTATTCATTTTGAGTCGGTTTCAAATAAGTTTGGTGACTTATTTAATATAGTCTGTGTCCTGGAAAGGCACAGAGAATCTGTGATAGTATATCACAGGGGTGGCTGTGGTTTGAAGTCACTGGATAGTCCAAGTTTCAGACTTTGGGAACCAATCCCAGCTGGACTCACTGAGATCCATTGAAGTAACAGTTTAAAAGGAGCAAAGGAAGAAGTTTTAACTATTTTAAATAAAAGAAGTGATACTTTAGAGAGTTTGATTCATCTCATTCTAGTATTATAACTTTTTATAAGAATACCTCTAAGTGAAAGATCTTTTGTAACTACCAAGCTTGTGCCTGAATAAACTTGATATTGTTCTTTTTACATTAAAGCCTCTGTCATCTATAGACTCCCTCAGCACAATTGCGCTACCATTTTAACACTGAATAAAGTAAAAGGCTTCCTCTGAGCTATTGGGTGGTTGAGCACTTTTATAATCTAAAGGTGTCTCTCCACATAGTGGTGGCTGCATTTCCACTAATCGGTGGCAGTTATCTTTTATTATTTGGGACATCTATTCATAAAAAACTCAAGAATCAGAACAGTAAATAAAAAGCAATACTCTAAAAACAGAGGATTTCCAGACATGAATCAACCTAGGGCAGTTAACGACTCTAAACAAAGGATGCCCCAGAGGCAGGAAGAAGACAGCAGATAAGCTTTTCAATGCTAATTAAAGTGATTAACTACACACATTCACACTGACCTCTCTCACCCTAGACTTTCCACAGATATATATTTACCTCTTTGCTTAGTTTTCTCCATACCTCACAACCTCTGAGGATGCCTGCCATAGATGTGGGCGAAACGTCAGGAGAGAATGCTTCTGGAACATGGCCACACAGCCCGAAAGACACACAACAACCATCTATTCATTATTAATTGGGTCTTCTACGCTACCCTCTTTTACAAATTGGTGCCAGTGGTGGGATAAAAGGATTCCCCCTGCCTGAAAAAACCTTAGTCGTTCTTAGTCTTTTACAGGGGGTATGACCATATAGATGTCTTCCAGCTTCTAATACTCGTCTTCATTTGATTCGAGTATCATTGGAGTCCTAACTATGCAACATACGGTACCTAGAACTCCACAAGGGTTGGGTGGGAAAATACTGGATCTCAAGCACACACTGGCGGGCTATAACTGTAGCAACCCAGAATGTGTGTTTGACCTTTCTAGGTGCATGCTCCATTGTCATGCACATCCAGCACCTCAGCAGTGTAAACTGGATCCGGATTCAAGTTCAGAGCTGGGGACTATGGAGCAAGAGATAATAAAGAGTGCCAGTGTCTAGTGGGGATAGAGGATAAATAAAATCTCATATAGGAAATAAGAGGGAATCTCGCAGGTCTGGTGTGTACAGTGGTGGGACAGGAAGAGGTCCTTGCTTGGGTGGCAGAAGTGGAGAGTAGGGAAAGCCCTCACATTTGGTGACAGTGGTTGGAGTAGCCAGAAACTCATATTGGGCTGTGCTGAGCTAAACGCCCTTTGAATGACCTGGAAGAATTAGAACATTTCCAATGAATTATTCCTGAGAATGCTCTGCTATATTCATTCATATATTCATAGCAATACTTCTTAAACTTGACCCTAAATGGGGTCTGTAGCTCAAATTTGGGATCACCAAAAATTTGGCGACAGTAAAAGGTTTCTGAACAGCACCTAGAAATGTACATGAATCTTAATAACAACATGCAGCATTTACAGCGGACTCTGCAGAAAATGCTTCATCTGTACTTCATAAAAGAAAAAATCAGCCTGTTTAGCAAACCTAGCAAATGCTGATTTATTGTAAGTGAATATTTGATTTTTATACCTGTTTCATATATCCAGGGCCATAGCCAGAAAAAATGGCCGGGGGGGGGGGGGGGGTGAAACTTTTTAAAAAACGAATCATGAAGAGTAGATTCATAACGCAGAATATTTTAGAAATCAGGCTCCATTGATAAACTTCAGTGGACACCCATGGGGATTTGGTTAATCACTTAAAATTAATGAGTAAACCAGGTTTTTTTAAAACCTGAAAAAAAGCAGGGGGGGGGGTTGAACCCCTCCCCCTCCCTTGGCTACAGCCCTACATATACCTACATTTCCAGGATTGCATACAAATTTATTGGGGCGGAGAGGAGTTACTAGGGGAAAAAAAAGATTAAGAAGCCCTGGTATAATTTCTGCATGCTGACCTGGGAGTAAATTACATTTAACACATGGAGGGGACTTCATGGAGGATAATTCCATATTTAAGAATTTTTCAGTGATATGGCTGGGTAAAGTAATTTGCCCTTCCACTAAAAGAACCTGTAAATAAGCAAAACTACTTGACTGCTAGTGTTAAGCTGCAGGTCTTGAAAAAAGTTCCAGGGTCCCCACATCTAGCTTATTCTCTATTTAAGTCATCAGGATTGCAACTTAAATATTTGCATAGCTTTGAACTATGACACCAGGTCCAGCTCTGAAATATATCTTTCAGGCCATGGACTCACAGAATAGACACATTCCTAACACACTCATCACCAAGCAAGCTTATAAATTTCTTCTACCATTCTGATTTTCATGATCAAGTGATAGGCACCATTAATGCTATTGCAGTGCTCAGAATGATCTCAGTTTCAACTGGGTTCCTCCTTACCTCTCCTCAGCGCCATCAAATGTTCCAGGTCCAATAACTTTGTGGGGAAATCAAAGGATTTTATGGACCATATTTCTCTTTCTTCTAAATTGAAATGGAGGAAAGCTTGCAGTAACGGGCCCCTCTTTCACCTCTTTCCTTTCCTGCTGTTGCATTGCTCTTTTTTCACCCAGACACCATTACCTGGGGTTGCAACTGTGTGTGTATGTGTGTGAGAGAAATTGCTCATCTTTCCAAGCACTACAGTAATGTTATTGGAGCCTATCATTTTAGTTCAAAGGCTTTAAAGACAGTTTTTAATTTTTGTGATAAAAATGTGGAGAAATGTCTTAAAAGCAGAGAGTAAATGTGCTCTCTCTCATTTGGGACGTACCACTGTGACCTTTTCAACTTAGGAGATGAACGAACATCCCATTAGCTTAAAATACTTTTCAGATAGAAATGAAATACCTTGAAACACTTTAGGAAAAGATGGGAAATAGCTGAAAACACCAAGCGATTGACAAAATGTTCTTCAGATTTTTCTTCTTCTTCAAAGATACTTGCAGGAAATACAGCAATAAATAGTACACACTTCCAAACACATATGCTCTATCTGAAAGATCCAGAATACTTTTTAATTTTAGTTTTATCTTCTTGATATTGATAGGAGAATGCTAAATAATCTGAATATTATTCTTTGGATACTATATGTCAAGAACATTGTAAATGGACCCTCCAGTTGTTCTTCCTTTAGTCCATGATTCTGGATGACTTATTGATCTTTGCATGGAGCCCTACTAGATGCTGTGAGACACATGACTCCTAAAACAGAAATGGAAAAGTGTGGATGTCCAGATGTTTTTGGACGGAGATTCCCACCATAAGTCTAGACAGCTTTTACAAAAGTGAGAAGGTACAGTTGCTTCTACATAACCATATAATGCAGTTGGAAGCCAGCTCAAGGCCATGGTGACCACAAAATGCATGCTACCAATGTGCACTGCAGCATTAATCAGAAATGATACAATGCTTTAACAAAGTCTCAAGCCCCTTCTCCACTGCCATATATAATCCAGATTGTCAAATCAGATAATGCACATTATCTGCTTTGAACTGGTTTATATGACTACACTGACATATAGGAGCCTCTGGTGGTGCAGTGGGTTAAATCCTTGTGCAAGTAGGACTGATGACTTGAAGGTTGGGTTGATGACCTGAAGGTTGCTGGTTCGAATCCAACCCGTGGAGAGCGTGGATGAGCTCCCTCTATCAGCTCCAGCTCCATGCAGGGACATGAGAGAAGCCTCCCACAAGGATGGTAAAAACATCAAAACATCCAGGCATCCCCTGGGCAACGTCCTTACAGATGGCCAATTCTCTCACACCAGAGGCAATTTGCAGTTTCTCAAGTCACTTGTGACATTAAAAAATCTAACATATAATCCAGTTCAAAGCAAATAATCTGGATTTTATATGGTAGTGTAGAAGGGGCCCCAGTAAAGTCTGAGATCAGCCAAAAATTGTGCTACAGCTGATCCCTGTGAATCCCAGATCCAAAGTGAAAATGGCCAGCAAAATGCAGATTACATTGTGGCTACCCAGCACTAAATGATCCCAAATGAGGGCTGCCATATGCCCCAAGGGCATTCCCAGTTCTAGGTCTGTCCCTATAATCACCTCACAGCAAAATTGCTTTCTTTTAAACTGGTTTCAAGATGGATTATATTGTCAGTGTAGAAATGCCTTGAAGTTGGCCAGACCTCAGTAGGAAAGGTGCACATCATGGGGACATGTCATCAGCACAAAGGATTCCCCACTTCCCATCACTGTATTGAAATATAAAGAAGAAAAGCGGGAAGGACTCACAACTGTCCCCTCTCTCCCATCAGTGGAGAGAAGCTCCTTTTTTAAAAAAACAAGTACCTTTGGAGGCTTTCCTTTCCAGGACAGCTGACTAGTCCCGGTAATTGGCAACTCCACCCAGTTCTTCCATCAGGGGGAAGAGGGCTCTCATGGAGGTGGCCCCATTGAGGTGATATGGGGGAGGAGAAAGCACGGTCACTATCAACCCAGGGAGAAGCGCAACAGAGTTTTTGCGACCCTGGAGAGGTTTAGGTGTGGTAGTCTTCAGGACAGACCCCCCAACCTTAAGGTCCTGCTTCTAAACGCCAGATCCGTCAATGGTAAAACAGCTGTCATCCAGGATTTGATCCTGGATGAGGAGGCGGATCTGGCATGCATCACCGAGACGTGGCTGGATGAGCTGGGAGGTGTGAATCTTACCCAGCTGTGTCCTCCAGGTTTCGGGGTGCATCAACAGGCCAGGGTTGGGGGGCGGGGAGGAGGAGTTGCGGTGATCTTTCGGCAGTCCATCGCCCTGATCAGATGTGCCGTTCCGCAATCCCCGAGGTTCGAGTGTGTTTTCCTGAGGGTGGGAGCCCGAGACAGCTTGGGGATTCTGTTGGTGTACCGTCCACCCCGCGACCCAGCAGTCTCTCTGTCCGAGCTAGCAGAAGTGGTCTCCAATGTGGCCCTTGTCTCCCAACAACTGATAGTTTTGGGAGACTTTAACATTCATGCTGAGACCACATTGACAGGAGCAGCTCAGGATTTCATGGTTGCCATGACAACCATGGGGCTGTCTCAAGTTATATCTGGGCCCACACATCAGGCAGGACACACCTTGGACCTTGTTTTTATTGTGGACGGTGGGACAGTCAGAGTGGAAGAGCAAAACATTCTTCCATTGTCATGGTCTGACCATCATCTGATCTGTTTAAGTATCGCCATGCCTTCTAACCTCCGCAGGGGTGGTGGACCCATTAAGATGGTCCGCCCCAGGAGACTGATGGATCCGGATGGACTTCTGAGGTCTCTTGGGGATCTTCCTGTCCTGGAGACTGGCGATCCTGTCGATGTCCTGGCTGATCGCTATAACAGTGAGCTATCAAGGGCATTGGACACGATCGCTCCCGAACGTCCCCTCTCACTGCGTAGAATCGCGTCGACTCCTTGGTTCACCGAGGAGCTGGCTGTGATGAAACGTAGGAGGAGGGGGCTAGAGTGCATCTGGAGGAAATCTCAGGACGTGTCCGACCAAGCACGGGCTAAAGCCGCTATTAAGGCTTACTCCGTGGCTCTGCGAGCAGCCAGGAAAGATTTCACGACTGCCCGCATAGCATCTGCAGCCAACAGGCCATCGGAGTTGTTCCGAGTTGTTGGGGAGCTCCTGCGGCCTCCTGAGGCCCAGGGGTTTCCTGATGACTTGGCAACTCGGTGCAGCGATTTCGCGCACCATTTTGCAGGCAAAGTTGCTCAGATACGCCGTGAGTTGGACTCCAGCTTAACTGTGGTCCCAGCGGAGGTAACCGAGGTACCTGTCTGTGCGATCTTATGGGATTCTTTCCAGCTTGTTCTTCCTGATGACGTGGAGGGGATTCTTGGGTCTGTGAGGGCGACCACCTGCGCTCTGGATCCTTGTCCTTCTTGGCTGGTGAAGCTGGCCAAAGATGGGTTGTTGGATTGGTTTGTGGCTATTATAAATGCCTCCCTGGTTCAAGGGTCAGTTCCATCCTGCTTTAAGCAGGCGGTAGTAAAACCATTATTAAAAAAGACCTCGTTAGACCCATCTGTATGTAACAACTACAGGCCAATTTCCAACCTCCCATTTCTGGGCAAGGTTCTGGAGCGGGTGGTTGCTACGCAGCTCCAGGAGTTCCTCGATGACACCGATTTTCTGGACCGCTCGCAGTCTGGCTTCAGGCCTGGGCACAGCACCGAGACGGCTTTGGTCGCCCTGGTGGATGACCTCCGCAGGGAGCTGGACAGGGGGAGTGTGACCCTGCTGGTTCTCTTGGACATCTCAGCGGCTTTCGATACCATCGACCATGGTATCCTTCTGGGGAGGCTCGCCGGGATGGGACTCGGTGGCACAGTTCTGCTGTGGCTTCGGTCCTTCCTGGAGGGCTGTTCCCAGATGGTGAAGCTGGGGGATACCTGCTCGGACCCCTGGCCATTGACCTGTGGGGTCCCGCAAGGGTCTATTCTATCCCCCATGCTATTTAACATCTACATGAAACCACTGGGAGAGGTCATCCGGAGTTTTGGAGGGTGTTGCCATCTCTACGCAGATGACACACAAATCCACTACTCATTTCCATCTAACTCCAAGGAAGCCCCTCGGATGCTGAACCAGTGCCTGGCCGCTGTGGCGGACTGGATGAGGAGGAACAAGCTGAGGATCAATCCTGACAAGACAGAGGCCCTCCTGGTCAGTCGCTCGTCAGATCGGGGTATTGGGTGGCAACCTGTGCTGGACGGAAGTCTGAAGTCTGACTTGACCACGGTGGTCCATGCCCTAGTTACCTCTAGACTGGACTACTGTAATGCGCTCTACGTGGGGCTTCCCTTGAAGACGGCTCGGAAATTACAACTGGTCCAACGCTCGGCTGCCAGATTAATAACTGGGGCGAATTACAGGGAGAGATCTACTCCCCTGTTTAAGGAGCTCCACTGGCTTCCGTTCATTTTCCGATCTCAATTCAAGGTGCAGACCATCATATATAAAGCCCTAAACGGTTTGGGACCCACCTACCTTCGTGACCGTATCTCCTACCATAAACCTGCCCGATCTCTGCGATCGTCAGGGGAGGCCCTCCTGTCGCCACTGCCTTTATCCCAGACCCGCCTTGTAGGAACTAGGGAGAGGGCCTTTTCTGCTGTGGCCCCCCGTTTATGGAACTCATTGCCCATTGAAATCAGGCAAGCCCCCACTCTTTCAGACTTTAGGAAAGATCTAAAAACATGGCTCTTCCGATGTGCTTTCGGAGAGTAACTGTTACATGCTTTTGTTACGCCCCCATTATTTATCCTCTAGACTGTCTGCTATCTTTTCCTTAGTTCCCTGTGGTTTTATTCTTATCCTTTTTCTTATCCTTTTCTCACCCCGAGTTTTAACTGAGTGTCAGTGCGGCCTGCCCTGTTATACTGCTCTTTGGATTTTGTGTTGTACTGTATATGATTCTTTATTGTATTGTTGTAATTGTATTATGATATGTTGTTTTTATATTGTGTTATATTGTATTTTTCCCGGGCATGGCCCCATGTAAGCCGCCCCGAGTCCCCATTGGGGAGATGGTGGCGGGGTATAAATAAAGTTTTATTATTATTATTATTATTATTTAGCCATTAGAAGAGGATAAAAACAACAAAAACAAGGCTTTCTGAGACCCCCCCCCCCATAGCTAAGGAAATGCTATTCACCTTTTAATTTTGCTTGCAATAAAAAAAACCCTAAGGAAGGAAAGCTGTCAGAGAGAACTATTTAATGAGGCTGTCACAGAAAGTCAGCTATTCACCATTTAATTTTTCAAACACACTGTATTTCAACCTGGCAGATCAGTCTCTTCCCCAATTTTTAAGTAACATGTGCATTTTTGCAATTGTGTATGGTTTATCTTTCATTCTCTAAGTACGGTTCATATCGTTATCTGTAGATAGTCTGGAAGGAATTATTGGTTAACCTGAAGGTAAACTGCCAGTGGGTACACAATAAGATTTGTCTTATAATTAACATTAGTTCCCAAGGAATGTTCAATTGGACAAGGTCCAGTGCAAGCCTGAACATTGGTTGTTACATAGAAGAGGATCCAACTGGATTAAATTACCAGATCATATCTCAGATGGAGTTCTTCAAATATCATGTAGATGGTGAGCCCTTTCACATTACAAAATTACAGCACTATGATTCTACTTGAATTGCCATGGCAACATCCTGTGAAATTTTAGGTGTTCTTGCTGCCTATTACAGGGAAAACAAGCTGATTCCTAATCCATCCAAAATGCAGATGTGTGCTTTTTATCTTAAGAACAGACAAGAGTCTCAAGCACTGAGGATTACCTGAGAAGGAATCCTACTGGAGCATTGCAGCACACCAAAACACGATAAATAAATAAATACCCTGTGAAATCATGGAATTAGCAGTTTAGTGTGCATATTTAGAATGGTTACATGCCCAAGATCCCAGAATCGAATCGAGAGGCCAAACACGGAGTGTGTTTCAACCAGCCCTTTGTTCAGGTTGTTGGGAGACCGCTAAAAGTCTAGTAGGCACAATACAATATTCTACTGGCTAATCTCAGAAAACCACTTTAATTGAACCATTTTATAAGGGAATGTTCAGGGAAGCGATATTGTTGTCAACCAAAGCCCTCCCCCCCCTCCCCGGGTCTCCTCATTAAATTAGTTTATTTTTAATGCAAAACTGAAGAACCTACCTACATACAAGTAACTTGTATGCTACAAATATACTGTATATACTCGAGTATAAGCCTAATTTTTCAGCCCCTTTTTAGGCCTGAAAAAGCTCCCCTCGGCTTATACTTGAGTGAGGGTCCTGACTGGCTTCTATTCAGGTCAGCTTATACTTGAGTATATAGGTATTCAGAGTTGGACAGTCTTATCTTATTAAAGTCTTATTATTATCTTAAATTACAGTTTTATATAAATATTCAAAAACATTTAACCTACTGATGCCTCAAATAATGCAATTTTATTAATGTATATATTTATTTTTGAATTTGACCCGTAGCTGCTGCATTTCCCACCTTCGTCTTATATGCGAGTCAATAAGTTCTCCCAGTTGTTGTGGTAAAATTAGGTGCCTCGGCTTATATTCGGGTCAGCTTATACTCGAGTATATACGGTACTTGTATTCCTACAGGTAAGCCCCACTGGAAGTTATTATATATTTATAGGTAAGCTTCACTGCATTTAGTGGTAAATGTGCACACTTTGCAGTTTCCTTTATCCTTAGTAGCTTTTTTCTCATGCTAAAGCCTTCAGAGGACACTGAAAATGAATGTCATTGCAATTCAAGAACAACCCCCAGCTGTGGTGTGTGATATATTTATAAAATATCAATGTAACCAGCTGTCTTTGTAAGGATAAATTAAGAAGAACCTCTCTAATATTTCACAGTCTGAATTGAGTGAAATTGTTTTTCTCACAACAGAGATTAAAGGATTCTTCGTCGTTTTCTGTAAGGCATTTATGCTATTGTTTCCTCTGAATGCATAGCATGTCCTTGATTTATGTGAACATTTTTGTGAATGGGGGCTTGCAGTTAATGAAAGGGGGAGACTAATAACCCAGCCTTGGGAAAGACATAGTGGAAACAGGTGCCGAGTATGTTTCACAAGCAGTGCTATCAATCAACTCTAGCAGTGCTTTAGGCTGCCTCTGGCATTGTGGCTTTTCAGATGATGGCAGTTAGTGTGTTGGCCTTAATAAGCAGACCCTACAGTGTAAATAAACAAAACCTGCATCTGATTAACTTCAAATTATATAGGAGGATACAGCATTAAAGATTTCAACCCACTCAGCATTTTCACTGTCTTCTCTCAGTTTCTCTGTGCTGCCGAAACAGAGTTCCATAAAGGCCATCACATGATGCAAGGCCACTTCTGGTGGTTGCTCGGTGGTAGAGGTCCTAAGTTTACACCAATAATGTTTTTACCAATAAAAATAAAAAGATGGTAAAATATGGTGGGCAAATCCCAGATATTGTTGAGCTGTACTTACTTAGGCGATCCCTCGTTGTCCAAGTATGATGGCCTTCCAAGTTCTTGGAAGCTGCCTGTGCATTAGTTTATTTCAATGTGTGGAGGTCAACACAGTCTTTACAGAGGGAGGATCCAAACCAGTGGTGTGGTTAACACGATGATGGTGGCTTCTCAATCTGTTGCAGCCTTCTTCTACTTTCAAAGCTGTTGTAACATGTACTATGTTATCTTCTGCCTGATCCACCATTGAGATCTTTGAATTGTGCTTCGGATTGTGTTGAGCTGTAGCTCACATTGGCACTGTGTTGGCTAGGGCTGCTGGACACTGTAGTTCAGCAACATTTGGGCAACCACAAGTTACAGAATCTGGGAAGGGTGTAGGTTGAGAGTATTGTCAAGTCACCTACATTGGCCACTACAGGAATGAATACTTTTATGTAGTTGAAAATTCTCTTCTTCTAGAATCATAGAATCATAGAATAATAGAGTTGGAAGAGACCTCATGAGCCATCTAGTCCAACCCCCCCAAGAAGCAGGAAATCGCATTCAAAGCACCCCCGACAGATGGCCATCCAGCCTCTGCTTAAAAGCCTCCAAAGAAGGAGCCTCCACCACAGTCTGGGGGAGAGAGTTCTACTGTCGAACAGCTCTCACAGTGAGGAAGTTCTTCCTAATGTTCAGGTGGAATCTCCTTTCCTTTAGTTTGAAGCCGTTGTTCCGCGTCCTAGTCTGCAGGGCAGCAGAAAACAAGCTTGCTCCCTCCTCCCTATGACTTCCCTTCACGCATTTGTACATGGCTATCATGTCTCCTCTCAGCCATCTCTTCTGCAGGCTAAACATGCCTAGCTCTTTAAGCCACTCCTCATAGAGCTTGTTCTCCAGACCCTTGATCGTTTTAGTTCCCCTCCTCTGGACACCTTCCATCTTGTCAACATCTCCCTTCAATTGCGGTGCCCAGAATTGGACACAGTATTCCAGCTGTGGTCTGACCAAGGCAGAATAGAGGGGGAGCATGACTTCCCTGGATCTAGACTCTATACTCCTATTGATGAAGGCCAAAATCCCATTGGCTTTTTTAGCAGCCACATCACATTGCTGGCTCATGTTTAACTTGTTGTCCACAAGGACTCCAAGGTCTTTTTCACACGTACTGCTGTTGAGCCAGGCGTCCCCCATCCTGTATCTTTGCATTCCATTTTTTCTGCCAAAGTGAAGTATCTTGCATCTGTCCCTGTTGAACTTCATTTTGTTAGTTTCGGTCCATTCTGAATATAGTGTATCTGGCAGTGCCTGGCAGTCTCTCTTCCAACAAACCAGGTTTGCTCTGTTTAGTTTCTGAGATGAAAAGCAATCCACTGCCTTTACAGCATTTGGGCAATATGTTGAGGACAAGTGACTAAAAAAAGGAACTTCTTCCAAAGATGGAAAGATGCTGTGCTCGGGATAAGCTGCAATTATCTGGCTAGAACTGCATTTCCAACCAATTCAGTTCACAGTATTAAAGAAATGCAATAGCTAGAGTACTGCTCCTTAAGCTGTGGGCCTGACCCCAAATGGGGTTCCCTTAGATCAATGGTTCTTAACCTGTGGGTCCCAGATGTTTTGGCCTTCAACTTCCAGAAATCCCAAGAGCTGGTAAACTGGCTGAGCTTTCTGGGAGTTGTATGCCAAAACACCTGGGGACCCACAGGTTAAGAACCACTGCCTTAGATCAATTCAGGGGTCCCAAAAAACCTTTCTGAGCATCACCTAGTGAAGTGGTTCTCAACCTGGGGTCCCCAGATGTTTTTGGCCTACAACTCCCAGAAATCCCAGCCAGTTTACTAGCTGTTAGAATTTCTGGGAGTTGAAGGCCAAAACATCTGTGGACCCCAGGCTGAGAACCACTGACGTAGACATTTACACAAATCTGTTATGCAATGTTTACAGTGCACTCTGCAGTAGATGCTTCAGCAGTACTTCACAAAAATCAGCCTGTTTAGCAAACCTTGCAAATGATAGTTATCAGTTATTGTTTGATTTTTATTTCTATTTTTATACTATATACTATATACCTGGGTTTTTCAGGCCAAAGGGGGCTCTGAGTGGAAAAGTTTAAGAAGCCCTGAGCTGGAGCATAATAAATTAATGTTTAGTTGAATGATTATCTGCTTACTAGCTTTAGTTGTGCTTATTGGTTTCTTACTTACCAGTCAGTTGCCTCCAAAACACATATATTTACCTGCTTGGACAGAAATCAGAAGGCCAGCCTTTATATAAGCCATTCCCCTTCTATGAGTCAAGGGTGAAGATTGGGATGGAGAAGACAGCATACATAAAACTGGGAGATGATGGCTCCTGATTTCAGAGATTAGAATGCAGATTTAGCACATCCAAAAACCTACTTGTAATAAGCGAAATGACACTGATCTTTTTCATTTATGCTATAACATTGTCTCTGAAGCACATAAGGGATGAGAGACAAGAAGCCTTCTTTTTTTACCTTTAATAGCTTTTTTAGCTTTTGCGTCTTTGAGTTTAAGTTTAATTATAACAGAGCTGGGAATTTGCTCCTTTTTCTTTGTGCGGCTGTGAAAGGCAACAGATGTTTTTGATCAATGATAATGAAATATTCAGGCATTCAACATCTGGTTCAGCTTTCTTGAGGATTTGAATTTATCTACCTCTCAATCTTTTTCCCAATTCCATGGATTTTTGAATACAGATATATCTACTGAATATTCCAGACAAAAAAAATGTGAATGAAACAACACTTTTTTAAACTCATAGACCTCCTGGATTATTCATAGCTGTAGGAAGAACAGAGAAAGCAGCTTTTGACTCTTTAAGACAGAATATGAACATAGCATCACTGTTAACAATATGAATCCTTCCATCAATATCCAAAGTTTAGATGCACTGACTGGGGCCGCATCTCAACTGCCATTGTAATGCAGGTTGAACTGAATTATATGAGACTACATTGACCATATAATGCAATTCAATCTGCAGAGGCAGTGTAGATGGCGCCTAGAATGCTGTTGGGGATGTATGATAGACCTACAACCTCATCACATTAGTATTTTTATGGCCCCTTTTTCCTCTTCTTGACGGGGCCTCCCGAGCATCATCAAACAATGCTAACTTGGCCCTGCTCCCATTCCTCCCAGAGTGGAGGGGAATCCTTGTAAGACACTTCCTCTGCTACAACAGAAAAGGAAGTGTGTGTTGGGTAGTTCCAATGGAGTTACCTGCATGTTTTTGCCTTTTCCTCTATCTGATGGGGGAAAGAGCAATGTGGCAATGCGCATTGTCACCTTTTCACTCATCGAATGGGGACAGGGACACGGCACCAACCGCTCCACCATGTGATGGGGAAGGAGGGAGGGCATGTGGGGTGCCACGAGGCACCCTACACACCTACTGTTTTGCCAGCGTTTGGGGCCATGCGAAGAGATCCTAAGTATCGTATATACTCATGTATAAGTAGACTTTATATATAAGTGGGCGGCAGGTTTTGAAGCCAAAATTATGGATTTTGCTTTCACTCATACATGTCAAGCACAAAACTTGGGGGCACGGAATAAAGAAATAAAGAAGGGTGTCCTTTCTTTTTTCCAGCTTGGACCAAGGATGGAGAATGCGGGTGTTCTGTCACGCGCTGGGCCTGTAACTATTGTCTTTTGTATAGGACGTATACTTTATGCCCAGTGGGAAGCCAGGGCGCCTCAAGAGAGGTTCTTGAGGATTTTCCTGAAAGGGATGGTTTTTTGAGTCTTTAATGAAATAACAAAGTCTTTATTGTTGAACAAATAGTAAATCTTCAAGGAGTCAAATAACACTTCAAGGTTTCCTTAATAAACTGTTGGCCTTTCAATCTTGTCCCCAGGGGACGGGCAATCGGCTTTGTATAACTGTACTTTCTCTGTAAGAAGAAAACCCTCTTATAACCTTTCCCAGGCTGTCTATCATATGGGCCTAGCTGATGTGGGACCTACTACCAATTCCAAATGCATCTGGCCATCGAGTAGACCTACCAACCAAGGCTTACAGATGTTTCAGCTGGGGTTCCATGGATCTGTGATGCTGTTCTTTCTCTGAGGTTTCTTTGGAAACTTTAGGGCTGTTTCCCTCGGGAGCTGTGATGCTGAGAGGCTGTGAACTCTTAGCCAGAGCTTTTGGGACTTTTCCCCTGGAATTTCTTTTTCTGTTTTCTCAGATGTTCTATATCCCCAGATGTTCTATATCCCTGGATGTTCTTGAGATATGAAGCTTTTCTACGGGACGAGCTGGTCTATGTCCTATAGCTTAGCTTACTTAAGAGAGACTGACTAAAAAATGGCTCCTTCCCTTCCAGAGCCCTGAACAAGAGGCGGAACCAAACTTAATGATGATGGACAGGTGGCCTGCCCTATGACTGCAAACATTAGCAGAAAGAAAATAAAGTTGGAGCTTCTGGTACAGCCGTACCAGCAGAGCGGAGGAACACTTCTTGCCTCTGCCTCTTGTCTCTACCTTTGCACTAGGTTCCTATTCAAGCAATGACTCATGTATACATTGACCAAGGGTTTTTGGCATAATTTTTGTCAAACGCTTTTTCATTTATACATGAGTATATACAGTACAGACCACTTGGTGGTTGCACCCTGGGTATACACAAGTGGAATTCTGTGGTTGAAATAATTGCACAAATGGTTGTGTTTTGCAAACAAGTGCATCTTTGTTCACCTTAGCTGTTGTGCAACATGATGCAGTCAACCTGAATTCAATATATGGATAGTGTAGCATATCTGGGGCATATCTATGCAGGTGTAGCTCAACAGCTTCTCCATTCAGACTTGAGAGAGTGAGAACCTACCCACTCACCCAATAACATATAGCCCTCATCCTTATAAAAGTTCATCTGCTTCATCTGTAAGACAAGAAGGAAAGCTAATGTTTTCAAATAAAGAAATGGAAAGTTAATGTTTCTAAAACTGATTAGATTAGATTAGATTAGCCCCGCACTCTGTCTACTGTTACAAAATCAGAGCTAAGTGAACCATCACTCAGGGCACAATGCCTTTCTGCAGTCATTCCACAAACATTTTAACAATCAATTCAACCATTTTCCAAATTAATTCACCAGGATTTACATTAAAGGAAAGCAATTTTGGATGTTAACAAAATTAATATATAAGCACAGGAATCCTGATCTTTCACAATATCTGTTTCTAGATGTAGAAAGCCAAACTGCTAAATTATGTATCAGTTCAAGATACATCTCTGTGTAAACAGGATGCACTTAAGTTTCAGTCCATCATATTTATTTGTAATGGTTCAGGCATTAGCACAAAGTTGTACTTACCATAAATCTCATCTGCCTCCTTTAAATAGATCCTCATCAGACTTTTTAAAAACTTTGTTCTCTCATCACGTATCAGGAAATATAGAGAATGGGAGAGTGGGTGTGCCAGCATGGGTGCGGGGAGATGATTTAGTATGCTTTCTCCATTTACTTATATCTAAGATGCTATGTGTATATGATGAAGTGGGCCTCAGAAACTTATGCTGTGATCAAAATTATCTTTACATTATTATGTTCTATTGTTATTATGTTTATATTATTATGCACTATGGAGAGTGGCTTAAAGACCTGGGCATGTTTAGACTGCAGAAGAGAAGGTTGAAAGGATACATAATCTCCATGTTTTAATATCTGAATAGTTGTTATAAGGAAGAGGAACAGGCTTGTTTTCTGATATCCTGGAGACTAAGGACCTCATCACAAAGGGCTATAGATTCACCACAGATTGTGGCAAATCCATGGGGTCCTGGCATGGAGTGGGGAGAACCCATTGCTCCATGCCCCGCATCACCCGATTTACCTGGTTCCCCATCCTATGGGGGGAAGCATGGCTACTCGACTCCCCCCCCCCCCCCATGGTGGCATATGTCTCTTGCTCTGCCGGAAGTTCCTATGTATTGTGTAATGAGCTCCATGTCAAAAGTGGAGAGCAAGCAGTGTACAACAGGCAAATTAACCCATCTGATGAAGTTGTAGGTCTGAGAGCAAATTACAAGAAAGAAGATTCCATCTGCCGTGGATGTAGCGTACCTAGATTTCAGTAAGGCCTTCAACAAAGTCCCTCACAACCTTCTGGCAAACTAGTAAAATGTGGGCTACACAAAACTACGGTTAGGTGGATCTGTAATTGGCTAAGCGAACGAACCCAAAGGGTGCTCACCAATGCGTCGTCTTCATCTTGGAAAGAAGTCACGAGTGGAGTGCTGCAGGGTTCCGTCCTGGGCCTGGTTCTGTTCAACATCTTTATTAACGACTTAGACGAAGGGTTAGAAGGCACGATCATCAAGTTTGCAGATGACATCAAACTGGGAGGGATAGCCAACACTCCAGAAGACAGGAGCAGAATTCAAAACGATCTTGACAGACTAGAGAGATGGGCCGAAACTAACAAAATGAAGTTCAACAGGGACAAATGCAAGATACTTCACTTCGGCAGAAAAAATGGAATGCAAAGATACAGAATGGGGGACTCCTGGCTCGACAGCAGTACATGTGAAAAAGATCTTGGAGTCCTTGTGGACAACAAGTTAAACATGAGCCAGCAATGTGATGCGGCTGCTAAGAAAGGCAACGGGATTTTGGCCTGCATCAATAGGGGTATAGCATCTAGATCCAGGGAAGTCATGTTACCCCTCTATTCTGCCTTGGTCAGACCACACCTGGAATACTGCGTCCAATTCTGGGCACCACAGTTGAAGGGAAATTTGATATTTCATGTAGCTATACTACTGTAGTTACAGTAAAGGTTTCCCCTGATGTTAAGTCCAGTCATGTCTGACTCTGGGGGTTGGCGCTCATCTCCATTTCTAAGCCGAAGAGCCGGCATTGTCCGTAGTTACAGTAGAATAATACAGACAAGCAGCTAGAATATGCCATGTCTTTAACAGGAAAATATTATTTCCCCTTCACCCCATGAAATTAATTTAAGCCTACCTGCTTCACAGGATAAATAATTGTTTGGGGATTGAGTAGACGTTTAACATGCCCTGATTTCCAGGTGGAATCAGTCTGTGACATCACCAGGTTTTTTTTAAAAAAATGCAGCAAACAAGACTTTGAAAAGTGACTTTTTGGATTCAGGTTCCATAATGATCCAGCCAGGATGGACAACAGTCACAGGACCTCATCACAAAGGCCCATGGATTCACCACGCATTATGATGAATCCATAAGGTCCTGTCAGGAGATGTGGAGAATCTGTCACTCCATGCCCTGCATCACCCACCTTACCTTGACCTCCATCCCATGGGGGAAAGTGTCACCACCTGGCTTTCCCCATTGTTCCTAAGGCAACACGGGAAACCCCCCGTGTTGCCACTGCAGCAACATACGCTACTTGCTCTCATCTTTTGGCATGGAGCCCGTCCGGAAGTTCCTGTGTATTGTATAATGGGCTCCATGTTGAAAGTGGAGATCAAGAGGTGTACGGTGGGAAAATCAGCCCATCTGATAAGGTTATATGTCTAAAGCTGTGCAAAAACAAAACAAAAAAATGAACACCCACCTAATAAGGCTTTGAAAGATCTTTGTCTGTTCTGTACAGAGTTGCTGTCTGTCAGTCCAGCCTAGCCTGGACTGGTAACCTTCAGGTGTGCTGGGATACTTGGGTGACTGATCACATTCAGTATAGTGCACCTTCAGCTTCTGCACCTCATGCCTATAAAATGTCAATTCTTGTTGGATTGTCATTAAATCAGACATTTTTCTCCTGATTAAATAAAATCTACATGATAATAACAGTAATAATTGAAAAGATTATTGAATTAGAGATTCTTTTTTGGTTAAATGAATTATGTTCCATCTATAGGCATATCGTAATTGTTGCTCCAAAAAATATCAAGGCCAAGATTCTGTTCTTTGGTGTTACTGCCAGGATAGGAAGAATAGGGTCACAGGAGGACACAGAGCAATGGATTCAGACTACAGGAAAAGATTCCACTTAAGTGTTAGAAACTACTTCCTGGCAATAATAGTTGTTCGATAGTGGAAGATGATGTCTCTTTTGCTAGAGGTTTTTAAACAGAGGCTGGAAGGCCAGATGGTCAAGAGTGCATTGATTGTGTTCAGTATTAATGGATGGCAGCGGGTCGGACTGGATGGTCTGTTCTAGCTGTATGACTCTGGCTGGATCCACACCTGCAAGAGAATGTACTGGTCTCCTGAGTTGATGGAGGAATCAGGATAAATGGGGAGGAGTGAACTGTTGAAGCCCCTTCCCATTACCATTGTACCATTGATCCATACACCACCTGTCCTCCATCCTGTGCATATTTGGGAGTGCAGATGGGTGGCAACATTAACAGGGAAACAAGAAAGACTATTGTTGTTGTCTATTTGTTCAGTTGCTTCCGACTCATCATGACCTCATGGACCAGCCCACACCAGAGCTCCCTGTTGGCCGTCGCCACCCCCAGCTCCTTCAAGCTCAAGCCAGTCACTTCAAGGATGCCATCCATCCATCTTGTCCTTGGTCAGCCCTTCTTGCTTTTTCCTTCCATTTTCCCCAGCATCATGATCTTCTCTAAGCTTTCCTGTCTTCTCATGATGTGGCCAAAGTACTTCATCTTTGCCTTTAATATCCTTCCCTCCAGTGAGCAGCCGGGCATTATTTTCTGTAGTATGAACTGGTTGGATCTTCTTGTGATCCAAGACACTCTAAGAATTTTCCTCCAACACCACAGTTCAAAAGCATCTATCTTCCTTCGCTCAGCCTTCCTTATAGTCCAGCTCTCACATCCATAAGTTACTACCATTGCTTTAACTATGCAGACCTTTGTTGCCAGTGTGATGTCCCTCCTCTTCACTATTTTATCGAGATTGGTCATTGCTCTTCCTCCCAAGAAATAAACGTCTTCTGATTTCCTGGCTGCAGTCTGCGTCTGTAGTAATTTTTGCACCTAGAAATACAAAGTCTGTCACTGCCACCACATTTTCTCCCTCTATTTGCCAGTTATCAATCAGTCTGCTTCCCATAATTTTGGGTTTTTTATGTTTATGTTTTTTATGCACCTTTTGCACTTTCTTCTTTCACCTCGGCTCCTCCTCGCTTTCAGCCATAAAAGTGGTATCATTTGCATATCTAAGGATGTTAATGTTTCTTCCAGCAATTTTAACGCCATCCTTAGATTCATCAAGTCCCTCACATCGCATGATGTGTTCTTCATACAAATTGAATAGGTAGGGTGAGAGGATACAGCCCTGCCGTGCTCCTTTTCCAATCTTGAAGCAGTCTGTTGTTTCATAGTCTGTTCTTACTGTTGCTACTTTGTCATTATACAGATTCCTCAGGAGACAGATCAGGAAGAGTTGGACATACTTAGAACATAATTACATATGCCACAAAGGCTAATTTATAAATGGCTATGTTCTCCCACTCACCTAGTATCAAAGTATGGAGTCACTGAACGAAAGGAGAGGCAGAAGTCAATGGTGGTCTCAGGTGCTGATAGCAGGAGGTGGCAGCAAGCTTTTGGAAGGGAGAACCTTGTGCAATGTGATCTGACCAGCATCTACTAAGGCAAATCTTTCAAGTGACGACAGACACTGTTCCATCATCAGATTTTTGGGGGGGTGGGGGAGGTTTTTCCTCCGGCAGTAAAATGTGTTGGGCCAGCAGCATTGAGAAGCAGATTTTTTAAATACCATATTGTCCTGGGTTCGAGAAGTTGGGTTAGATGAGCCCCAGAATCACTTCCCATTAATGATTATTTGATTCAGAGACTGTGATTGCCTTACTCAAACCTTCCAAAGCAGATTGCCAATGAAATTCAGTTGTATACTCTGAATTGAGAGCATTCTGTCTCCCTGGGAGTTCTGCAGTTTAAGTATACAAGTTGAGGACATGTGGACGTGCTTTTTAAACTTTGTTGAAACTGCATGTCCACACATCCTCAACTTGTTCAGTTTAAATAGACCAAATATTCCAAAACATCAACAAACCCCCAATGACCTCCTTTCAAAGGGAATGAGACACACTTCAATGCTGCGCCGTTGAAATTTTTCACCATGAACCAATGTGAGTTTTATGACACCATATGGGCTTATGAGTGCTTGGAGATTCACTTCATTCTCAATACTCATTACAATGTTTAAAAAACAGTTCTGTTGCCATTGTGGATTGTGTAGTTGAAAATATAACTTGTGAGGATCATGGCTTTTCTGTTGCTTTCTGTACTGACTACCAAGAGAAAATAACAGCAACTAAAAGAGTTCTAGATAGGAATGATTTTCAATGTCTTCTATATATATAAAAGGGTAATGAAATGTCAGCCTAGGACAAAACAACAAAACTACGCATCCCAGAAACACTAAACTTGGCAGCACAACCCCTCATCCATGCCTCTACGTTCATACAACAAAAAGAAAAGAAAAATAAAGTCCTAATTAGAGGGAGAGGAATAATTGTTTGTATCCAATTGCTGCCAGTTAGAAGGCTAAGCTCCGTCCACTTGGTCTTCTAGCAACCCACTCAGCCCAGGGGACAGGCAGAGTTAGGCCTCACTTAGGCCTCTTCCACAGATTATCTGATTTTAACTGGATTATATGGCAGTGCAGACTCAAGGCCCTTCCACACAGCTATATTACCCATTTATAATCTTATATTATCTGCTTTGCACTGGATTATCGTGACTCCACACTGCCATATAATCCAGTTCAATGTGGATTTTATACAGCTGTGTAGAAGGGGCCTCATATAATCCAGTTCTAAGCAGATAATATAAATTACTTTATTTCCCATACCACCATACTTTGCCACAGCAACGCGTGGCCGGGCACAGCTAGTATACTCTAAAATGCTAGGAATTTGGTGACCGAAGGAAAATTTCACTGGGTTTTGTGGGGGTGGGAATGCCTTCATTTTGCTCCTCTAGAGTGTTGTGATAGGCACAGAAACACATTGACTAATGGTTTTGCATCAATCATCATGTCCTATAACCAGCTAAACTAGAAATCTGACTCCTCATTATAAGTTGTGTTGGACTTCAGACTTTGACCCATTAATTTTAAAGTACATCACTTCGTTCTTAACATGGGAAAAGCGTTCTGAAGTTTCCTGCAGAACTTAGAAATAGGTTTCACGTGAAAGAATTTACTGGTAATCTGGGTTGTTGTGAGTTTTCTGTGCTGTATGGCCCTGTTCCAGAAGCATTCCCTCCTGATGTTTCCTCCATATCTATGGCAGGCATCCTTAGAGGTTGTCTGCCTCTGAGGATGTCTGCCATAGATGTGGATGAAATGTCAGGAGATAATGCTTCTGGAGCATGGCCATACAGCCCGGAAAATTGACAACCCACTGATTCTGGCCATGAAAGCCTTTGATAACACATTACCTGTAATCAATTACTTTCCAGACTAGGCATGCACATGCACACCATACAATGGGGTCAAGAAGGCACATTTTAAAAAGCACTATAACAGCCAATAGTGAGGTTTTATTGATGCATTTAATAATAGAGTAGAGTCTCACTTATCCAACATAAACGGGCCGGCAGAACGTTGGATAAGCGAACATGTTGGATAACAAGGAGAGATTAAGAAAAAGCCTATTAAACATCAAAATAGGTTATGATTTTACAAATTAAGCACCAAAACATCATGTTATACAACAAATTTGACAGAAAAAGTAGTTCATTACACATTAATGCTATGTAGTAATTACTGTATTTACGAATTTAGTACCAAAATATCATGATGTATTGAAAACATTGACTACAAAAATGTGTTGGATAATCCAGAACGTTGGATAATTCTACTGTAGACATTTAAGAGGCTTTTTGAGAGGGATTTTTCAAGTTTTATGCCATTCCCTTAACAATCCTAAAGAGAGGTCAGTTTCAAGAAAATGGATTTTGGAAACATGGTTAGTTTTTATATTTGTGTATATGCCTGGTCTTGTTCATATCCTATGTATAATGTTTTCCCATTTTTCTCTTCTCCTCCTCATTTTTTGGAACTGTGCTTTAAACCCCATTAAAAAGAAATCTAAAGAGATATCCTCAAAAACTGTTAGAGAAAGTAAGAGAAATGTAGCAGAACAGTAGAACAAGTCATGCAGCATGTTATTTCCTCCCAGACATTTGAATAGATGACTTGTTAACTATGGCAAGCTATTTCAAGAATAAACTGCTTTTTAAATGTAACTTTCCAAGCTCTGGTTTTATGAATAACTTTTCAATAACTTTAAAGCATATGTTCTTTTTATTGCAATTACAGTCTGAGAGGTATAGCAGCAGACCTTTTACAGAACAACAAAGAACAACATTTAGACATACAGATATACAGATTCTATGCAACTACATTGGATTCACAAACAACCTACAATTACATTGGCTAACAAACAGACAAAGTGGGGTTGCATTTTCATTCAGCGTTCACACACATGTACATGCATCCATCTTCATGCACACAAATATTACCATATTCTTTCTCCCTCCTTGGAGAAGCACCTGCTTAGGCCAGACCCAGCTTCCACTAAAGACTGCCAACACATCAATATTTCCAAAACTCCAAAATGAACATCTCCAAAACGTACTCCTTTCTCTTCCCATGAGAAAAGGAGGCCCCAAAAGTGACCAGAATCCTGCTTTCCCATAGCAGATCTGCCACTCCCAAGTACACCATCTCCACTGAGCATGGCGGGTGAACAGCATCTCTGTCTGTCACAATTTCTGGACTGTCATAAGGCCACTTATATAGCAATATTTTGCTGATGTTTTCGCAAAGTTGTAAATGAATGATCGACATCTTCCATCCTGAAATATCATCAGTTTCCTGGACCAGATGTTGATTCCTCTTGATTGGTGTTAGCAAACACAAGCAGCTCTGTGTTGACTTCCTTGTTAACAGTTGTAAACATTTCTCTTATCACTGTCACAGTTCTTATCACAGTTCAACTATTTCAGGTCTCATTAACAGGTTTTAATTCCAATTCAGCAAGCAGGTAGTTAATGCTTAGTCTACAGCAGGGGTCCCCAAACTAAGGCCCGGGGGCCGGATGTGGCCCTCCAAGGTCATTTACCTGGCCCCCGCCCTCAGTTTTATAATATAATATTTTTATATCATTTTAATAATATAATATATTGTATATACATATAATATTGACAATAATATTATAATATTATACAAAATAATAGTAATAATAATACCATATAATAATATGAATTATATGTTATATATTACATATAATATTACAGTATAGTGGTATAGTTCAATATAGTAATATATAATGCTAATATTGTGCTATGCTAATAATATAATATATTGTATGTAGATACAGCTGCTCTGAGTCCCCTTCAGGGTGAGAAGGGCAGGATATAAATGTAATAAATAAATGTAGTAAATGAATAAATAAATAATTGTAGACTTAGGCTCGCCCAAAGTCTGAAATGACTTGAAGGCACAACAACCACAATCCTAATTAACCTGACTAACTCATTGGCCAGAAGCAGGCCCACATTTCCCATTGAAATCCTGATAGGTTTATGTTGGTTACAATTGTTTTCATTTTTAAATATTGTATTGTTCTTTCATTGTTGTTGTTGTTTTGCACTACAAATAAGAGATGTGCAGTGTGCATAGGAATTTGTTTATTTGTTGTTGTTTTTTCAAAATGATAATTCGGCCCCTCCACAGTCTGGAGGATTGTGGACCGGCACTCAGCTTTAAAAGTTTGAGGACCCCTGGTCTACAGACTGGTGTCTTTAAATTTACTAGCTCACACTCGTTCATCTCTTCCATACATACCATACATATTCATATGTGCATATTTTGGTTACACTGGTGCTGAAATGCTTTTTTGAGCATAAAAAAGTTACTGGCGGTGTATGTATGTGTGTTGGAATGAAAGAGAGAGAGAAGGAATGTGAGGCTCTCGTGCCTGTCCTATGGGAGCCCTGCCTGAATGGTGTATGTTCCAATTACCCCGATTAGACCCGTCACAAGAGGTGGAGTGTGGGAAAATATGAATTTGACCTATACTGTGAGATGGTTTGTGGGTAGGCAAACAAAACACAAAAAGGCTTTTTGTCCTCTGCTATGAAGTGAACAGTTGTCTTTGGCCTTGAGAAGACAATTGAAGAATGAAATTCAAATACTCTGCGGTGCCCTAGTCACTAATCTGCCTAAGAAAAACCTCTGGTGTTTTCAGACTGAGCATTTACTCTTTGACCATTGACTTGACCCATCTCAGGGTTTATATAATATTCTTTTTGGGAGCTGATAAATAAATGTCAATACCCCACTGTTGCTCATTTCCCTGGATGTGCTGACAGTTCAACCCTACATAAGATGTTGTAAAGTAGAGTCGCACTTATCCAACATTCTGGATTATCCAACACATTTTTATAGTCAATGTTTTCAATACATCGTGATATTTTGGTGCTAAATTCATAAATACAGTAATTACTACATAGCATTACTGCATATTGAACTACTTTTTCTGTCAAATTTGTTGTATAACATGATGTTTTGGTGCTTAATTTGTAAAATCATAACCTAATTTGATGTTTAATAGGCTTTTCCTTAATCCCTCCAACATTAAGGGATTCAACATATCCACTTATCCAACGTTCTGCTGGCCCGTTTATGTTGGATAAGTGAGACTCTACTGTATTTATTTTTTAAAATCTGTATGATTTTTGTGGAGGGGTGATTGGATTCAGAATATTGAGCAACTTTGACATCAAGCCCCTTTACACTCACATTCACATAAACACAATAAAAACAATCTGAACATCAAGCTTTTTTATGGTAGGAATTCAGATCTCTGTTGATATTCTCTAATGTACCTTAACAGAGATTGACTTCAGTTTGCCCTAAACGAATTGATATATTTATTGGGCAGTCTGACTGGCTTGTGCAGTGGTTCCCAACCTTTTTTGACCAGGGACCACTCTCCAACATTAGTAGAATCAGTTTTTGGTCAACTTTAGATTTGGTTTGGTTATTTGGGGTGCTGATTCAGAAAATTGCATTGGATAGACCACATCAGCTTTCTGATACAGAACATTTGCTATCAGGTAGTTGCCATCTGGTTGCTCACAAAAAAACAAATTTAATAATCCAATGCAATTTTCTGAATCAGCACCCCCAAATAATTTCAGGAACAGGCCTAAAAACAAAGACACCAAGGCACCGCCACTTCCAGGCGCCACATGGAACGGCTCTGTTCAGGGGGAGGAAGAAGGAGGAGAAGCATCAGTCAGGAGGCTTGTTGTTGCACCTTTCGTGAGAAGTCAGCCTCTCCCCTCTTGACATGCCCATTGCCTTGGCACTATAAGGGGGTTTTGCTCTCGTTGCAACAGTGTAGTAACGATGAGGTCTTGGACCATAATTTATTTCTTGAGGACCACTGGTGGTCCATGGACCACAGGTTGGGAACAATTGGGCTAATGTTTTGTTGTACAGTAGAGTCTTACTTATCCAAGCTAAATGGGCTGGCAGAAGCTTGGATAACCTAATATGTTGGCTAATAAGGAGGGATGAAGGAAAAGCCTATTAAACATCAAATTAGGTTATGATTTTACAAATTAAGCACCAAAACATCATGTTATACAACAAATTTGACAGAAAAAGTAGTTCAATACACAGTAATGTTATGTTGTAATTACTGTATTTACGAATTTAGCACCAAAATATCATGATATATTGAAAACATTGACTGCAAAAATGGCTTGGATAATCCAGAACCTTGGATAAGCAAGGCTTGGATAAGTAAGACTCTACTGTATTTCTTTGTATCCTAATGAGTATTTTCTCCATCTCCTTTAACTATTTCCAACACCTTTCCTTCATCGATTTTCCAACTTCAGTTTGGTTGAGTTTTTGAAAGCACTTTCTTGTCTCTTTGCATTAATATTCCTCTCTGTTAAATGACAGCTATTTCAGACAATATGTATGTGGGTAGAGTCACATGCCTTTTTTGCTATACTTATTTAGAGACAATTTAGTTCATGGTTTCATTCATAGCATCCTTCCCTTCTGGTGCTGGAAGCACCTGTAGTTTCTTTGCTTGCCATAAAAAGATAAAAACAGTCTGGATGAACCAGGTCAAAGATCTATCTGCTCCAGAGCTTAGGAAAGTTAACATTTTTGAGAACAACTCTTGAAGTCCTCCAGACTGCTTATGCTTGATTAAAGCATTTATTTCATCCAAAGGATTATTCATTCATTTGCTGAAGATCAATGTTTGCCTACAATTTAGTTGCAGTCATAATGCAATGTATTTTCAGCAATGGGAACTACTGTGTGTACTGATTATACATAGCCCCTTACTTCCAGATGTTGATCAATTTTTAAAGATTCTTTCATATGACAACAGTTTGACCACTTAATGTGAACTGTACCAATACCAACACATTTGCTGCAATGGGGAGGAACCTGTGTGAGAGAGAAAATAGAGGTTTTACGTGCCTGTGTGTTCCCACACTTCTCACATGTCAAAAAGATATAAAGGTCAGATTGAACAGCATAGACCTCAAATGACATGGCTTTCAGCGAATTTCATAGAGAATTTCTTGTATTGTAAGGGAATAAAGTGCAGCTGGTAATACCTCCCTCATTCAATAAGGTAATAGGATTGTCGTTAAATGCAGTAATTATATTTTACCCAGTATAAATAAAGCAGAAAGTTGTCTTATGTTGTGCTTTATGAGACAGATGTCCACTTAAGAGATTACAGAGAAACACACACCTGTCCAGTAAAATAAATCAGAAAAAGTGAGTGAAGTGTTTTTTAAGTACTTTGGACACAGAGATGGAGTTCAGAGAAAGTTGTGTTTTCATATACAACAGCAGAAAGGGAAAATTGGTGTTAGCCATTCCTGGAAGCCAGTCCAATGTTATAGACCAGGGGTTCTCAAACTTTCTCAGCTGCAGGGCCCTTTTTGAAACAAAAGTTTTTTGTGGAGTCCCAAGAAATATTTATAGCAGATGGATGAAGAGTGTTTGTAGTCAACAACAACAACAACAACAACAACAACAACAACAACATTTTATTATGATCCAAAGATCCTTATTGCACTGTAGGTGTACAAAGTATGTAGGTTAATGAGATTAACAATGAGTGCATTAGTGCTTGTGTGAACTAATTCACACAGTGCAAAAAAAAGAAGGAAGGAAAGAAAAAAACAATACAATATTTAAAATGAAGAACAATTTTAACCAATATAAACTTAATCCTCTTCTGCCATGCAGGAAAAGCACAATTAAAGTACCCACACCAGATAGAAAATCAAGCCTTTGTAGTAGTAGTAATAGTAGTAATAGTAGTAGTAGTAGTAGTAATAATAATAATAATAATAATAATAATAATAATAATAATAATTTCTCAAAAGCAAGCTCAATGGAGGCAGCACCATCAAGGCCATAAACACCTGGGCCATACCTGTCATAAGATATACTGCTGGCATTATGAATTGGACACAGGCAGAACTGGACAATTTGGACAGAAAAACAAGAAAACTCATGACCATTCATAATTCACTGCACCCTCGCAGTGATGTTGACCAGCTATATCTGCCTAGAAGATCAGGGGACAGAGGACTCTTACAAGTAAAACAAGCAGTCAAAGAAGAAGAATATGCCCTGGAAGAATATGTAAAGCAAAGTGAAGAACCTGCTTTGATTGAAGTCAAAAATCAGAAACTCCTCAAAGCACAGCAGACAAAAAACCAGTACAAGAAAACCGCACTATAAACTAGAGCTGACAGCTGGCATAACAAAACATTGCATGGAAAGTTCCTTGACAAAATTGAAGGAAAAGCTGATAAGAAGAAGATCTGGCTATGGCTCACAAATGGGACCCTGAAGAAGGAGACAGAAGGCCTGATCCTTGCAGCCCAGGAGCAAGCCATCAGAACAAATGCAATTAAGGCCAAGATCGAAAAATCAGCTGATGACCCAAAATGCAGACTGTGCAAGGAAGCTGATGAAACCATTGACCATATCCTCAGCTGCTGTAAGAAAGTCACACAGACAGACTACAAACAGAGGCACAACTATGTGGCCCAAATGATTCATTGGAACTTATGCCTCAAGTACCACCTCCCTGCAGTAAAGAACTGGTGGGATCACAAACCTGCAAAAGTATTGGAAAATGAGCACACAAAGATACTGTGGGACTTCCAAATCCAGACTGACAAAGTTCTGGAACACAACACACCAGATATCACAGTTGTGGAAAAGAAAAATGTTTGGATCATTGATGTTCCCATCCCAGGTGACAGTCGCATTGATGAAAAACAACAGGAAAAACTCAGCCGCTATCAGGACCTCAAGATTGAACTTCAAAGACTCTGGCAGAAACCAGTACAGGTGGTCCCGGTGGTGATCGGCACATCGGGTGCCGTGCCAAAAGATCTCAGCCGGCATTTGGAAACAATAGACATTGACAAAATCACGATCTGCCAACTGCAAAAGGCCACCCTGCTGGGATCTGCGCGCATCATCCAAAAATACATCACATAGTCCTAGACACTTGGGAAGTGTTCGACTTGTGATTTTGTGATACGAAATCCAGCATATCTATCTTGTTTGCTGTGTCATAATATAATAATAATAATAATAATAATAATAATAATAATAATAATAATAATAATAATAATAATAATAATAATAGCAGCAGCGGAAACCCTAGAGGCCTTCCAGTCCAACCTCCTTCTGGCATGCAGGAAAAACACAGTCAAAGCACCCCTTGAGCGGTGGGAGGGAAATAGAGTTATGGAAGCAAAAAAGGGTTTGTGCCCCGGGAGGACGCTACTACTGCTGTTGTTTCCGGCAGCTCAAAACTTTAATTTCTCTGCATTTCTCAGGAGGAAGAAAGAGGAGGCGGCAGGAAGCATGGAACCATGGAGTCCCTCACTATCATCCCCAAGGACTCAGTGGAGCACAGTTTGAGAACCCCTGTTACAGACTATTAATGGTATGAATACAGGTAGTCCCTAAGTTATGAACAAGATCGGTTCTTCTTAAGCTGAATTTGTATGTAAGTCAAAACAGGTACATTTTAATTGTAACTTCAGCCATATATATATGTATAAGCTTTGGATAGCATAGAGAACGCTTATCACCCCTGTGATGATGTTTTGCTGTCTGTGCTTCTATTCATAAGATTTCACCTCACTTTCTGTCCCGGTGAGAATTGGATTTTGAAAAAATTGACTTGTTGTGAAAACAAGGGTGGGTCAAAAAACTTGCAGATACCTTTTCCCCATGATAACTCTTTCAGGGGTAAATATTCCTTCCTAAGGGTAGATTTCTCGCACTTCCTGTTGTTTCACCCCTGTTTTTAACTATGGGTCCTTTGTATGTTGGATGTTTGTAACTCGGGGACTGCCTGTACTAGAATCAATTCTGTTAAAACCCATTCAAGTTCTGTCACTGACTTTGACCAAGAATGGAAAGCCCTCATTGTTTGTATTTCAAACAGTGACAAGGGCAGAAAGACCCGTGACTTGTCTTCCATGGCATCCCTTTTGTGAACATCTACATGTGGAAAAGACTGACATGTTGCTCTGCATGTTACCTAGAATTTAGCTCAATTATATTTTTGGTCTACTTTTCTTGTTATTCCCTTGCCAGCACGGCAAAGTAATTTTTTCAAGCTGTGATGTTACCTTTCTTCTATATATATAAGAGTGATGGCATCCCGGGGACCAACAAAACAAAAAAACTAAAGGCCCCCCAACCTCGAAAATTGACAGCACAACCCCTCATCCACGCCTCTAGGTTGATACAACAAAAATAAAAGAAAAATAAAGTCCTAATTAGAGGGAGAGGAATAATTATTTTTATCCAATTGCTGCCAGCTAGAAGGCTAAGCTCCGCCCACTTGGTCTCCTAGCAACCAACTCACCCAGGGGACAAGCAGAGTTAGGCAATAATAATACACACCGAATCATAGCATCAGACAGTTAGGAGACACCCCTAAAGGCCATCCAGTCCAACCCAATTCTGCCATGCAGGACACAATCCAAGCGCTCCCAACAGATGGCCACCCAGACTCTCAACACTAATAATAATAATAATAATAATAATAATAATAATAATAATAATAATAATAAGAAGAAGAAGAAGAAGAAGAAGAACATACAATCCTAAGGTTTGGAGTGACCCCTAAGGATCATCCAGATCAACTTCCTTCTACCATGCAGGAGGACACAATCCAAACACTCCTGACAGATGGCCATCCAGCCTCTACATAATAATGATGATGATGAACATGATGATGATAATAATAATAATAATAATAATAATAATAATAATAATAATAATATAAGCATAGAATCCAAGAGTTTGCAGAGACTCCTAAGGGCCATCCAGCCCAACCCTTTCTACTATGCAGCAGGACACAATCCAAGCATTCACAACACATGGACAATGTATAAATACTATACAATATTACACAGGGACATAGACCCCCCTCTACCCTCACCACTTACACAGTACACAAACAACCAAATGCATACTAAACATAAAGACAACCATACAACAGACATTCAATACCACCACTACCTCAACAATTTCTCACCAACACCACCAGACAACGCCACAGCAATACGTGGCTGGGCACAGCTAGTTTGTTATAACAGGTTTGATGTTAACAACAACTCTGGCCCTGGCAAGCAGTATGGAAGTGTCATTACCTAGCCTTTTCATTTCCTACAGTGCTAACCAGTAATGCTACAGTTCCATGCATCAGAAAGACAAACTTTTATTTGATTATGTTGTAGTTCCACGGAATGGATATCACATTATCTTAATATTTTCTAGCTTTGATAGGGAGCCTTACACCATTTAGTCACTGTTTGAAATTAATCCAACTTTATCGAGCCAATCTGCCAAGTTGCAATCTAAATTGGCATAAATATACTCGGCATCTGCTAGTGTACTTCCTTGCAGGCTTCACATTTCTTGCTTTTCGACACCCACTCTCTTCATGCATCACACTAACCAACAGCCATTTTTCTTTCTTCTCTCTCAGTCTACAATGCATTTGATTAAGGACAACTTGTTGTAAATAACACTACTTTAATAGGTCTGCAAATCAGACTAAGGGTATTATTTCTGCTAGATTCTGCTAAGGCAGGGGTCCCCAAACTAAGGCCCGGGGGCCGGATGTCGCCCATCGAAGCCATTTATCCGGCCCCCATGGCAAAAGGGCAGAAGGGGGTTGGGCTAAATTGATTTATTTATTTATTTACAGCATTTATATTCCGCCCTTCTCACCCCGAAGGGGACTCAAGGCAAATCACATTACACATATAGGCAAACATTCAATGCCTTTTAACATAGAACAAAGACAAGACAAACATAGGCTCCGAGCGGGCCTCGAACTCATGACCTCCTGGTCAGAGTGATTCATTGCAGTTAATTGCAGCTGGCTTGCTCTCCCACCTGCGCCACAGCCCGGGCCCCAAGGGGTCTCTTCTTCTCTTACAACCCTTATTATTATTATTTGAAACACAACAAGATGAGTCCACAGCAGACACTCTGCTGGCTGTTGTACTGGATCACATGCTGGACACTTACCAAGTGTCTAGGACTGTGTGATGTATCGGCGAATAATGCGTGCAGGTCCTAGTAAGGTGGCCTTCTGCAGCTGGCAGATAGTAATTTTGTCAGCGCCGATTGTGTTTAAGTGCAGGCCAAGGTCTTTAGCCACTGCGCCCAGTGTGCCAATCACCACTGGGACCACCTTGACTGGCTTGTGCCAGAGTCTTTGTAATTCGATCTTTAAATCCTCATATCGTGTCAGCTTTTCCAGTTGTTTCTCCTCAATCCGGCTGTCACCTGGGATTGCAACATCAACAATCCAGACTTTGTTTTTTAACACGATTGTGAGGTCAGGAGTATTGTGTTCCAAAACCCTGTATTAATAATAATAATAATAATAATAATAATAATAATAATAATAATAATAATAATAATAATAACATTGAGGCTGGGTGGCCATCTGTCAGGGGTGCTTTGCTTGTGCTTTTGGTGCACAAAGGCAGAAGGGGATTGGGCTCAATGGCCCAAAGGGTCTCTTCCAACCCTCTTTTTTATTGTTATTGTTGTTGTTATTATTATTGCTCGGTGGCCAACTATAGTCTGGCCCTCCAACGGTCTGAAGGATCGTGAACTGGCCCCCTGTTTAAAAAGTTTGGAGACCCCTGTGCTAAGGTGTATGTGTGTGGAGGTAGAGACATGATATGGTTGTCGTTCAAATGTCCCTTTGCTAGTTTGATCAATCTGTTTGAGGAATGCAGTATTATCCTTCCCATTTTTCAACAAATTGCTGCAAAAGTAGAAGTTTGAATCTGGAACAAAAGGAGCACCGTAAGCAAGCAAAGATTAGGTTGAGATGGGGAAGTCATTGAAAGTGACTGGTTTATTTGGAATTCAATAGGCATTATAATGACCCCACTGTAGAATTTTTTTTTGTCAAATGCATAATTTCTGATTTGCAGTTGGGTTTTGTGGCCATTGCTTTGTGGCAAGAAATCAATGGAAATGAAGAAATCATGAAATGAACTGCAGATCTCAAAGTCATCAATATCTGGCGTGAACCTATTACTTTTCTTCTCCCACCCACCCCACATCTTTTTATTTTTTATTTTACATTTTTTTATTGATATATAAAATAATTAAGTACAACGAAAGAGTGAGAACAATGTTTGGTAACAGAAAGTGAAGGAAAAACAGAGAAAAAAGGAGAGAGCTGAAAAGTCTATAATGAGAAAAAGTGAGAAAGAAAAGATGTGGGAATGGGGAAAGGAAATAAAAGGGGAAAATGCCAAAAAGGGAGAAAGAATAGGGGGGGGGGGGGGGGAACCATGAGTACATGTAAAAATGACTTCCATTTTCGCCTTTGTGTTTCCCATTCTATATATAAAAAAAGAGGATGATAAGGGGGAAAAAACAATAATAAATCAGCCTCTTTTTCTATAATAATAAGGACAAACACTAAAAAAAGAAAATGTTGTCCTTTGTGTTGGCTAAGTCATTGATTCTTTGCTTTTCATAAAACAATACAAAGAGAGACACAAAAAGAATTGTCCTTCTATTCTTTAACTGATATCCTTCAACTTCTTTTCCTTTCAAATTCTTCTACTTTAGACCAGTCTGTGTGTTTTATTGGGGTCACTGTATTTTTCTTTAATAGAAAAGTTAGTTTATCCATGTCTTTTATCTCTCTCACTTTCTGTAGCCATTCTTCCATATTCGGTATTTTCTTTTGCTTCCATCTTTTGGCAAAACTAATTCGAGCGGCTGTGGTTAAGTATGTAAATAAGATATCATCATTGGTATCTAAGTGAATATCCCGGTCCGTTATACCCATACTCTGCTTTTCTGGGGAAATTTATTTTAAGTATTTGTTGACAAATTATATGGACCTTCTCCCAATCTTTTTTTGTTTCTCACCCCACATCTTTTTTTGACTGCCTAGTCTGATAAAAGATTCTGGAGAACTTAAAGGCTTGCATACATTCATTACATTTTAGTTTGCCCTAATTAAAGTATAGCCCAGTTGTGGATTTTTAAAATATTTTTATTCCTCCCCCCCCCCTCCCATGGATCACCAATTAAATGCAGTGGTTTTGGGTTGCTTTTATTTGGGGGTCCATGGGGTCAAAAACCACAACCACCAGTCACGAAGAGCTTTATACATGCTGATGACCTTGGCCTAACAACACAAGCAAAAGACTTTGAAATAGTCACAATCCAACTTACTAATGCCTTGAAAGATCTCTCAAGCTACTACAAAGATAACCACCTGAAGCCTAAACTTGTCAAGACACAACTGTGTGCTTTCCACCTACGGAACCATGAAGCCAATAGGAAATTGAAAGTTACCTGGGAAGGCCAAGAGCTTGAACATTGTTTCTATACTAAATATCTTGATGTCACCTTAGATGGAACACTAACATATAAGAAACACTGCATGAACACCAAGTACAAAGTAGCTACACATAATAATATCCTGTGGAAATTTACTGGCAGCTCATGGGGTGCAGACCCAAAATTAATAAGAACATCAGCCCTGGCCTGATCCTACTCAAATGCTGAGTATACCTGTCCTGTCTGACACAAGTCTGTCCACGCTTAGAAGATGAACATAGCATTGAATGAAACATGCAGAATAATCACAGGATGTCTTAAAGCTACACCTGTTGATTAACTCTATAAGCTAGCTGGCATTGCCCCCTCCACCCCGATGTGTGATGGGAAGTTGCTGCTAACTGTGAGAGAAATAGGGTTGAACACTGAAAGCCATCCACTGCATGGCTATCAGCCTCCTCCCAGTAGACTCAAATCAAGGAAAAGCTTCATGAGAACCACCACTCCTCTTAACGTTCCCCCAGCAACAGCAAGAGTATCCCTCTGGGCAGCTAAACCAGGAAATCCCAACTGGATGGCTCCCCAGAGGGTCTGCCTCCACAGTCAAACCAAGAATGGGCTATTTGGAAGTCTCTGAACAGACTCAAAAGTGGAGTGGGCAGATCAAAAGACAACCTGGCCAAATGGTACTACCTAAAAGAATCTTCCACCTTGTGTAACTGTGGAGCAGAACAGACAACTCCACATCTGTATGCTTGTCCGCAATGTCCTGTCTCATGAACAGAAGAAGAATTGTTTGAGGCTACATACAATGCGGTCGCTTTTGCCCGTTTTTAGTCAAAAGATATTTAGCCACTTGTGCTCTTTCTATTTTTAATCAGTTTTATACTAATTTTTGCAATGCTTTTGATACGAAATAAATAAACCAATTTTTAAAAACCCTGTGAGGTAGGATTATAGCCATTCATCAGATATGCTTTAACTTGAAATAAACATTCTGGCTTATCTATTGCCTGTGGAACCTTTGAATTTAATTTTTAGAATGCAATGACTCCAGACACCTAGGTCTGGAGACATACTTTGCTCAGCAGTTGAATGACTGTGGTGAGATTATATTATGCTGTCTTTGCTGAATAAATGCACAACCAGCAATAGTGCTTTGGAATCATCTTGCCCACTTCTCATGTCACAGGTTTCCTTCTTCGGCCATCAGTCGCTGACTAGGTTTCAAATGAAGAGGCAAAACCTCTTGATTTATTACAAGCAAGAGTGTCAATTCATTGCTAGCGTATGTCTGGAGAAAGAAATATGAATCAGGTAGAACTTGGAAAAGCTATGTTTGAGGATTAGAGACTTCTAGATCCTCCAGCCCGCATGACCAGTGGATTCCTTTACGACCTATAGTTCCAAAAAGTAACTGCCATGTCATGTCTGTCATGTCTGTTTTTGAGGCACTTGAGCATGAATAAACTTTTCTTAATTATAACAGTTTGATTCCACTTTAATTGCCATGACTCCACCCAGAGCTGGCCCTAGGTATTTTTCAAGTGTAGGCGAACAGAATTTTGCCCCCCCCCCCCCCAAAAAACCAATCACTGAAAAATAAAAGCGTTGGATAAGCGAAAATGTTTGATAATAAGGAGGGATTAAGGAAAAGCCTATTAAACATCAAATTACATTAAGATTTTACAAATTAAGCACTAAAACATCATGTTTTACAACAAATCAACAGAAAAAGCAGTTCAATACCTTGCGTAGGCAGGCCGCAGGAGACAGGAGTTGCCTCGATGGCGCCCCCAATAAGATGGCGCCACAGGCAACTGCCTAGTTGACCTGGTGGTTGAACCGCCTCTGACTCCACCCAATGGAACTTTAGGATTTGTAGTCCGATGAAGTGCTTAGAATTCACTAGTCCTTTCTCTTGAATTATAATGTTTGTTCCCTGGCAAGCAATTCTAAGTGCCTGTGAAAGCAGAAATCTCAGAATTCTGTAAGATGGGGCCATGGCTGTTAAAGTAGTACTGAAATCCTATAATTTTGCCATGTGGATACACCCTGTGATCTTAATGACAAACTATCTGTCGTAGGAATACACAAATGAAACAGTCTGCTCTGCCATGAAAAGGAGGACAATTCAGATGGAAAGCAAATGCAAATTGATATCTGCTGGGTTTGGTTCTAGGATACCAAAATCTTTGGATGCTCAAATCCCATCATATAAAATAGTGTAATAAAATGGTGTATCTTATCTAAAACAACAAAATCAAGATATATTATTTGGATTTAAAAAATATTTTCAAGCCATGGTTGGTGGAATCTATAGGCGCAGAACTTGTGGATATCAAGGCCCAACTGTCATAGTATTTAAAAGAAATAACATCCAGGTATTGGAGCATAGTTTCTCATGTTGCACATACACATTTTGTGACTGCAAAACCTGTAAACAAGGCAATAGCAGAATAACTATGCAAATTAGCCACCAAATACAACAAAAACTTGTAAACATATCTATATCCAAATAGTTTTTTGTTTTTTTCATGTCAGGAGCATCCGGAGTTGCTTCTGGAGTGAGAGAATTGGCCGTTTGCAAGGACGTTGCCCAGGGGGCGCCCGAATGTTTTTGATGTTTTGTGGGAGGCTTCTCTCATCTCCCCGCACGGAGCTGGAGCTGATAGAGGGAGCTCATCCGCGCTCTCCCTGGGTGGGATTCGAACCTGGCAGCTTTCAGGTCAGCAACCCAATCTTCAAGTCACATGGCTTTTATCCCCTAGGCCACCGGAGGCTCCTATCCGAATAGTAAAGTGTTATAATCCTTTAGGTAAATTATAACGGTAATTTATGAAGGTTTTCAAATGCAAAATAGTTTTTATAGAGCATGCTATCTTGCAGAAATTTGCCAGTTTGTCAACCCTCCTGCAAAACCTCAAAAGAAGAAAAAGAACCTTGGTAAATGCATACTTCAGTATTGGACAGATCTGTAGCTTCTCTGGTTTCATGAAATATTAAACTGTTGGCTTAGAGCTAAAACAAGGAGGCAGTACTAAATCTGAAGAGGTATATACACGAGAACGACATAATGGGATGGAAGAAATGTGATCAGTTGGAAGTGCCTATGCTGAAGGCGTGTCGGCAACTGTAGGGGCTCGAGCAAGGCCCCTGCTCATTCAGAAGCCAAGTTGACTGGCCATTGAATATTAACTCACTTCATAGCAGCTGAGGTTCAGACTAATTTAGGGAGCCAGAAAAGGCTCAGTGGCATTTTCACTTCTGTTCTCCAGCAAGGATTAGTAGCCAGATAGATTAAGAGGACCTTTAAGGGAATGTGAGAAATAGCAATGTATTTCACAAGTAGAGTAATTAGCATTCACAAGCAGGTGAGCTACAACCAGCTGGATGCCACATAAATTATCCACCTACCCATAGAATCAAGCAGAGAAATAAATAAAGTTTAGGGCTTTTCTACATTAGTATCGCCCCCCCCCCCCAACATGTACTAGCTGTCTTCATGATGCATGGCAGCTTCTGATTAATATTGTGGAATTTTCCGTTTAAACCAAATTTGCCCCACTTTTGATACAGTCTAAAGATGTGACATAGTTTTCAGAAAACTTCGGAGTAACTCAGGGCTTTGAGGCAGTGTGGACAACAGGACTGGTTCCAATTTAGACTGATATGCTATCCAGATTGGACACCAGCACCATATTCTTTTCCTTGTGCTGATTGTATAGAAAGGGGATGGATTGGGCCTGGATTTCCTTGTACCATTGCCGCCACTGCTCTTAAGGAACAATCTCCCCTCCCCTTGCTGGTCATGGAGGGCACTCCATTCTGACATCAGCAGAAGTACCCATGACAGCCAGGAGTTTGCACAAAACTCCATGGATTGCTAGGAACTGTAGTGTGGGGACCTAATCTGTCATACCTCAGCCACCTTTGACTTCTGAACCTGATCCAGAAATTAACTATGACCGGGAGGAAGCTTATTCTGACTTTTTACCTCGTCCACAGAGCTCTTTCCAATTACAGCTGCTGGCTGTTGATAGCTTGGATGATTCCTTAATTGGGAAAGAAAGTGAAAATATTACTCCCATGGCGGAACCAGATGTTCTTAGTTCCCCAGAGAATGTGTCCTTCAACAGAAGGGAGTTTCTGCATCGCCAGAGATCTGAGAAACAAGAACTCTGCAGGAGTAACTGCTTGGCATCTCGAGGGGATAATGGATAGAAAGTTTTCCCTTGGGAACCTTTAGGGAGTTTGGTTTTCCTTGTTTGTGAACAAATCTAAGTTCCACAAAAGTGTTTTGCACCGTGGACACTTTGCGGTGTCAACGTTGCTATTTCCTGAGAAAGGTTCACCGACTCTAGCTCCTGTTTCTTCCAAGCCAAGTTTCCAGATCCTGGCGGCTAAGCTGAGCTGTGACTTCTGAGCAGACCCGGATTAAGTCTACTTCCTTGCCTAGCTCCTGAACCAAGTTTTGCCTCAGTTTCATCATGTTCCTGCCTGGATATCAAAGGCTTCCTAGTCTTGCTTCCTTGTTTTTCCCCGCTCAAGAACTTTTCAACAGTTTTGAGTGTGTTTCGGTTTCTGGACTTTGGACAATAATATTGGACATTTCCCTTCAATTCTTTGGACTAATTCATACCTTTTCATAAAGGACTATTATCTGCTCAACCTTTCCACCTATTCATTCTTGGATTTATAATTGTTTTAAATAAAGATATTATATGTTTATTGGTCTCTGTCTGGTTTTCAGTGCTCACGCTGCCCTGGGGTGCAACATCATCAGACAGGCTGATTTGCCCATCATATGTCTCTTGCTCTCCCCTTTTGCCATGGACCCCATTACATGACACACAGTGACTTCCAGTTAGGCACCATGACAAATGGGGAGATCAAGCAAAATGGAAAGCTTCCTGTGTGGCCTTTGAAGCAATGGTAGGAAGCTGTGCAGTGAAGCTTCCCCCCATGGGATGGGAGCAGAGGTAAGGGGTGATGTGAGGCATGGAGTGTTGAGTTCTCCATACACCCCGTGAAGACCCAATGAATTTGCCATGATATGTAACAAACCCATGGGCCTTTGTGATGAGGTCCTTAGTGACATGGAAGAGCTGACGGTACAGCAAAGTAGACAAACTCTGGGCCATTTATGCAACAGCTTCAGATTCAGCATAAACATGCTAAATCTGGGACTGCTCCAGAGCAGATTTACACTTTGATAAACTGCTTAATGTAAGTGAGCCCTTAGTCTTCTTTCAAAAATATAAGCAATAGGTATCTTGTTAAATATTAAAGATGAGTGGTTTTTTTAAATAACATGTTCTTCAAACATGGAAGAAAAATAAAAATGCAACCTAACTGATGCAGGAAGAAAAAGAGTTTGGCTAGGACCAACAAAGTTATGTCCTAAATACCAAAGAGACACGTATTCATTCACACAGTCGTCTCTGACTCTTTGTGACTTCATGGACCAGTCCACACCAGAGTTCCGTTGTCGCTACCCCCAGTTCCTTCAAGGTCAAGCCAGTCACTTCAAGGATACCATCCATCTATCTTGCCCTTGGTCGGCCTCTCTTCCTCCCCCCCCCCCCATTTTCCCCAGCATCCACCTTAATCCCTATGTAACGGATTTCCACCAAGCCAACAAAAAGGAATATGTACTTTTAATTGCCAAATTCTTAGTTATAACAGCCAATACCATGTGTAATTTTCTATAGCTAAGAGCATCGTTTAATTGATCTTTAATAAAAACTTGTTACTAAATTCTAATCCTTTGATTTTTTTACAAGCCCATCTCAAAGAAAGATATAGATGAGTATGTCTGCTGTACTGTGAAGACACCTATACATGGGGGAGGAGCAAGAAGAATGCCTGAAGTCATGACACTCCCCATATACAGGGACAAGCAGATAAGTAAAGCAGATTTGGTATTTGTAAAAAATATATGAATTAAGTATATTTGCTAACAATGTCATAATAGTGAGATCATATCTAGTGTGGTCTTTAAACATGGAGGAGAGAGAGAGAGAGGGAAGAACTCCAGACTACATAACAAAGGATAGTCTAGCTGCAAACTAACAAATGTAGGACAGGGCTAAGACTAACATGAAAAGGTATGAATAAATACTGTGATTAAACTCATAGATTCACATGCAAATTTGCTATTACCGAGTATAGGCATGCCAGGATTGTTACCCTAACAACAGCATGTAAATGGTGGCTTGCTGCAAGAAACACACCACCTCTTGCCATTAAAAAGAAGCCTCCATTGGGGTTAAAATGAAAAAGTACACTTCTGGTTATGACAAATCAAATGATCTTGTGTGTTTTGTTTGCATGTCTCAAATGTTCCTCAGAGATCAACCATGGTGTAGAGAAGGAGGGGGCGCTAGACACCACGAAACATATGTATATGTAATCCATGCAGGCTCCCCCGCTTCCCATCCTGAGAAAGGGGAAGTGGGGGGGGGGCAGAAGGAAATAAGATCTTCCAGAGGAGTACCTTAAACTTAAAAAAACTCTTTTCAAATTTGCCATCAAACATTTTGGTTAGCTTTCTAAAATCAGATCCATATGGTAACTGTGCAGGAATGCTCCATCATTGTTTCCTAATAATCAGGCACCACTTTCAAAAGGAAACTGTGAATCACTGGCACTAACAATGCATAAATCAGAGTCTAAAATAGTATAGCCTAAAAAAAGCCATACCAATAAAACCCAACAATAACAAATCACCGTTTGGACTTGATAGGATTTTAGTCTGATATTTTCTGAGTTCTGATCTGAGAAGAGGGCAGTTTGTGAGCAGGATTGAAATCTGATGCTGGTGGAGTCCTATCAGGCTCTCCAGTTGCATCTGGAATGAAGCTATCTCTGGGGATTCATTTCTCTGCTTGGATAGCAGTGCAGAGAACATGTGCAACTGGATACATTTGTGCCAATAGCAGGAGTAGCAAACATGTTTGTTTGACTTTGTTCTATAATTGGCTTCTGATTTTTTTTATTAGGTACCTAATAAGGTTAGTGAAAATCTGATCACCTTTCCTCTTTCAGTTTTCTTTTACATATGAACACAGGTCTTTTGGAGAGTCAAATAATGCTGGCCTTCCATATCAATGCATTCTGTATCCATGGGATCAACCACCCATAACTTAGGGCCCTTCCAGACATGACAGAAAGCTGGGAGGAAATGGGTTAAAATGACCGGCTTCATCGGTCCCCACCTCCAACCCAAATCCCGTGCTTTCACTTGAGGGGTGGCTAGATGCTATTTTCGGTCAACCAAAGATGCCCACCCTGGACAAACTCAAGTGTTTGATTAAATATATGCATTACATTTAAGTTTGGGGTTTTGTACAGGAAGTTCAATGCAACACAAAAAGAGATCTATACCCAGTAGTGTTTCTTGCAAGTGCTGAATAGATTCAACTGGGCTTAGCTACGGGATCATGTGTTTTCAGGCTCTGTTGTGGTTTGATCCTACTAAGCAATCAAGGAGCCGCAGTGGCGCAATGGTTAAATCTTTGTGCCGGCTGAACAGCTGACATGAAGGTTGGGTTGCTGACCTGAAAGCTGCCAGGTTCGAATCCCACCCGGGGAGAGTGCGGATGAGCTCCCTCTATCAGCTCCAGCTCCATGCGGGGACATGAGAGAAGCCTCCCACAAGGATGGTAAAAATATCAAAACATCCGGGCATCCCTTGGACAACATCCTTGCAGACGGCCAATTATCTCACTCCAGAAGTGCCTCAAGTTGCTCCTGACACGAAAAAAAAGAGTTTCAAAGGATTACCGCTAGATACCTCTCCCAGCGCACAAACAGCCCCTAGCCTCAGTCATTTGCAAGATGGTGACCCCGCAACATAGCCTAATGAAATAACCTCCATTTGTGGTGTTTTAGATTTGTTTCTGACTCAAAATGGTTAGTAAAATTTGATAACACATTAAACTGTTTACAAGTTTTTGTGTACAATAGAATCTCGCTTATCCAACCTTCGCTATCCAACATTCTGTATTATCCAATGCAGTCAGCAGGTCTCTCCACATGCTGAGCACCCGCCGGGAGGGGCAAGATGCAGCCTGTACAGACTTTTCTGCGTCCGGTCCGGCCTGCACAGCATCTGGCCTATTATCCATTATCAGAATATTCATATCCTAAGCACTCAAATACCCCAGAGCAGTGGAAAAGCAGATGAGCTTAAAACTATGCTCACAAAGTGGGACTGAACCTCAAGAAAAACTGTGAGTTAATGCTGTTTTATTATACCACATCTCTCCATATTTGACTCCTTACAGTTCCAGAGGGAGCCTCCGGTGGCTTAGGGGATAAAAGCCTTGTGACTTGAAGGTTTGGTTGCTGACCTGAAGGCTGCTAGGTTCGAATTCCACCTGGGGAGAGTGTGGATGAGCTCCCTCTATCAGCTCCAGCTCCATGAGGGGACACGAGAGAAGCCTCCCACAAGGATGGTAAAAACATCAAAACATCTGGGCGTCCCCTGGGCAACGTCCTTGCAGACGGCCAATTCTCTCACTCCAGAAGCAACTCCTGTTGCTCCTGACACGAAAAAAAAAAACCTGAAGGCTGCCAGGTTCGAATCCCACCCGGGGAGAGCGTGGATAAGCTCCCTCTATCAGCTCCAGCTCCATGTGGGGACATGAGAGAAGCCTCCCACAAGGATGGTAAAACATCAAAACATCCTGGCGTCCCCTGGGCAACGTCCTTGCAGACGGCCAATTCTCTCACTCCAGAAGCAACTCCGGTTGCTCCTGACACGGGGGGAAAAAAAAGTTCCAGAGGCCCCAAAGGGGAATAGGGAAATGCCACCCTCCAGGAGAGTAATGTGAACATGACCAAATCACTTTTATTTTATTTATATGACAGCACATTCTGTTCTTTTCATATTACAAAAGTGATCACTTACCTTTTAATGATAACAAAGAACTACACAAATTACAAACAAAACATATCCCCACAACAAGGAATTCAGCCAGTTCTTCTCACAAGCAGAACGAGCAACTTCCAAGTTACAAAATTCACATCCACATATGTAATTTGATGTTTAATAGGCTTTTCCCTGGTGACGAAGTGTGTTAAAGCACTGAGCTGCTGAACTTGCAGACCGAAAGGTCCCAGGTTCAAATCCCGGGAGAGGAGTGAGTGCCCGCTGTTGGCTCCAGCGTCTGCCAACCTAGCAGTTCGAAAACATGCCAATGTGAGTAGATCAATAGGTACCACTCTGGTGGGAAGGTAACGGCGCTCCATGCAGTCATGCCGGCCACATGACCTTGGAGGTGTCTACGGACAACGCCGGCTCTTCGGCTTAGAAATGGAGATGAGCATCAACCCACAGAGTCAGACATGACTGGACTTAATGTCAGGGGAAAACTTTTACCCAGGCTTTTCCTTAATCCCTCCTTATTATCCAGCATTTTCGCTTATCCAACGTTCCATTGGCCCGTTTAAGCGGATAAGCGAGAATCTACTGTAATTGTAACTTGTTGCCATCGTGAAATATACTGCCTCAAAATTGGCGCCATCATTTTGAAACACCCTATCTTTGAAAATGACAACATAGAGATTTTAAATTTCAGCCTAAATTTTAAATGGTTGCAAATAAATATCAGCTCCTGGTTTGAAGTGTCTTTTTTCATTATAGTGCTCTGGTTGCAAATAAATATCAGCTCCTGGTTTGAAGTGTCTTTTTTCATTATAGTGCTCTGTGGCTGCTGTAGTGAGAGCTGTCCCAGGCAACAAATTTCAGGTGTCGGTAAAGAGCAGCAAATGTTTGATTATCATCTTTAAGAGCTATAGCAAGAAGAGGTCTTTAAGGGATTTTCTGCCTTGTGCCAAAACAATTTCTCCAGCAGCTAATGACAATAACCCTCTACCCTGAAGAGCAATCTTGGGCTAGCCCCAGAAGGCAGGAAGGTCAGTGCGAGCTGAAGAAAAAAGGTGACAGTAGCTTTTTCCACTAGCTTTTCTAACAATAGTTGTTTGGGAAGAGTTCTATGGAAAGTGAAGGGAAATCGAAGTTCTGAATATAAATCTAAATATCTGTGAAAGCAGCTCAAAGGAAAGGTGGGCTGTAGCTCTGAGTTCTGTCTATATTCAGTTCCTGGCATTTTCTAAGTATAGCTGACCACATAGTGGTCCTATTAAACATCATATTAGGCTATGATTTTACAAATTAAGCACCAAAACATCATGTTATACAACAAATTTGACAGAAAAAGTAGTTCAATACACAGTGATGTTATGTTGTAATTACTGTATTTATGAATTTAGCACCAAAATATCATGATATATTGAAAACATTGACTACAAAAATGGCTTGGATAATCCAGAGGCTTGGATAAGCAAGGCTTGGATTAGTGAGACTCTACTGTACCTGCAATACAAATGCAAACCACAATCCAAATACCAAGGATAATGTACATTTAAAATACACAGTTGCCTCAATTGTGCAAAGCATAGGATTGCCCATGATAACAATATAAAGCCCTCTGCTCCATAGATATGAAGGAAAATGTGAATGCAGATGATCCAGTTAAGGGATCTGTCACCATGTGACAAAGGTACCCAAACACTACTGAGTTCACTGACTTATAAAACAAATAGTCTGACACTGAGGCCACCTTGCATCATAAGCAGACATCCAATACCCAAGTGAAGAACTGAAAGGGGATCCCAGTGGTCACTATGACAGCTCAGGGCAACTGACCCCTTGGAGCGAGACAGATGCAAATTAAACAGGCACAAAGTTCAGGCAGCACAAAAGTCACCTTTGCTTTGCCAAAGAGGGTTACAAAACAGTATGTTTGGAGCACTAAGTCTGGTGAGTTTTGTTGCGAGATGCAGAAATGCCTAAAAGAAAAGATCTCTGGAAAAGGACAGATTAAAGACACTATATAAAACCTCCCCACAACAAGATAGTCTCTTCACAGTCTCCCCATGGAGACGGACGGCAGTTCTGCTTGACAAAACCTTTGGATAATTCTGCATAAAATAGAGGAAAACCATGGCCAGCTCCAGGTGGACTTGCGTCAATGCACACTGCCAGGGCTGCCAAAATGATGTAATGGCTGATTCAGCATCTCATCAGCTGAGCAAAGGTGAAGTCTAAGGACATTGTCCCAGAGAACACTCGCCCACTATAAGAAAAGTGACTACAAAAATCTGTGAAGAAATTGTTGAGATCAAAAGGAGAGAGTACATTTTATTCTCACCCAGAGTGCTCAGGGTCACAGACTTTTCACCTACCTAAACTTTGTGTGTGCATGGGTGTGGGTGGGAAATTTTACTTACAAGGAAGAAGTGTTTCTTTAGCAACTTCTCTGTTTAAGCAGAGAAACAATCTTGGTTTCACTCTTTAGAACAGGAGCCAGAAACATATGGTCCTCTGAATGTTTTAGACTTCAAATCCTGTCCACATAGCCATTGAATAGGAATTGTAATCCAAATATCTGGTGGACTAAATGTCCCTTGAACCCCGAGATGCTGTCAAACTTCTAAGCCAGCTAACATACACCATGATCAGGTACTTTGGAAATTGTAATTTATCATCCGGGGATCTAAAATAGGGAGGCACTGTTTTACATTCATATGTGCTTCGGATGTTGTTTGTATTTCGGATGTTCTGTACATTTGAAACCATTTTTAAAATGTGAGCAGTGCCCACACAAAAAACAAACTATTTGAAACACCTACAACTTTTCCAAAGAGTTAAGTAAATCTCAGAAGCCTCCCAAATTCAGTTACATTTTCTGCACAAGCAGTTAGAGGAATTACCGTGTTTTCCCGAAAATAAGACAGTGTCTTATATTAATTTTTGCTCCCAAAGATGCGCTAGGTCTTATTTTCAGGGGATGTCTTATTTTTCCATGAAGAAGAATTCACATTAATTGTTGAACAAAAAATGAACATTTATTATATACTGTACAGTAGTTGTCATCACAAACCAGCATAACCAAACAAACAGTGAATCCTATCAAGAATTTGTTGTTGCTACCATTATTTCCATGTACAACAATCTATAGTACGTACATTTACCGACCCTGCATGCGCTGGTGTTCTGTTTGGCGGGCATGCTTCCAAACAAAAACTTTGCTAGGTCTTACTTTCGGGGGAGGCCTTATATTTAGCAATTCAGCAAAACCTCTACTAGGTCTTATTTTATGGGGATGCCTTATTTTCGGGGAAACAGCGTAGGAGAGAAAGAACATACCGTGTTTCCCCGAAAATAAGACAGTGTCTTATATTATTTTTTGCTCCCAAAGATGTGCTAGGTCTTATTTTCAGGGGATGTCTTATTTTTCCATGAAGAAGAATTCACATTTATCGTTGAACAAAAAAATGAACATTTATTATATACTGTACAGTGGTTTTCATCACAAACCAACATAACCAAACCAGACAAACTGTGACTCCTGTCAAGAATTTCTTATTATTACCATTATTTCCATGTACAACTCGTATGTACATTTACCAATCCTGCATGCTCTGGTCTTTTGTTTGGCGGGCGCTGGGCATGCTTCCAAACAAAAACTTTGCTAGGTCTTACTTTCGGGGGAGACCTTATATTTAGCAATTCAGCAAAAACTCTGCTAGGTCTTATTTTTTGGGGATGTCTTATTTTCGGGGAAACAGGGTATTTAAAATCCCCTAAAAATCACTTGATGTTCAAATCATTTTGAAACTTGGGGGGCTTAGAGTAGCAATTTCATCGTGATAGCTCTAAAACAGAGGGAGGGAGGAGCCCCGTTAGTGGCCTATTGACACAAATGGGCAAATAACTTAACAAAAAATTAACTATCTTTTTGGAACTCCATATTAATTTAGACATGGACCCCTTACAATTTTTCCAAAACACTTTAGAATCAAAATGGGGGTCACATGATTTTCGTTAAGACAAACAAAGCAGGTTTTTTTTAGTTGTGCACATCCCATTAGCTATACTCAAGCTGTTGTCCAAGGGCACCAGGTTGTAGAATTCTGATTTAGAGAGACACATTCGACTATTGCAAAATTTCTCAACTGGGAACTCTTAGATACATTAGAGCAAAGTTATCTCTAGACTAGACACCAAAATGAGTGTTTTGACATTCAGTGACTTATGTGTTAACATTCTTAGTAGGAGTCAACAGGAAGCGCAGAGGGCATATTTCTTCACAACAAGGCCATAGTTGTTTCTAAAATTAAATCGGAAGGGTGCTATTTCCTAGCTTATTAGTCTTTCCTGTAATACTGATTTAGACACAGAGCTCACTTGGTGTTGCTATTTCTATCAGCGACATTCCACAAGAATTTGCAGACTTGTTGTTGCATAAGAATGTTTGGTTTCAAATTCCCTCTACTTTTTAACTATGCCTTATTTATGAAAGTCATTCCTATCTTAGCCCTTCATAGGTGAGCATGTACTCTGTCAGTCACAAGGCAGTGTGTCTTGAGTAAAGTGACACTATCCTCTAGTCAAAGGGTGATCAGAGTACAGTTTTCTGACTGAGGAGGACTTTTAAGTCCAAGTTTTGTTTGAAGGTGATCTGGCATAAGAAGAGAGAACAGGGGCACAATCCAGATGGCACTTCAAGGACATAATGAACAAGCACAGAGATCTCTGTTTGTAGGGCCTTTTGCACTACACAATAGCACTAGTCAGTGGTGGCCAGGGGTAGTTTCACACAATTAATACTTGTGTGCCAGCTGCGCCCATACCTTGGGAAGTCAGATTTGGCCATGGTGATCCATGCTCTCATCACATCTCGAATAGACTATTGCAACGTGCTCTACATGGGGTTGCCTTTGAAGACTGCTTGGAAGCTTCAAGTAGTCCAATGAGTGGTAGCCAGGTTGCTCACTGGAGTGGTGTACAGGAAGTATACAATCCCCCCCCCAATTATATCAGCTCTACTGGCTGTCAATCTGCTACCAAGCACAATTCAAAGTGCTGCCTTTAACCTATAAAACTTTAAACGGGTCCGGTCCAGCTTATCTATTCGAATGTATCTCCCTTTATGAACCAGTACGAGCATTAAGATCTACCGGGGAGGTCCTGCTCTCGATCCCACCACCTTAGCAAGCACAATTGGTGGGGATGAGAGACAGGGCCTTCTCGGTGGTGGCCCCTCAGTTGAGGAACTCCCTTCCTAGCAAGATCAGATTGGCTCTCTCCTTCCTGACATTTAGAAAACAAGTGAAAACATTCATTGAACAGGTGTTCAATGAATGACCAAACTGCAATCTAACATCTTGTCCTGACATGGTTAGAAATGCTGCAGCTGAATTATGATTAGTGACTTGTGCAATGTGTCGTTTGTGTATTGGATCCATCATGTTTCAGATGTTTAATTGTTTTAAATTGTATTTTATGTCTATTGTTTTAATGATTTTATATTTTTAACTGTGTGTATAATTGAGACATTGAATGTTTGCCTAGATGTATGATGTATGCCACTCTGAGTCCAAGGTGGGGTGAGAAGAATGGGATATAAATGAAATAAATAATAAATAAATCATCTTTGATTTTAACCACCTGTTACACCCCAAGGCAGCGTGAGCACTCGAAAACCAGACAGGAGTCAATATAACATATAATATCTTTATTAAAGCGAATATAAATCCAAATGAAAATAGTTATAGAGTTTGAGGAGGAAATAGTTCTTCTGAAAAGTCAATAATGATTCCAGATGGGTCATACAATAAATTTATTTATATTCCGTCCTATCTCCCCAAAGGGACTCAGAGCGGATTCCAATCAGAAAAAGGCAAACATTCAATGCCTGAATACAACAACCAATACACGCATAATAGCAAAAAATAATAACCCAACATATAAAAACAAATTATATATTAACATCTAAAATTAAAAGAAGACATAACCTATCAAATAAATTATGTCAACATAAAACAAAACATCAAACAGAACATTTCCCAGAGTCGACAGAATTCATTGGTGGTATATAAGTTGATTATTGCCAAAAATGTTAACTGGGCTAGCAGGGCAAACAGAGCCTGGATACAGGTAATAGATTTTAATCAGCGTTATAGTAGCAGTATCATTATCTAATCCTCCTTCTCTTCATAAGCCAATGAGCAGAAGTATGTTTTCACGGGGTTTTTTAAAGAGGAGGGAGCCAGTTTTATTTCCTTAAGGAGGGAATTCCAGAGGTGGAGAAGGCCCTTTCTCTTGTTCTTGAGATGGGGGGTGGGACTGAGAGCAGGGCCTCCTCCGATGACCACAGTGTTCAAGTTGGTCTATAAGGCGAGATGTGATTAATCAGATAGCCTGGACCTGAATTGTTTAGGGCTTTAAAGGTACAGTAGAGTCTTGCTTATCCAACGTAAACGAGCCGGCAGAACGTTGGATAAGCGAATATGTTGGATAATAAGGAGAGATTAAGGAAAAGCCTATTAAACATTAAATTAGGTTATGATTTTACAAATTAAGCACCAAAACATCATGTTAGACAACAAATTTGGCAGAAAAAGTAGTTCAATACACAGTAATGCTATGTAGTAAATACTGTATTTATGAATTTAGCACCAAAATATCATGATGTATTGAAACTACAAAAATGTGTTGGATAATCCAGAACGTTGGATAAGCGAGTGTTGGATAAGTGAGACTCTACTGTAATGACCAGCACTTTGTATTTAACCCAGAAGCAAACCGGCAGTGAGTGGAGCTGCCGTAACATGGGAGTAGTTCTCTCCCTATATGGCGCTCCAGTTAGTAACCTGGCTTCCGATCTCTCGACCAGTTAAAGCTTCTGAACTATCTTCAAAGACAGACCCACGTAGACCATTGCAGTAGTCGAAGCGGGATGTGACTAAGGCATGGACTACCATGGCCAGATCTGGCGTATCAAGGTACGGTCGCATCTGGCGCACAGGTTTTAATTGTACAAAGGCACTCCTGGTCACCGCCAACATCCTGGGGTTCCAGGGTTAGCGATGAGTCTACGAGCACCCCCAGATTGCGAACCTGGGTCTTCAGGGGGAGTGTGACCCCATCCAACAGAGACTGTAATCCCATATTATTTATTTATTTACAGCATTTATATTCCGCCCTTCTCACCCCGAAGGGGACTCAGGGCGGATCACATTATACATATAGGCAAACATTCAATGCCTTTTAACATAGAACAAAGACAAACAAACATAGGCTCCGAGCCTGGCCTCGAACTCGTGACCTCCTGGTCAGTGATTCATTGCAGTGATTGATTGCAGCTGCTCTCCAGCCTGCGCCACAGCCCAAGCCATACCTTGATCCGCCTTCTGACTGACCAGAAGTACTGCTGTGTTGCCTGGATTTAGTTTCAGCTTGTTAGCCCTCATCCAGTCCATTACTGATGACAGGCACCAGTTTAGGATCAACCTAAGGAAAGCTTGGAGAAGATCATGATGCTGGGAAAAATGGAAGGAAAAAGGAAGAGAGGACGAACAAGGGCGAAATGGATGGACGGTATCCTTGAAGTGACTGGCTCAACCTTGAAGGAGCTGGGGACGGTGACGGCCGACAGGGAGCTCTGGCGTGGACTGGTCCATGAGGTCACAAAGAGTCGAAAACGACTGAACGAGTGAGACAACGACGTCCTAAACATTGGAAGATGTGTTTCTTTAAAACTCTGTATTAACGTAGCCAAGTCCACAACTGCACCATTCTTCTAAGATTTTTGAGAAAATGAATCATAAAGCAGTGTCTGTACTAAACAGCACTGTGGGAATATATCTGCAGAGTGGTTTACCAAAAATAGAAAATGTAACTGCATTTGAAAACCTGTTATTGTTTCTCCTCCCTTATAAAAACAGGCTGTTACCAAGATTTTCAGTTCTCTGCCTATGCAGTATAAAACAGTGGAACTGCCACAGATGCAGATATAGATGCTGCCAAACTGGCTGTAACTGGGACTCTGGGAATCGCATGCACTTTGTGCCAAATGGGCTCAATCCCATGAGGGCCATTGAAGCCCCAAAGCTTTTCCTCTCATTGGCTGCTATGGAATCACCTCATTGGCAGCTCAGAGACCTCTAAAAGCCAAGGTTACGGCATTGAACGAAACCAGTCTGAGGAATTCAGAGGAGTGGGAGATGGGACAGAAAGACTGTAATGTCTTTTATTCCCTTCTGAATAGAAAATGGCAAGTGTGCTCCTTGCAAAGCGAGAAGTGCAAACTAAGGCTTCCTGCAATAAATGGCATCTTGGGAACAAGAGGGCTTTGGTTCAGTGGCCAATTTCAAGCAGCCGGTTTAAGCTTCCCTAGAAATCAGGCCTGTGGCATAACTCCCAATACAGTAGTCTCACTTATCCAACATAAACGGGCCGGCAGAACGTTGGATAAGCGAATATGTTGGATAATAAGGAGAGATTAAGGAGAAGCCTATTAAACATCAAATTAAGTTATGATTTTACAAATTAAGCACCAAAACATCATGTTATACAACAAATCTGGCAGAAAAAGTAGTTCAATATGCAGTAATGCTACGTAGTAATTACTGTATTTATGAATTTTGCACCAAAATATCATGATATATTGAAAACATTGACTACAAAAATGCATTGGATAATCCAGAACGTTGGATAAGCGAGTGTTGGATAAGTGAGACTCTACTGTATATAGCTATTTAAATTGGATTCAGAACACTGTGGAATAGCTAATGTTGTATTGTAACACCCAAAATCCATCACTTTGAAATGCAGCAAGCTGATCCAAAGTACATCACTCAATTGCACACCCATTGAAGTCAACAGATTTTGATCATGATTCATACTATTTTCCATTCGAAATATAAAACCTGGACTCCACTTATTCTACAGTGAGTGACTGCTCTAGAAGAACTGGACTCTTCACACGTTCCATATAAGACAGCAAAATCAATGTTCACTTTGAGGTCTCTGTGTGAATGTTTTCGAGCCGTGAATCCATGGCTATGGAAGGTCGACTGCATTTTGTATTTTATATCTGAAATCTTGAAATTTTATTTCACAACTTCCATAAATGGTACCATACAAATCTCAAAATAAAATAAATACAAAAATACACATTACACAACTGCAAGGCAACTCATAACTTAAATATAGTCAGTTAATATGAGCTACATTCAGCTTGTTTTTTAACCGATTCATTTCTTGGTAGCGCAGTGATTTTCTTAGTGAATAAAAAATATGTTTGAAGGGGAAAGCAATTGTTTTACCCATGTTATTTTAAAAATGACCTCCCTTCACTCAAACGGAAAGACTCAATATACAGTTTTATGGCACAGGTAACAGAATGGAGTTAGGGCACTTCCCTGATTCATACTATTGCTCTCTCAGCTTTTAAATAACCAAAGCCACATTTTCTCAAGGAGATAATCTGAAGATGGGGAATGCCGCCACCGTCTGTTCAAAGGCTGGCACTGTTATTAATGTTACCCATTGGGTTTCATGCCACATGCTAAGTGAAGACTGGCAAAAAAATTACTTGTTTTTTTTCCATGAATCGTCCTGCATTTGCCACACTTATTCAAATTAGAATGGAAATCATTTGAGATTTCTGGGGGAAAGACTCTGAGAATCAAAACTGAGGTTTCCCTCTTCAGATTAGATTTTAATTCTTGCCATGGAGATGCTCTAAACTAAATTCTTAAGCATTTTAATATTAGACCATGAAAGGAGAAAAAAATTGACGGTGTAAATTTACATTTTTTTCTGAATTGTTGGAAATGGTTAATTCATTGTATTGTCGAAAGCTTTCAGGGCCAGAATCACTGGGTTGCTGTGAGTTTTCCGGGCTGTAAGGCCATGTTCCAGAAGCATTCTCTCCTGATGTTTCGCCCACATCTATGGCAGGCATCCTCAGAGGTTGTGGGGTCTGTTGGAAACTAGGCAAGTGGTGTTTATATATGTTGTAGAATGTCTAGGATGGGAGAGAGAACTCTTGTGTGTTTGAGGTAAGTGTGAATGTTTCGATTGGCCAGGTTGATTAGCATTGAATGGCTTTGCAAGCTTCAAACTCTGGCTGCTTTGTGCCTGCTGGAATCCTTTGTTGGGAGGTGTTAACTAGCCCTGATTGTTTCATGTCTGGAATTCCCGTTTTCTAAGTGTTGTTCTTTATTTACTGTCTTGATTTCAGAGTTTTTTTTTTAATACAGGTAGCCAGATTTTGTTCATTTTTATGGTTTCCTCCTTTCTGTTGAAGTTATCCACATGCTTGTGGATTTCAATGGCTTCTCTGTGTAGTCTGGCATAGTGGTTGTGTTCTCAAATAATATGCTGTGTCCAGGTTAGTTCATCAGGTGCTCAACTATGGCTGAACATGAAAATGAACAAAATCTGGCTACCAGTATTAAAAAACGCTAAGATCAGGACAGTAAATAGAGCAACACTCAGAAAACAGGGGAATTCCAGACAGGAAACAATCAGGGCCAGCTAACACCTCTCAACAAAGGATGCCTCTGGGCACGAAGCAGCCAGGCTTTGAAGCTGAAGGGCCATTCAGTGCTAATCAAGGTGGCCAATTACAACATTCACACTTGCCTCAAACATTCCACAGATATATAAACTTCACTTGCCTAGTTTTCAACAGACTTCACAACCTCTGAGGATACCTGCCACAGATATGGGTTAACCATCAAAAGAGAATGTGTCTGGAATATGGCCACACAGCCTGGAAAACCCACAGCAACCTGGTCAATCCATTGCTTTTACTTTCGAAACAACTGTTAGCCATTAGTGTAGAATGAAATAGAAAATTGGTTTATCTGCATTGAAAATTGAGAATGTTACATCAGAAACATATCCTATATTTGCAAGCAAATTATTGTGAAAGTAATTATTGACACGAGCATTTTCTGCACTTTTCCAAAAAGTGGGATAATACAGAACTAGTGGGTGTAGGGATTTTTGCTTCTTAAACTGTGGGTCCTCCCAAGTTCAAATAGCTGAATTCAATGTTGGGAGTCGTGAAAAAAATGGCAACATTAAAAGGTTTCTGACCTAGCAACCGTTTTAGACATTTACATGAACCTGCTGTTCAGTGCTTACAGTCGTGTCTGCAGAAGATGCTTCAGCTGTACTTCATAAAAAGGAAAATCACTCTGTTTAGCAAGCCTTGAAAATGTTTACTTGCTATCTGTAAATGTTTGACTTGCAAATCACACTCTCTTAGCCTCAAGTGACAAAGGCAACTCCCCTGTAAAAACCTTGCCAAGAAACCCCTGTAATAGATTCTCCTTAGGGTTGCCGTTAGCTGGAAATGACTTGAAGGCACTCAACAATGACAAGAACACATTTGAATAAACTAAGTACCTTGACATAATTCCCTGAAGGAAGTTACAACGACAAGAACAGTTTTGTAAATCAAACATTTCTTGGAATAACAATATAATGTCATGGGAATATCATAACACTAAGACATAGATCTGTCATAGATTTAGGTATCTTTACAATTTGAGATGTTTCTTGGTTACTATTTCTGGAGTAGTGTCTGAATGACTGACAATTCAATCTAAAGGGCTTCCATTGCTGAGGAAAATACAAACAGATTCACTTAATCTGAAGTGAGCAGAGGAGATGGACTGTGGAACAACATCAATAGACTGAGATTTGATAAGAACCTACATATACTTTCTTGGGATAATAGTGGACACATTATATCCAGTATTAAAATAACATGCCACTTCAATTAATTACAAGTATTACTGTATTACTTCAATCCTGGGATGCATTTCCCCCATATAAAATCTCTAAAAATGGGGTGTGTCTTAGAATCGGTTATATCTTATGTATTTTTGTTATTGGTGCTGGTACTGAAATTAGGGTGAGCCCTGCAATTGATAGCATCTTACAATTGAAGAAATATGGCAAGTACCCGCTAATAAAATTTTCAAGACATAATTTTAAAAACCCTCCTGTCTATTATCTCTTTTGATTTCAAAAATCATAGAACTAGAAAGGAGCTCAAGTGTCATTTAGCTCAATTCCCTGCTGATACAGGACACCCACAGTTCAAATATCCCTAACAGATGGCCATCTAGACTCTGCTTTGAAAATTTTCAACTCCATCAACTTTCAAGGAAAAATATCCAGACAAACCTTACCACCTGGATAATTATAGTGCTGGCAGAATTGAATCTTAAAAGCTATAAAAACGTAGGTGAGTGCCTCAAACCCAGTAAGAGATTCCAAACGTGAGTATGTTACATCACAATATTGTTTATTATGTGACTTTTTACAATACAAACAAAATACAGAAATGCAGTATATGAATACAGCTAAATGCAAAATGGTGACTTTTTTTCAAGAGGCCATGAGTTTCATTTCTAGAAGACAGACCGCACACAGGTAGAAACAGAATGGTAGTTAACTCCACATTTTCCTCTAGAAATGACCTATAAATGCATTTTCCTGCTACTTACCATAAAATGTAAAAAGGGAGTTAAGGAAAGATTTTATTCACTGGTTGCTACCATATGAAAGAAACTACATTCTATTTACCAGGGCCAATATATGGAAAAATATCTAAATTATATGTTATTATAAAAATGAAGCAGTAAACTTCTCTGACTAAAGTAGTTACTAAATGAGAATAGCATATATTTAAAGAATCCAAAACAAAAAAAGGGTTGTTATAAAAAGCATTTAGGTGCCCCATAAGCCTATATGTTTGTCTTTCCATGTGTATTTTTAAACAATGGAAGTGTCAAAAATAGGGTCAACTGTGTTAAACTAAATTACATTATTATATATGCTGCACTGAATGGAATTTTTTTTAATAATAGAAGCATAGTTCATATTATATTATGGCAATGTATCCTTATGGAAAACCTTCCCAAGTCCTTGTATACTGGAATATCCTGTAAACAAATCAAACCACCAGAACATGAACGTACAACAGTAAAATGTTATTTTGCATTTAAGTGACTTCTTCATTTTTAAAGGGTACTTAGAGCGGTTTTATTCCTCCAAGTATACAGTACCCTAAACAATTCAAGGCAACTCAAGTGCCATCGACAATAACAAAAAAAAATTTTTCATCATGCTGTTAAATCCATAGATATGGATACAACTGGTGCAAGATTGGTCAAAGAGATCCAACACACACTGATGTCCAGGCTGGAATATTGGCAACTTAAACATAACTGGTGGTCAGTAAATATATTTAAAATATCTTCCCTTTCTTTTTGTTCTTTTCCAAAGTTCTGCAAAACAACAACAACACAGGATTCAAATGTATTTTTTTAGATATGTGAGATTTTAAAATCTTGATTGGATATAGCAAAGTATTACTACACTCTTCATATAAGCAAACTGCAGATTTGTGGCCAAGTGCAGACGGCCATTTTTGCACATTTCCCACCATTCCTGCCACCCGCCACTCCCTTGAACCATCTTTATCTCCATAAAAAAGGAAGACAAATTCCCTTTTATGGAGGATTCATTAGTGGCATCTTTTCCCCATCTCACCACCACCTTTAACCATCAAAAGATACCCATTATTAAATGAGGCATTTTGGGCAGTCTGGTGCCAGGAGCAGAAAACTGGCTATGGGCCTGGCATACAGGCTCACCTCCAATATAAACTGCCTTGGGTTGTAATCTTAAACTGACTTATATAATGGTCAGGGAACCAGAAAATGCATTCTAATGTAAAACATATGCTGTTAGTTTGAAATATCAGGGAAAGTCCTTATTCCGAAAACCCAAATTCTTAAATCTGTATGTGAGGAATATAGCTACAAACTACATTTAATAATATTCTCCTCTAACCTCAGAATAATTGCACATATTTAACAATTAATTTGTTAAGACAAGGTAAAGCAAATGCCACCCAATATATCCACTGGGAGAGGCAGTTAGTGGTCATCCTTTGAAACTCTATTCAAGTAATAAGAGTTTAATTTATGGGTGGTTTGTGGTTGCAGAGATATAGCCATTTCAAATTGGACCAATCTTTGTGTATATTTATATTATATTATGTTGTTTGTATTTTTTTATGGATAATTTGTTTTACAACTGTACTGAATATTGTTATATCTATTACTCTTATCTATGTGTCTATGTATGCATTAGATGCTTTTGACAGAGCTGGCTGTTTCTTGGTGTCATATACACTGATACACTATACAGTATAAGTAAATTGTAGTGATAATAATGGCGATAATAATATCCCACTGATTCAACTTGTCTATTCTGTTGGGACCAGAATTTGAACTTAAGACAAGACAGACATGAGGTAATAGGAAGGTGAATAATTTTAATGAGATGAAATAGGAAAGGGATGAGCACAGCTGCCCTAAGAAGTGTGTTAGGGATTCAAGTATTGAGTAGGAACTTCTGAGAAGGAAACACCTTGAAAAGAGGGACAACAATTCCAGGTATACATAGCTACTCTGTTGAAACGCAAAAGAGAATATGAACTTTTTTCTTTTGATACAAAAGCCATAATAGTTGAATAGTATCTACTTCAACCTACACGTTTAGACATTTTAAGTGTTGGTGCAGGAGATACTGGTACAGCTACTAAATGGAATCAGAATATACATTTTGCTGCATTATCTTCACAGCTTTAGCAAGTTATAGTTATGACCTAAACTTGCAAGTACTAGCTAACAATTGCCCAACCAGACAAAATCCAGGTACTGCCCATACTATTTTGACATATGCAAACAGGACTGAAGCCATGGAGGCTGCTGTTCCTGTGTGGAGACAGCATATTTCTCCAAGTGCCATCAAAATGAAACATCAGTAACCATTTAAAAAGCTTATTACCTCGAAGAATTCTGTTGCTCCAAAATACGCTGCTGAGCTTCCCAGTTTGCCTTTTCATCCTCAAATTGGCGGCGTTTTTCCTCCAATTCTTTGTGCTGTGCCTCTAAGTTCTTCTTCATTTGCTCATGACGTCGCTGGAGCTAATGAATAAGAAGGCACAACAGGGAAAACTAGGTATGTATCCACTCAAGAATCACCCATATTTCCAATAACTTAATTTTTTTTCATAATTTCAGTTCTAAAATCCCTCGAGCACTGTGAAACATCATGTACCAGAAGGGCAATACTGTGTTTTCCCTTTTATCTCACAAAGTCTGGACATCTCCATCCTTCTGCCGGGTCAAAAATAAGATCTAATTTGATCTATTTTAAGCAATCTGCAAGATGGATTGAATTCAGACTTAATTGTATTTACTATATATACCAGACATTGGCAAACTTTGGCCCTCCACAATTCCTTACAGCTGGTAAACTGGCTAGGATTGAAGTTCAAAACACTTGGAGGGCTGAAGTTCGCCCATGACTGGTATATACTCAAATCGAGGACAGATTTGGGGCCAAAATTACCGATTTTTATGTGACCTATAGATACATCAAGGATCATTCTGCAGAAGGAGGAAAGCTCCAGTGCTGACTTGGTAGGAAGCTGCCTCTGGCCACTACTATTTCCATTCATTCAAAAAGGCCAAAAGCAGTGCCACAGTGGAGAGTACAAGGGCTCAGTTCTAGGTTCTCCCAGGCTGGATTAAGTTCTTGCCTTTTGTCACTCTACTCAGGTAAGGGGTGGTTCATTTTTTGGTAAGTGTTAAGATATAGTATTCATACCGACCCATAGATAATTGGGTTGGTTTTTTAACTAAAACATCTTAACTTATAAATGAGTATATAGTGTAAGCCCCACTGACAAGCTGTAACTAACTTCTCACACTCATTCCATCAGAGCAAACTGCATCTAATTTAATCCAAATCCAGCCAATCACAAATGGTTTCTTTGGCACTGGGAAAATAGAGGTCATGACATCAAAATGATAGCAAATCCATGTGTAGATAAAGCCAGGATTCACAATAATGGAACCAGTGATAGGCAGAGTAATTGTAAATTGATACAATCCAGAGGTCCTCTGGGGAGCGTCTACTTTAGCCTGCCAGAACCCAGCCGGAAACCTTCAACCAGATGATCTTTTCACTGTCTGCCCTAAAACTGTTGAATGACCTGCCGGAAGAGCTCCGACAGCTAAATCAGCTCTTGGATTCAAGATGCAACTGAATACCTATCTCTTCTAGCAGGCCTACCCAGTCAATTTTAATTATGGATTTTAAAATCACATTCTATTTTCATGTTTTAACTTTTGTGTCATGTATTTTAATATATACAGTAGAGCAGGGGTCCCCAAACTAAGGCCCGGGGGCCGGATGCGGCCCTCCAAGCTCATTTACCTGGCCCCCGCCCTCAGTTTTATAATATAATATTTTATATCATTTTAAATAATATAATATATTGTATATACATATAATATTGATAATAATATTATAATGTTATACAATATAATACTAATAATAATACCATATAATAATATTAATTATATGTTATATATTACATATAATATTACAGTATAGTGGTATAGTTCAATATAGTAATATATAATGCTAATATTGTGCTATGCTAATAATATATTGTATGTACATACAGCTTCTGAGTCCCCTTCGGGGTGAGAAGGGCGGGATATAAATGTAGTAAATAAATGTAGTAAATGAACAAATAAATAATTTTAGACTTAGGCTCGCCCAAAGTCAGAAATGACTTGAAGGCACACAACAACAACAATCCTAATTAACTTGACTATCTCATTGGCCAGAAGCAGCCCCACACTTCCCATTGAAATCCTGATAGGTTTATGTTGGTTACAATTGTTTTCATTTTTAAATATTGTATTGTTCTTTCATTGTTGTTGCTGTTTTGCACTACAAATAAGATATGTGCAGTGTGCATAGGAATTTGTTCATTTTTTTTTCCAAATGATAATTCGGCCCCTCCACAGTCTGAAGGATTGTGGACCGGCCCTTTGAGGACCCCTGCAGTAGAGTCTCACTTATCCAACATAAACGGGCCAGCAGAATGTTGGATAAATGAAAATGTTGAATAATAAGGAGGGATTAAGGAAAAGCCTATTAAACATTAAATCACATTATGATTTTACAAATTAAGCACCAAAACATCATGTTTTACAACAAATCGACAGAAAAAAGCAGTTCAATATACGGTAACGTAATGTAGTAATTACTGTATTTATGAATTTAGCACCATAATATCGCAATGTATTGACAACATTGAGTACAAAAACATTGACTACTAAAAGGCCAACTGTATTGGATAATACAGTACATTGGATAAGTGGAGGTTGGCTAAGCGAGACTCTACTGTATTATTATTATTATTATTATTATTATTATTATTATTCATAAAGCAGAGTAATAGAAAACAAATACACTCCTCTAAACCATAGGCAGAGGAACGTTAAGATAATACACATAAAGCAGAGTCATAGACAACAAACACACTCATCTGAACCATATTTTCTTTGGCAATCTGAAGCTAGATAACCATGATTTAACTATTTAATATTTAACTATAGCTTAATGAAGCACAAAGGACATTATTTCCACCACTTCAGGTATTTCAGTATCAGTAAGACATTATGGTTTAAAAGTACCTGGTGTGGGTAATGATAAAATTGGCACAAAACACAGGAGCATGTTGGAGTTCTCAAGACACATTGTGTTTCCTTTTTCCAGTGGTAGTTACAGCATTGTTACCTGCTTCTAATGCACCACAATTCTGTGGTTGAGCCAAACTATACATAATCAGGATTGCTATACACCAACACCAATTTCATCTTTTAGAAAGCCAAGCAAGGGCGAAAAACAGATCAAATGAGGCAGTAGTTCTTCAGGATATTCTGTAAGTTCAAGCATATCTAGGAATGAAACCCCCAGGAATGGTATATAGCAGCATTCCTCAAACTGAGCCACAGCTGTAGCCAACCTAAAAAAAATCATTGCTTATCGCTACTCATCACAGCATTTTAGTTAAATGTGTGCCAGAAGAAGAACCCCACATGTGCAAGATAAAAGCATATATTGGATCAGACACTCAGTAGAGAACAAAGCTGCTATATGCAAAGCTGGACAGAAGAAAAGAGAAGGGCACACTGAACAGCTAAATAAAAGTAGAAAGATAAAGTATGGGAAGGGGGAAGTGAAAAGTTAGTTGTTATTTTTACTGTTGATTCTATCATTTTTATATTGCATATTCCATCTTGAGGAGACTCGAAAGGGTGTTATAACCCCCCAAAGTGGATCCAGCATCTTCAACTTTAAAGGTACAGATACTAAACGGGAAGAGGCCAAGAGACAGAAACGCCTCAGGGGATAACAGAGGAGGATGGTCAGCCCTTAATGAGAATAGAGCTGCAGTGTCTATCCCAAAGAGTCAGGCTTGCAGTCTATCTATAGACTATCATTCATGGCCAGGTATGAGGGTCTTCCAAGGGTAGAGTCTTGGTGGTGGGTCCATAAGTGACTGTGGAAACTTATTCGGGATCCACATGGTCTTTCACAAGGACATAGACTTCCAGATGGAAGGCAATCATGACAAGAGTTTGTTTGACATGCCTTCGCCTTAGTCCTGTATTTCTGCCTCCTCAAAATCCATAGCACTGTTGCTAACAGCTGATCTCCAGTTGCAATGCTCGAGTGCCAGGGCTTCCCAGTTCTCAGTGTTTATACTACATTTTAAGGTTAGCTTTAGGCCCATCTTTAAATGTCTTTTGAGGTCTAGTAACGTTTCATTTTCTGTTCTTGAGCTGAGAGTAAAGCAACTGCTTTGGGAGATAGTGATCAGACATTTGGACAACGTGGCCAACCCAGCAAGGTTCAGTTTCAATGCTGGTGGTATTTGCTTCTTTTAGAACTCTGATGTTTGGCCGCCTGTCTTCTCAAGAAATTTGCAAGAATTTTTCCGGAATTTGAGACTGATGTTTGTAGATTGTCCATGTTTTGTAGGCATACAATAGGCTTGCAATCTATATCTAAATCCATAATAAAAGTGAAAACCCGTATGTGTGTATGTGGCACAGGTGTCCACTCACACAGATAGCCTCCAGCCTCCACAAACAGGCTACTGTTCCCAGTGCTGAGAACCCAGCAAGTCACTCTTTTCCACTGACATTGCGGTTACAGCGAGCTCCATGAACATGTAGCCCAACCCCTGCCAATGTCCTTCCCAAACACTACGGCCCACCACCCAAGGAATGCTTTCATTTGGGGACAATTTCATCCTAAATTTTGCTTTTTCTTCCACCATAGGCAGGCATCCCAGGGTTCTCCATTGCTGTGGAATTTGCATGACCCCGCCTACTGCCCTTCCCTTTCAAATCTGTCTTCATAACAAACAGAGCAGAATTGAGCTGCAACTAAACTTACTGGAGGACTTTAGGGATTGACTGCACATGGTGGAAGTTGTAGTTCACCCTACATCAAGTCAAAGCACTGTGACTCCTACTGGGGAATTTAGAGGAGTTGTAGTTCACCTACACCCAGAACACTATGAATCCGAACAATGATGGGTCTGGACCAAACTTGCCAAACTTCATACCTGATATGCCCAGATTTGAATACTGGTGGGTTTGGAGGGGAATTGGCCTGGACATTTGGGAGTAGTAGGTACTGGGATTTATAGTTCACCTGCAATGAATGAGCACTTCAAACCTTACCAATGATGGACCAGGACCAAACTTGGCACACAAAGCCCCCATAACTAATACAACTTATTGGACAAGTTTGGGGGAAAGGGAGTTATAGTTCACCTGCATCCAGAGAAACAGTGATCCCCACTAACAATGGACCAGGACCAAACTTTGCACAGAGAAGCCTCATGACCAACTGAACATACTGCAGGTGTTTGTGGGAAGGGGCCTTTATTTTGGGAGTTGTAGTTTCACCTGCATCCAAAGACCACTGAACCCAGCTAATGACGGATCTGGACCAAATTTGGCATACAGACTGAACATTGCCTGCTGTGGATACTGACAGATGTTTTGGAGTAATTGCCCCGGGACTCTGGGAGTTGTAGTAGTTCACCCCCATCCAGAGAGTACTGCAGCCAGCCGATAACCAACCAATGACATATCTAGACCACACTTGGTCCACAGGCCCAAAATGGCCAACTTATAATACTGGCAGGGTTTGAGGAAGATTGAGCCACGATTCTAGGAATTGTAGTTCACCCACTCCAAACAGAATACATAACATTGAAAGACAAATAATACCATTCTCAAATGACCCGGGCACCGCCGGGTCCTCAAGCTAGTATATAATAAAAGTGAATGTTTATATGTATGTTTGTGGCAGCATTTTGATTGGCCTGGCGGAATATGTGCTCGCATTTTGATTGGCCTGGCGGAATATGGGTCAGCTTTCTGATTGGCTGGGCGGAATGTGCCAGCTTTCTGATTGGCCGCCACTTTCATAGGCCACTGGGATTGCTGAGGGAAAAACTACTACCAACTGGCTTCGTTTGGCCTACTTCTCTCCTCAGAACGACACTAGCTTTGGGACAGTTAACAGCTTTCGGCCTACACTTTGGTAATCCAAAACACCACTGCCACCACCAGAAAGGCCGGACCTGGACCAAACTTGACACACATAACCTCATGAACCCACTGACAACGGATGGCCCCCTTTGGCCCCTCTGCTGACATGTTTAAGGCCTTCCAGGCTGGCCCCTCGCTGCTAGGCCGAAAAGACGCCATCTTGCCTCAGCTTTCAACTTCTTTGTAAGGCCCTACTTTCCTCAAAAGACAGCAGAGAACATTGTTATTATCTTTTTAACGATATGCTTATGAACACTTCTAGCCCCCAAAGCCCCAATCCAAGCCTACTTTGATCATTTTGCTAACACGTTTCAGGCCTTGCAGCCTGGTTCCATTGTGCTAGGCCGCAAAAGAGGCAGCCATCTTCCCTGTTCCACATGGTTCCAAACAGAGCAGCTTTTGCCTGTGTCTTTTGGATACAGCACTCTCCTTCAACAAGGTAAGGCGGCAGTACGTAAATACTATTCACAGCAGACTAAAGAGAAAATAATGACTATCTTTTTATTCTTTCCTTTTAAGGATCGTTTACTCCCCCCCCAGTTTTTACTGAGGCAAAAAACTACCACAGAGCAGGCTTCGGCCTACTCACTCTAACAGGCTTGACACATACAGTCTCCATGGCCTACTATACATCCGGGTCCTGTTTGGAGTGGGATGGACCATGGATGATGGACTTGCATATGGGAGTTGTAGTTCACCTGCCCCCACTGAACCCTGCTATTTCTTATTTATACTACTATTGCTTGACATTACTTTTATGTTTTATTTATATGGTGGATGTTAGCATGTGGCTTAATGACCTTGCAAGCCACTTTGGGTCCATTGCAGAAAGGCGGGGGAGAAATATCAGAATTAAATAAATACATAAATAAATAAATAAATGTCTCAATGGTATGTATGGTTGGAATGACCTTCTGTCGGGAGGGTTTGAATGGTCTCTTCCTTTGTGGCAGATGGGGCTGGACTGGATGACCTTCAGAGACCCCTTTCAAATCTAGGACTCTATCTATCTCCCAATCGTATTTGTGACTGGATGGCCATCTGTCAGGAGGGCTTGGATGGTGTCTTCCTCTATGGCAGAAGGGGGTTCAACTAGATGGGCACCCCTTCTAACTCTAGGATTGTATGGAAGCCTTTAAACCAGGCACGGGCCAACTTGGGCCCTCCAGGTGTTTTGGACTCCAACTCCCACAATTCCAGAGAGCCTACCCCATGATGCGCTTTATGTCCTGGAGCCGTTTGCAGGATGATGGACCATGGGTGATGGGATATGTAGTACTTTCAATCGCTACGATTCCCACAGGCCACTGCGATGCCCACCAGTGACGGAACTGGACCAAACTTGGCACATAGATGGGACATGCAGTACCTTCACTCGCTTCTTGAGACCACAGCAACTGCTACATATGACAGAACTGAACCAAATCTGGTATATATATCCCAAATGACACACTTTATATGTTGCAGCAGTTTGGGGGAGGATGGACCAAGGACGATGGGATTTGCAGTACCTTCATCCAATTCACCTCCCACAGGCCGCTGTGATTCCCATGAATGACAAAACTGTACCAAACTTGATACAAAGGTGCAATGTGGCCCCCTTTACGTCCTGATCTGGTTTGATGCAGGATGGACCTTGGATGATGGGATTTGCAGTACCCTTATCCTATTCACCTCCCACGGACCACTGTGATACCCATGAAAGACGAAACTGTACCTTACTTGGCATACAGGTGCAATGTCACACAATTTATGTCCTGGTGTGGTTTGCAGGAGAATGCACCAAGGATGATGGGATTTCCAGTACCTTCATCCAATTCAACTCCCACAGACCACTGTGATGCCCATGAATGATGAAACTGTACCAAACTTGACCTATAGGTGCAATGTGGCCCACTTTACATCCTCCTATTATTTGAGGGAGCAACAGACCATGGGTGATGGGATTGACAGTACCTTCACTCACTTCCCCAGACCACTGCAACCCTCACCAATGTCTGATCAAGACCAAACTTGACACATCGAGTCCCCATGACCTGCTTTACATCCTGAAGCTGTTTGGAGGGGGATCGACCATGGACTTGCATATGGGAGTTGTAGTTCACCCGTACCAACTAAAGCCAACTGACACTGGATCGAGACTAAACTTGGAACAAAGGCAAACAATTCAGTTCTCAAATAACCCGGGCACCGCCGGGTCCCCAAGCTAGTACCTCAATAAAACCAGAAGTTGGGAGGATTTCCTAAGCCAGGTGCTAAAACCATGGAACTTAGCTCTAACTCTGAGAAAGATGGAGAAGTTTGGAAGTCTGATCACAGAGACACTATCATGGATTAAAAGCTTCTAAGTAATCGTATCAGGCCCAGGGAGCCAACAAAGACATGGCTTACCCCTCCCATTATCCTGGCCTACTGCCTGCCATCTTCATCACTAGATCATTTCCCTGCATCCTAAGACATGCAAAAAGGCAAGGAGGCTTGAAGGGATTTGTAGACTACCTGGATTCCTGAAGCTCAATAAAAACTGTAAACAGCCATTTGAGTGCCTGATTTCATTATGTCAGCAGACATCAGTATGGTGTATCTTCCCCAAGCAGGGTTAGGAAACCCAGAAGTATCCAAATAAATGAAATAACACCAGATAAACTATAGGACAAGCAAATGAGAAGCATGCAGAATTTGCTCCAAGACTAATCTACAGTCTATATGGATATGGATATGCTTGTATGGGGGGAGCTGGAACTAAATAAAGGTGACCAGGAGACAGAGAAATGAAATGATCTCTTTCTTCTTAGGGAAAGGGGTTACATGGGATTTGGAAGGAAATTAGAAGAAATTAAAGATCTTTATTGTAGAATAGGTTTGAAAAGAAGAGGGAAGTTAATGTCAAAGCAAGAATAACTTGAAAGAAATTGGCTACTCGAGCTGGAATGCAACTTAATTGTGAGAAGAGACTAGGAGAAAATGGTGTAATAGAAATAATATTTTGAGAGACATGTAAAGGTGAGAAAAAAGTTATGAAATACAAAATCTTCTCTGCTTAGTGCCTATGGAGTTGTACATTCTGATTGTAATGAGAGATGGGACTCCAGAGTCAACATACATACTTATCAAATTTACTGCTACAACCATTTTATAAAAAACCAATCAAATAAAAGGTTGAAAATGACTGAAAGCATTAGATTGAGAAAAATATCACCTTACAAGAAATTCTAGATGATCTTTTATAGCAAGCTTCAAAATCTCAGTAAAAATGTTCTTTAAAACAGAATAATTTCAAACACTCTTTGTAACATGACAATGGAAAAAAAAGAGTTAATTTAAAATCCGGGGAGCGGAGTGAGCGCCCGCTATTAGCCCCAGCTTCTGACAACCTAGCAGTTCGAAAACATGCAAATGTAAGTAGATCAATAGGTACCGTTCCAACGGGAAGGTAATGGTGCTCCATGCAGTCATGCCGGCCACATGACCTAGGAGATGTCTATGGACAACGCCGGCTCTTTGGCTTAGGAATGGAGATGAGCACCAACCCCCAGAGTTGGACATGACTGGACTTAATGTCAGGAGAAAACCTTCACCTTACCTTTAAAATTGTCAAAAGATTAGTGAATTGTTGAGCTCGCCTTTGTATGATTTTGGACTTCAGAAGAACAATTCTTTTATACAAAAGTACTTAATGGACACTGCTCATCTTCACAATGTAAAACTGAAGCACAAGTGCAAAGTTTTTTCAAGGGCCAATCTTGACTTAGCCAAGGTCATAAACAGACCTAGCATACTATCAATCTACTTACTCTTGTTATTGCCAAAATCCACAGTATCTATATTATGCATCATTATATTTACTGGGTTCATAGGAATATAGATGAATTGTTTCTTCACATATACTTAGAAATTAACTAATATGATTTCATTTGTTACACACACACACACACACACACACCTCAGGTTCTCAAGTAAGTCACTTTTCCAGAGAACTAAATGAATTGTACAGTAAAATATAAATATTTACAATATTTGCTTTAGTTGTATCATATGGCCCTCCAGATGCTGCAAGGATCAAACCTAGCATAGCCAATAGTGACAAATACTGGTTGCCGAAGTCCAACATCTGGAAGATGACATGGTCCCACCCATCTGATCTAGATATAAATGTTTTGCTGTGTACCTCAGCTTCAGAATCCTTCAGTTTCTGAACCTTTTCTTTGACTTTCATTTCAAAGACTTGCTCCATTTCCATCTCCATTTTTTTCATCTTTGCCACATGCTCTCTTCTTTCTTCTTCCATCTGTGCCAGAGGGCTCCTGCCATAAATCAAAGATGGTTGATTATTCTGTTTCCTTTTATAAATATATGATTGATATCAAATCATTAGACACACACCAAAAGGAAGCAAGCAACATTCTGACAGTGATGTAACCCACAATTAACAGGTGTCTAACAAACTAATAGTAGTGTTCAAATGGTTTCCCATCACATTTTTTCTCTACTACAGCCACAAAGATGATGAAACCACGGGTGGGGTGGGCAGGCTCTATTCTACCCACAATGGCACAATTTCCAGGAAAAGTAACACTGTGAAGGAGGGAAAACACCAGACTGAGGCAGTGAAGCTTTAATACCACAGGTCTATCTAATGCAGATGTGATGGTCATTCTCAACAAGAATATACCATCACCGAAACCATCAACACAGTTACACTGAACTGTATTGTCTTTCAGTGTGAGTGGCTATTGGTCGAATAGTGTACATTTCTCCTACTACTATAATCTTATTACTGTATTAAGCCACATATTTTTATTTATAACTATATTGCATCATTTGTGGCACTGACACTTAATGAATGAATTGGTGTGATAGCATGGAATGGTTCTTGACTGATGGCACCAAGCCATTTGCTGATCTATGTCTGTGTGAGGTCTGAGTGCTTCAATTTGACAAGGAGGCCATTTAATTGGAAAACAGACAGAAAGGAGGATGCAAAGAAAGCTTCCTGGGCGAAATTAAGAATAAAGTGTTTAAAAGAAGGTTAAATGCGCTGTTCAAAATTGGAAATAAAGAATAGAAAAGATATTGGAGGGGGATGACAAAAGAGAGAAATTAATATTTCACATATGTGAGCCAACTAGCCAATTATTTGATGTGGATTTGTAGTAAGATGATTTATTATATTAAATACTTCCAAAGTTTTCAATACTGTTATTGCAATCCTATAACCATTCCAATAGATCCAATTGTATGGCTAAAAGGACAGAACTGTGGTATTTAACTGATTTATTATATTCAGTCACAAATGCTTCACTATTTTTCTAGCTAATGCATTCATATCATACATAGGTTGAAACACCAAAATATACTATAGAGTACAACCTGAACATGCTATGATCCAATCACTGCTACATTATTATTCAACAAGGGAAAACTAGGGATGTGTCCAATAATGCAAGTGCATTGACTACGAATATTAATCACCAGTCGCCTGGACATTCATGCAACACAAAATGTGAAAAATATATAAACAAGTAGCAACCAACCAAATCAAAGTCAACTTTCACTTTACCACCTATAATCGTAGTAAACAGATACTGACATTTCTTGAATATTTTTTCTTTTAATCTGTAATAGTTTAGAATCACAAGCAGTGTGATCCCAATAAGCTGTTTTCAAAATGACCCAGGCACCTGGAGAAGAATTTATATTCTATCACTAATATCACCTATAAGCACTGGCCAAAAGATGCCTGTGAAGTCTGTTCAACCACATGGAAACAACACACCTAGTTGTATGACATCTGTATTGTAAATACTAATCCTTCAGCAATTGAAGATATGTGCAGGAACAAATTTCTTAATGATGAAGAACAATGGCTAACAGAAAAGCTATTCCACTGAGATAGCTCTTAAGAAATGTTCTTCATCTGTCAGGATGGATCAATGTACAAAGAACACTTTCAAAGGAGATATAAAGAAGCAACACATGAGCTTTTAAAGTAATTTGGAGAAGATGGAGAAAGGAAATTGAATTTAAGGGTTACAAAAGAACAGTAATGAAAGCCAATTGAAAAGGACAGAAAAGGAAGGTAGGAAGAATACCAAAACAAATGATCATCTTACAGAAAAAGACAGTGAGAGTTTGTAAGTCCAATGCTCTGCTGTAACAATAAAGTACAATCCAAGATGGCTTGTAAGATTGTGTGTGTGTTTAGGTAATGATAACAGGTAACAATACTGGAGCTGTCTATTAAAATTGGCCCTCCTGCAAAAATTGTGTGCACATAGGAAAAGGCAATCTGTACTATGTTCTTTTTTAAGTGGAAAAGATGCCCCTTTTAGAGATCATAGTCAGTACACTTTTTACTGTAACTAAAACCCCTCAATTCAACATTTCAATAATTTTAAGTAGGCTTTCATGTTCAGAAGTTTAACCAATAAAGGGTTGCTATTTTGGGGAAAAAATGTATACCATGTCTAAAGTGTTTGAAGTGTAATTTCTGTCACTTCAAAAACAAGGGTAATTTGTTTTTATATATTTTTTCACAACAGGTCCTTCTTTTCACAGAGAAGTAAAATCTTGACAGAACATAAAACTTTAAAAAGTCCCTGGAATAACTATTAATCCAACATAAAAGGCCTATTTTATAGAGAAGTATCTTTCTATGGCTGTAAAATGTTGCAGCAGACCATTGCAAATGAAGCCCACATTCATGCTTAAACCACCATATCTGAATCAACTAATTTATGCCTAGACAAGAACAGGTTGTTTACCTATCATCAGTGTTCTCACAAATGTGTATCAATTTATATCTAAACATAGAAGAACATTGGAAGCTTCTAGAGCTGCATTTTGGAAGTAACCCTCCCCCCTCACTTGCACAGATATAAGTTGTGTGTTCCCACCAAAACCAAATTCCATGTATGCCAGTGGACGCTTGGAGTAAAGTAAGGCATAAAGAGAGAAGAAGTGCAAGTTGTGAGTGCAGAAATGACCATATGAAGAACCAAACTTACAGGTAGGTAACCTGTTCTTTTTCTTCATGATCTCTGTGACTCAGAGTATTATCATGGGAAAATACCAAGGAGAAAAGTGGGTCATGCAGGATTGATTGTACTCAAAGTCTCCATCAGGTTGAATTGAGCATCCAGTCTACAATGAGGCAGAAATAGAAATGCAACCACGTAGCTGCTTGGCATATTTCCTGGAGAGGACTCTACTTGAGATATATATGCCAACAAGGTGGCCATTGCTCAAGTCGAACGAGATTTAATTCTTTGAGGAAAGGGGTTCCAAGCAAAGGAGTAGGTGTCATGGCCCAGAACGCAGACTCTGGGTCAATCTGTGGAATGGCAGTTTTAGAATATGCTGAACCAGGACTCACCTGAGACTGATCAAACGCAAGCGGCACCCAAACAATTGAACAATCAAATGAGAAGGCATGGTCCTCAAACCCTTAGACCCAATGGGCGGTGGAAAAGATAAGAAAGGTATTTCATAAGGCATCTTATCCAGCAAAAGGAGAGATTCCCTGCTGGAAACAACTGTCTGATCTCCAGCTCTCATGTGGTTCAGGTTCTACGGACAACGCCGGCTCTTCAGCTTAGAAATTGAGATGAGCACCAACCCCCAGAGTCAGACATGACTGGACTTAACGTCAGGGGGAAACCTTAATTCAAAGGTATAGAGTTTTAGCTGTTCTGGGTATCTGCTCTGAAAAAGTGCCCAGATCATCCAACAGAAAGATAGGGTTTTGTGTCCCTAAAAGGGGGTCAAGAGAGGAAGTGGAAGAGTCCTCTACACCTGAATGACTGAACTCCTTCTACAATGACAACTTTGCAGAAATGTCACGGCCAATCCCTGTAAGAAACGGAATAATTGTAGTGAGGTGCTGAGAAGAGGCAGCATATCAGTATTAAATTGAGTTGGAACAAACAGAATCAGCTGGCTTGGAGGTTGCATAGCAGAATGAATGGATGGGCAAGGAGATGGTACTTGTACTTGTGAAGTGCCCAGAAATCACAGCTGGAGGTATAAGACTTATCTTCTGACTGAAGAGTGAAGGCTATCCCTATGGGAACCCCCTTTAGAGAGAGAACCGATATTGTAACTACTATATGGTCATATCTATAAAGGGGGTTCATATGGGGAAATACAATTTTTCAGACAGTTTGAACCTGAGCCACATAGGGCTTTATAACATATGACAAGCACTTTGAATTATGTCTAGAAATGAACAAGAAGCCAGTGAAGCTGTTTTTAACAGGGGGGTTATATGCTCCTCATAACTGCCCGTATTAGCATTCTGGCCACCTAATTTTTAACCTATTGAAGTCTCTGAGGAGTGTCCAAAAGCAGCCTCAGCTAGAGTAGTAATAATAGGGTGCTTGGCTATTGCTGAAACCTGGGTATGGCTTCAGATTTCAGTTCAGGAGAGTACCCAAGCTGTGAGCCTGAGATTTCAGAGGCAATGGAAACCTTTTCAACAAGGGTGGTGTCTATATCCCCTTATCTGCTTTCCGACTCACCAGAAACACCTCTGTCTTGTTTGGATTAAGTTTAAATTCATTTACCTTCATCCAGTCAATTACTGACAACAGACACTGGTGCTATACCAAGACAACTTCCTTAAAATCGGATGGAAAGGAGAAATAGTGTTTGGTGTTATCAGCATACTGATGACACCAAATCCGAAAATCCTAGATGATCTCTTCTAATAAATTCAGGTAGATATTAAATAGAACAGGAGACAAAACAGAATTCTGTGGGACTGTGGCCAAGGCATCAAAGAGGAGTACCCCAGCACCACCTTCTGAGTTTGCCCTCCAAGAAAGATGAGAGGCAATGCATAATCGTAACCTCATCATCCCAGATAGGTGGTCCAGAATGGTACCAGGGTTAGTGGCATCTAAAGCTATTGAGAGGTCCACCAGACCCAAAAGGGATATATTCCTCCTGTCCGGTTTCCTGTTTACATCATTCACCAGAATGAGTAAAGATTTCCCATAACTAGGCCTGAAACTAGATTGAAATGGATCGAGATCCAGAAACCACTGGAGTGAAATTGCAGGGTTATCAAGAGGGAATAGATGACAATTGTTCCCAGTTGACTTTGACACGTTCTACAACCTCAGTGCCAGTTGTCCTCAGGATCAAGTCTAGTGCCTTCTGATAATGGCTGAAGACAAGTCTCCATGAGAGAAGGGATCTGTTCTGAAATGCCCTATATGAGTAGCAGCCATCAATTAAGACCTCATCCGAATAACAAATATCAATCGACCTAGCAATTATCTCCAGAATAGGACTAGGTAAGTGAGACATAGACAATGGAGAGATTAGGACCTGAGGTAAGGACAGAAGTGGCTTCTGGGTGGGGGCAGGAGGTTCCAATGTAACTGAGGGTATCTGGGATGGGCTGAGTCAATAGCTTTCTGCTTCTCCTTCTTAAGCTCCAGTGTAGCCACCGAACATTTTCTTTCTGCAGTTGCTTCTCTAGAGACTTTTAAGGAGAGGAACATCTTCAGGTTTCTGAATCCTGGAAACAGGCATCTCAGGCAGTTGAGGCCAAGGGTGCTGACACTTTATTTCAAGGAAGTCTGAGCAGCAGCTAAAGTGTTTTGGCTTGACAGGTGACCTGTTTGGTGCTCCACAGCCAAACACATGAAGAGGCACATAGCCAATGAAGTTTTATGAAGTGGCTTAATGCAAGCTGAATGTGGGGTCCTTTCCGAGGCAGAGGAGACAATATGTGTAACTATCTAACAGTGGTACTTTCACAGGACAGGCAAAAAAATATTGAAATAATGTTTTGGAGTCATATGCCCCTGGTGATGTGGAGAATGCCAAAATGCTTGAGAACTTCTTAATGATCTTATTGTGATGGTGGGCAGAAGGGAAGTAAATTTTAGTGGGAAACAACAGCTTATATCTTTGTGAATGAGGGGGCAGGGTTACCATTAAAATGCAGTAATAGGATCTCTGTGAAGGTACAGAATGACCCAACTGTGTGACCCACAGAGACCATGAAGAAGGGGATTTAAAGGCAGATGGTTAATTAGATATATTCTGATAAAAGGCAATAGTAGATGAAAGGCAGCAAGAAGCAACCACTTTGTCCTGATGGTGTTGAGGATGGAAGCACGCTTATACATATACCAGGTTGGCTGCTATTGCTGGAAGACAATACTACCTAACTATAATGAAACATGACCTCTGCAAGCCATTTATATGATATCTACATCCTTCCCTTAACTGCCAACTCTTTGGTTGGAGAATGTTTTCAAATACTCTGGTAACTACAATAGAATCTCGCTTATCCAACGTAAACGGGCCGGCAGAACGTTGGATAAGCGAATATGTTGGATAATAAAGAGGGATTAAGGAAAAGCCTATTAGACATCAAGTTAGATTATGATTTTACAAATTAAGCACCAAAACATCATGTTAGACAACAAATTTGACAAAGTAGTTCAATACGCAGTAATGCTATGTAGTAATTACTGTATTTACGAATTTAGCCCAAAAATATCACAATGTATTGAAAACACTGACTACAAAAATGCGTTGGATAATCCAGAACGTTGGATAAGTGAGTGTTGGATAAGTGAGACTCTACTGTACCTACAACTTTAGAAGCAAGAATGGAAGCTGATGAAATGCTTCAGGAACAATTTACCTGTTAAATACTGAAAACCTATGAACAGATTTCTTCTTTCTAAAAATGCTCCCAGTTTCAGTCACTAAAAATATTTAACTTTTTGTTAGGGAAGCTTTAGAATAAAACCATTAAAGCAAAATAAATGCAAAAGCTGAAAATAAAAGTTTTTTTTAAAAAAAATTACACTTAACATTAAAAATCTTATTTCTTTTAAGCCTTTTTTCTACAGTCTTGAAAAATTTAAATGACCACTTACATGCCTTCAACAGTGTCAAATCTAAAAAACAAAAAATACAGATGCTTAGCATGCTTAAATAAAGCAATAAAAATAAAAGTCAGTAATTAAAAAAGCAAATTCGTTATGGATTTGAAGCTACTTTGGTTTATTTGCTCCTTGTAAGCAGGATTTCCACTGTAAAGTGAAATTCTGTTAGTTAAAGTTAGCTAAGTTTTGGTTTTCAATATTGTTAGTGACGTGTTGTACACAATTAGTGGAGAACTGATGTGCAAAGCTTTTGAGAACAATTTACTTATACCGGTATACCATAAGTCATACATGCTCTCTAAGAAAGAATTTAAATATTTTAGTGACATTTGTTTGACTTCTCAAAATAAACACAACCCACAGCTGTCTCTAGGCCTATGCTACTATTCAGATTTAAATAACTGATGCTAGAGAAATTCCATTTAACTGGCCAGCAGAGGTCTCAGGATGGGTTTTGGAAAAAATACCCACTACAATTAAGATTATAACATGGCAGCTATTAGCCTCTTCGTAAATGATTTACTAAAGTATCCAACTTTTTAAAAATGATTTTTCCAACCAGGACACACATAAACACTGAATACTGGCCAGCAACACCATCATATTCTATGACAAAAGCTGTTAGACAAGAATCTGAAACTATATGTAAGACAATGCAGCTGATACAATAAATAGATTTCCATAATTCCACTATTTTGTCCTAGCCAATATTCTAGCTGTGATATTCAGCACTACTGAAGTCATCTAGATGTAACATACAAAGCTTAAAAAGCCGACTAGGCAAAAATTAAACATTGTCAACCCCCAGAAATCAAAGCCAAGTTATCATGTTTTGAAATTTTCTAGCATCATGTTCTAAAATCTACCCATACAAATGATTGACAACACTGTTAGTCATGCTTCTATGATGTCCCACTAGAAATGTATTTTTCCCTAAAACTTGAAGTTATGGGGGAATGATGGCTGTTTGATTTTAAATGGAAATGTTCAGTATTAGCATGCTTACAGATTGAAAATCTGTTAGATTAAGAACATAAAGTTATTCTGCAAAAGTTGATTTGGTACAAAATTATGACATTTGGCATAAATTATTATGTTTGACATAAAATAGTTTAAGAAGATAATAATTACAATCTAAATGTTTCACATGTTTAAAAATGTTACAAATGTAGCCACAGGTTCCTGAACTTTAAGAACCATCTGAACTGTAGGGATCTGATCTGCCAGTTTATAAGAAGTACACATAATACAAAACAAAAGAGATTATTGATATTGTTAAACCAAAGAAGCCAGTGTGGTTCAATGGTTTGAACCAGAATATTGGGAGACCAGATTTCAAATCTGTGTTCTGGGATGGAAGCCCACTGGGTGATCTTGGAAAAATAATATTTTCAACTTCAGAGGAAGACGAAGGTAAACCCCCTTTGAACAAATTCTACTAAGAAAATCCCATGATAGGTTTGCCGTAAGTCAGAAATGACTAGCAGGCACACAACAACCACATCGCCAACAACAAATAAATAATTGTTTTATAGAGTCATCCATAGCATCATGCAAAAATAAAGCATTCACTCCCAAAGACACAATTGAGAAAATAAAACAAGACAAGGAATTGCAGTGACTCAAATGTCTCACATGAACATTTTCCTTTAAAAAACTTCTTCCAGATCAGGGCGCCTCTCTCTGGCCGCATCCCCAAAGGAGCCAAGACGTGGGCAACAGAAGGAGGGAGGGAGGGAGACTAACGTCCCCTTCCCGTTCTTAAAAAAAATTACATAATCCATTTCCCTCATTTTTCCAGGAAAATGGGCTTTAAAAATACAATATGGAGATTTTTTCCTCTTAATTCTATGGTCCCCCACTTCTTCACATACCACTATGACCCATTTTCAGCAAGTTAATTCAGGAAGACATCATGACTATAATCAGCAATCCATATTTGCTAGTTTAACCCAATTATTCGCTGCCTTTCCATGGTTGCTTTGTATACTTACTTTTTCAATGGTAATACTATCCATGTTATAACTTCACTTAGAAAAGGTAAAGGTTTTCCCTTGACTAAGTCTAGTCGTGTCTGACTCTGGGGGGGGGGGGGGTGCTCATCTCCATTTCTAAGCCGAAGAGTCGGCGTTATCCATAGACACCTCCTAAGTCATGTGGCCAGTATGACTGCATGGAGTGCCGTTACCTTCCCGTATAAGTATTACCTATTGATCTACTCACATTTGCATGTTTTCAAACTGCTAGGTTGGGGCTAACAAGTTCATTCCTTGTTTTCAATGCGATAAGTGGAGGGGTATTAACATTGACCAGATTCTGAGAATTACAAGATTTTTGTGATCATATATCCTGTCCTCCTCCTAAAGCTTGAGCTGCTGTGTGAATGTGCCCACAGAGGTTTCGGCTTCTTTGGAAGGAAGAATCGCTGCTTTAGCAATTGCTTACACTCCTCTCTTTCCAAAGAGCAACACTGACGTATGAATATGCATGCAGCGGCCTTAGACGGGCGGGCAGTGGCTGTGGTTCCCAACTACCAATTTTTCATGCTCCTTTTTTCAGGGGGCCCCGTTCCCAACTTAGTTGCTGGTTTCCCAGGCCTGATGAGCCTACTGTGCCTTGCTTGCCTCTGGATTTACATTTTTCCACTTTTCTGGGAGTCATACACTCATAACCTCTGTGAATGTGAGGGTTAACTCAAGTTGTATTTTAAGCTGCTGAAAGGTCCAACAAAAAAAAAGATTAATATAGTAGCAGGCCTGCAGTATACAATGCAGTGTGAAAGGATGGGATTATCCTTAGGTGATGCTATTGTAGCTGTGTGTGCTTACATTCAACAGGCAAGAAAAACAGCTGTCAGAATCATAAGTATAAAGAGCAAACAGAAAGAAAAGGGGAAAGCACATGACTATGCACCTCTTCCCAGTCTTACTCTCAGGCAAAGTATGCTACTAAGTGACCAAGACAATTTCTATTCTAAAACATAAAGCTAAACTGATATCCTCCCCAGTAATCAGTTTTATCCATGATTTCTTGCGTATGTAAGAATATGTGGATTGATCCTTGCTCAAATTATTTTTGACAGCTCCTCCATCTTTGAAGAGATTAGCAGGCCTCATTATCCCAAGGCACAAATTTGTCCATAACAAAACAATATACCATGATCATGCTATATAAAAATTATAGGCAGTCCCCAAATCTCAAACATACGACTTACAAATGACTCATAGTTAAGAACATGGGTGAGACAACAAGAAGTGAAAGAAATCTATCCCCAGGAAGAGAAATTCATTCCTAAAGGAATTATCATGGGGAAATGGTGTCTCCACTGAAGCTTTATCACCAATCCTTGACTGTTTGCAGAACTAATGTAATGCTACTACACTGATCACAAAACTATTGTACTGAACATCATTTTCTTTTGGATTGTATAAATTATAATCTATTTGATTTTTTATGGATTTTGCAAAAGCAATTTCCATTTTGGAGAATTCGTTCAAACTGGGTACACACAACAATTAACATACATCTTATTACAATAGAGTCTCGCTTATCCAACGTAAATGGGCCGGCAGAATGTTGGATAAGCGAATATGTTGGATAATAAGGAGAGATTAAGGAAAAGCCTATTAAACATCAAATTAGGCTATGATTTTACAAATTAAGCACCAAAACATCATGTTACACAACAAATTTTACAGAAAAAGTAGTTCAATACACAGTAATGCTATGTAGTAATTACTGTATTTACGAATTTAGCACCAAAATATCATGATATATTGAAAACATTGACTACAAAAATGTGTTGGATAATCCAGAATGTTGGATAAGTGAGACTCTACTGTACTACTTTCTTTTCTCATTTGTGAATTAAAAGTGCTGGATGCAGTATGAGCTTTCTTCCTGTTTCACATCACACCACCCCTCCTCAGTAACACAATCCATGAAACTGTATTTGTAACTTGCATTGCAGTCTAGGCTGCTCATTAAAAGATAATTATCTGTTTGTCAAACTGAGAGGAATGTTCCCTTAAGCCCATGACTGTACATGGATACTAAACAGCTGAAAATGCAACAAATTAAAGATATGTGGTAAAACGGATTTGAATGTTCATATGTTTTAACAGGCGGACATTTGGTATTTTCTGGTGCTCTCCCTCACAAAGAGGTTATTTCAGTTGAAACCAATGGGATATTTATATACACACAAAAATGCACTAAGGCAACCCAGCTTGCGAATAAGACAACTGGTAGACCATAGTAGTGCAAATGATTATTCTGCCACAGATACAACTTGCACTAAATTTGTATCTCATAAATTGAATTGAATAATGCCACATTTCATATTCACAATCACTACAACAAATATAACCTTGATATCAACTAAACATATTTATTTAAAGTCTGAATGGAAATTCAATCATGATATCTGAATCCTCCACAGGAAGAGACAAAGAGAACAAATACCAGAATATTGAATCACCTCTGATAAATGTTTCCTCAGTAGGTTTCAAAAGGACATGTACACACAAATAGTAAAAGCAATTACATTTTTAGCATTCAATGGATCCTTACATCTGGTATGAATTTACAGGTTGAGAATCCCTTATCTGAAATGCTTGGAACCAGAAGTGTTCTGGATTTTCTCAATTTTTGCACTATTTACATATACCCAATGAAATAACATGGAAACTAGACCAAGTCTCAATATGAAATTCATTTATATTTCAAACACACTTTATATATATAGCCTATGAGTAATTTAATTTTATGTTGTCATTTAATACTTTTGTGCTTAAAATAAACCTTTGAACACCAGACAATCAGAAAATAAAGGTGTCACTATCTCAGCCACTCATGTGGTCAGTTCTGAATTACCAGATAAGGGATATTCAACCTATATCTAGAGAGAGGGAGCAGATGCACACAAGATTTCCCTATGAAGAATTTTAAATAATGTGTTGGATCAAAGTGAAAGCCTATCTCATTCAACATCTGTTTCTCATTAAACAGTCACTCATTGAAAGTCCACAAACAGGACAAAACAGTCAAATTGCCTGCTCCTGCTTTTCCCAGATGAATATTTTCTCAAGCCATACTGCTGATTAAGTTACCACTTACTTTGTTAACTGCCCTTTGTTTTTGTTGTTGTCCACTCCATTGTATGTAACAGCTGCCAATTTCCTGCTTCTGTAGTTCTCATAATGGACATTATTAGTGACATCCTTCAGATCTTGCATATGAGTTCTATTTGAGAAGGGAAATTTGTCAGTAACTGTCCATCCTTGAATAAGATCAAATAAATTCAAAATTAATTTAATAAGCAAATGCTTTAAACTGAATTATTCTGCTTATAAAAACTTCAAAAGTATATAGAAATATTGGGAAATAAAGTGTTTGCTGCAAAAAGAAAATCCAACCCACTATATATACTTATATATAAATTGAAAAATTGACAAAAATCAACTGGTTTACTTATTCATGGGTTAATGCTGGAAATTCTCTATCATCCCTGTCATTTTGAGCATTTGAAGTGGAGTAGAATGGCTGCAGCATTTTAAAGAAGTGCTTACAGTACAAGCCTTATCGAGCTTGGTAATCTCTCTACATTCTACAAGCCTCACAAGCCTTAGAGAAAGACTATAGTTAAGGTTCTATTAAAAATGACTGTTGCCATTCCATTCCAGTCCAAGTGCCCAAAATGACAGGGCACACAGAACTTATATAAGTCCCTATTAAAATGAACAATGCTATTCTGATTCACCTCAAACACCCAAAATGATAGCTGCACAACATTCTTCAGCCCCCCCCCCCCTCATGTTGCTGCTCTTCTCTCCCCACTTTTTTCAGGTTGCATTCTCTTTCTTTTTTTACTCATTTACATTTCTTTCCCTATCTGTATGTGTACAGATGTGGACATGTTAAGTTTGGCAATGCAATTTACACCTCAACTGTAAATCCTTACACAAAACAGATCTAGTCTGTCTCCTTTAGTTATTCCTAAAGATATTTCTTCTATACATTTTTCAAAAGTGAGTAAAAATATGATCATTACATGCTCCTAAGTTTTATCCTTGGCTTATCCACAGGAAGCAGTTAAAATCCATATATTGAACTCCACAACCTATCTTCAAATTATGAGGCCAATTTATATGCAAGTACATACAGTATTTCATAAGTCAAAGACATGGAGAAAATGTTACTATTTTTCACATTTAACTTCCATCTCTTCTGGACAGAACAAGGTCCTAAAATGTATGCATTGTAAAATTGAAAAAACAAAAAGGCTGTTCTTCCATTTTATTAAATCGAAAAATATTGGTTTCTAATGTTCAAGAAGTGAATGAGTTTGATTTGCTTTTTTCAATAGCCATCTTCAAATAGATTCTGTGCTAGTCACATAATGCAGTCCAGCAGTGTTAAAGATATCCATCATATTAAATGATGAAGAGTGATCTTAACAAAAACTACATCAGCCGCTTGACCTCTGCCATAGCAAAAAATGAAAGCAAATTCTTTGAATACATTAATTTAATAACACATGAAAGCTAATGATAAGTAAAAAGAAGATTTCCAATACAGAGAACCAATACAATAGGTCTTCTTCCTATTATATACATATAGTTTCTTCTCTTCCATCAGCGCACCACAAAGCAATATATATTTACACACACATCTCAAATCTGTTTCCAAAATCAGTATTGCGTTGCTTACCTTATTAACATGTTCCTTAGAATTGTGAAGTCGCAATGTTCACCATTTTCAACTGTAGGACAAAAATTCTGCATTTTTACAGAGAACAGACATCTATTACCAGCAAGTGTGTGTATCCATCCCAATGCTTACTGGTGGATAAGGAACATAAGGAAATCAGCCCTCTCTTGACTGTCACTGATAATAATGCTGAAGAATTCAAATAGATGTGGGAGCTGATCTAGTGATAAGTTTTACAATTAATTATTAGAATGTCCTTTATGTATCTTCTGTTAAAATGAGAGATGGTTATGTTACTTTTCTGGACTATAACTCCCAGAATCCCCCATCACATTCAATGCATACAAGTTGGGAATGTAATTGGATTTCCTGTAATCCAAAAGAGATTTATTATTTATGATAATTGACAGGAGCGGGGCCATATTATTTCAAATTCTTTCCCCAAACATCGTTAAATCAAATCATAAGCTGAATTTCTGGTTGGACTTCCCTTACTTCTTCACCTGATACAACAGCAAAGACTTCAGTGAGGAAAAGGCTCTTCACACTGGACATGGGATTAAGGAGTCACCTCTTGTCTATTTTTGAGTAAGAACATGTATAATTTCTCAAATCTAGACTTGCTGTTACTTTGAAAAGCCAGCAGTTTATAGAGCTAAGATACCTCTATGTAGTGATAAACTTAAACAGATTATCAGGAGGTTAAATAGGGACCTGTCTCTTCATCCTTGAAACTATTAAGAGTAATACAGTTCTAGAGTAAGAGAGTTCAGTGACATATACATCAATTAAATTGTTAGCTTGAACTAGAGTAAATCTATTGAATCAATAGAAGCCACATAATTATCATACAGACTCATGTAGAAGTTGACTTTATGTATAAGTCAAGGACAGGTTTTGGGGCCAAATTATGGATTTTGATATGATCCATGGGTAAGTTTAATGTTATTCCATAGAGAGGGGAAAGTGCCAATGCCACCTCTAGGGAGCCAGCCCTCTCTGGTCAATGCCACCATTTCCCCACATAGGCATTAAAAAAGGGCAGAAGAAGCATCACATGGGAGAGAGTAAGGGGTCCTTCATTTCTTTTTGGTACTCCTAAGACAGACCAAAGCTGTGGCTTTCATAACACATTTGCCTTACCACAAAAGAACTTTCTTCAAGGAAATGTATGGTTCCTTTTTTGATAAGAGTTAAGGTACAGTACTCACAATGACCCACGGATAAGTTGTCTCAGTTTGGGTTGCTTTTTTTTTTTTATACGAAACCTTTTTGACTTATACATGAGTGTACAGGGAATTATCTTACCAATTTCCCACTGATACAAGAGTTTTACTATTGAGACTAACTGTTGGATTAGGCTACTGGCCATGCTACCTGGGGCTGATGGGAGGCTGTCCACTACCACTGAGAGTGTCACAGCTTCTCAACCCTTGACTTATAAGAAGGTTACTTGCTGAATTATTCAAATAAATACTACTTGCACTGACCTTCTGCAACTCCCCAAGGATATTGCCTTCCTCTAACTCTCTTGCCATTGACTTCAATGATAGTATTGCTACCTACCACAGCAAGAGGTAAGCGGTCCTACAAGACAAAATAATACACATTTCTTCTTAAGGAATGTATTGACTGAACTTGCCAACATATTTCTGGATTCCTAAAACAATCAAGTTGGATATAAACAAGAGAAAGGATTCCTGAAAATTATATGAGATACTATGAGATACGACAGAATGCTTGTTTTGCATGACCAAAGTCCCAGGTTCAATCCATCTCCATGGATTCAATTAAGATCTTCAGTTTAATGCATTTCAAATAGCAGAACTAGGAATTACCTTTAATGTAATTATTATCTCTCATTTCAAATTAGAACAAATTTCACAACACATTTGCCTATATGACACAAAAGAATTGCAATAATTTATCACCATACACATATTTCAAACTGACAAAAGAAAGCAAGAGAAGGATATGCAAGTGTTAAATAGAAAGAGTAAGTGTTTAACCATTTTCTAGTAAAAGCAGCTTGATATACGATGATCACTTGTTATTCATTGGAGTTTGGATGCTATAAAATGGTAAAATCAAATATTGTGGGGAGGGGGTTAATTACAACTTGCTTGAATCTGTAGATAATAGGGGACTGACTGTGGTACCACTCATCTACATGTAAGGTTCTATCAATTAGCCACAAGGTGGTGCAATAGACTCTTCAGGCCTTTTATGTACTCACTGTATTCAAATACAGGATACTATAGTAGTGGAATTGCAATGGAGTTGGAACTTCATTTAAATTATGTGGAAGTATGTAAAGACTTAATTCATATGGAAGTATCTGAGCCACACAAATACTAGACTTTGGATTTTTTAATCTCAATTTTTTGAACTGAGAAAGTGCCACTCTACCACATGAAAATCCAGAACAATTCAATTCCCATTTTTAAAAACATTAATCTTGTTTAGTTTGTCCAAGCCATGCAATGAGTTATATTCTTGCTCAATGGAAACAATCCAGACACAGAAACTATGACTGGATGTGGGGGTTGTTTTTCAACTATGTAGAATTAAGGGTAACTTCAGTTTCTCTGCATTTGGATAAAATAAAAACTTCCAAATTTCTTCTTCATGCTCTTCATGGAAGGAGGGGAAAGTACAAGAGGCCAGCTTTTGGTGCCATTGGAGCTCATAGTGCAAAACAAGTTGTCCACAAAAACAGTTAGAACTCCATAAAGATGTAAAGCTACCTGACTTAAAATGTTTATTCTCTGAAGCACATTATTCATGCTTTGAAGTATATCAAATATAATTTTGAAATATTCATATATGAAAAATGAGAATTTATCTTCAGTCATCACAACCAAATACACACATGCACAACATTGTGCTTGAAATGTTTCTTTTAATATTAAAGAAAATATTGTTAAAGGACTGGAAAGATATTTCATCCTCAGATTCCACAATTATAATACAGCAGATTCTGGTACACATAAGCACTTCACGAGCGAGGGCTATGTATCCAAAGGTTTATCCTGTGACTTCAACATAATGGAAAGCTTTGCATGAAGATCACCTTCTGCAGCTATCACAGAAGTGAAAATGAACTTCATTTGAACATACCGGTAGTTCTCTACACACCCACCACACACATCCTCAATGACCACAGAGAACTGGACGAGAGTTAAGTTGGACACTAATTTGTGAATATTTTGTCTTAATGTATTTTATGTACCTTTATCTTTTTAACAAGTTTATTTTCTTCTTCATCATCTGTTTCTGGGAATTCATATATTTTAATTTTATGCTCCTGGATTTCTTTCATTATCTGAAAATGAAAAAAAAAAGGTTAATGGAAGACAGAAACAATGTTTCAACATGCTTTTCAACTATGTTGTGTGCTTTCTTCTTCCACACATAAATTCCACTAATCTCCACTGATGACCGAACCCTAAGAGCCACCAGGTTATGCTGCTATATGAGTGTAATTTCTTAATTTCGGAGGTCTTTTTTGCAACCAAGCTGTGTATATATATAATAGTAACCTTTCCAGACAAATTTCAAATTCCTTATGATCTCTAACACCTAGTATACTTAAGAAACATCTTCTTTTGTTGCATGGGGCAGTAAAGGTAGACTACCTATGGCATGTGGACTAAAAGCAGCCACACCCTGGACTCTCCACAGATATATATTTTTTCCTTTCCTTGCCTAGTTTATCCATGCCTCACCGCCTCTGAGGATGCCTGCCATAGATGTGGGCGAAATGTCAGGAGAGAATACTTCTGGAACATGGCCACACAGCCCGAAAGACATACAACAACCCTGTGATCCCGGCCATGAAAGCCTTCGACAACACATCCTTATGCACTTTGAACAATTATCCGGTTGGGCATTGTGGGAACGTAATGACGGATTTTTACTTTGGTCAAATAAAGATCTTTTTTTTTTTTGGCTCTAAGCATGGTTCACTTCCTATGAGCTCAGAAGTGAATCAGAACCACTCAAGAATAATGAAGTGATTTCTACATTCCTGGGTATCTGCCAAGGTAACCATAAGCATGCAGTTTTAAAATGGAAAAGGTTTTTAAGATTTCCAAATTTTCAGTCATGAGGTGACCAAACATGTGGAATGTTGCTGACAGTTGAATCTATAGGTATAAGATATACTAAAAAAAGATATAGGAATACGAATTACTAAAATAACTCATCATGTTGGAATTTGAGTTTCATAGAGTGCCAAAGACAAAGACACCTGTCTTTGCTACTACAGTAGAGTCTCACTTATCCAACATAAATGGGCTGGCAGAATGTTGGATAAGTGAATATGTTGGATAATAAGGAGGGATTAAGGAAAACCTATTACACATCAAATTAGGTTATGATTTTACAAATTAAGCACCAAAACATAATGTTTAACAACCAATTTGACAGAAAAATAGTTCAATACGCAGTAATGCTATGTAGTAATTACTGTATTTACGAATTTAGCACCAAAATATCACGATGTATTGAAAACATTGACTACAAAAATGCATTGGATAATCCAGAACGTTGGATAAGAGTGTTGGATAAGTGAGACTCTACCGTATTTTTAGATGTGTGCTCAATCCTAGCTGTCTTTAAAGTGTTGAATGATGTGTATTTCAATGTTCTAGATCACACTCAAGGTCTGTGGGCCAAATTCGCCCACCATGTCATTTCATGTGGTCCAGATGCTGGACTCCCAACTCCTAAACTCCTCATCATTACACATTATGACTATAGCTGATGGGAGTTGTGACACAGTAGCATCTGAAAAAATGCTTAGTCAGGGGTTTGAATTTAGATACAAGGCTTGTGGATATGATGTCGGGCTTTAAAATATTGTTTAATCTTTCCCCAACATCAGTACCACAAGTGCTGCTGGGTTGCAATTCTCATTAATCCCAATCTGCATGGCAGATAATTAAAAGTGATGGGAGTTGTTGTTCAATAACATTTGGTGACTTAAATTGGGTAAAAACTAAAGAGCACTGAACACTATGTAAACAATATATAGTTGGCCCTCTGTATGCATGGATTCTTTGTCCACGGATTCAATGACCCTTTGAAGGCAACCATAAGGCTAATGTGGCCCTTGATGAAAATGAGTTTGACACCCCTCTTCTAGATCCTCTCTGATTTTGGAAGCCAAGCAGGGTCAGCCCTGGTTCCTATGTGAGTGGGAAACTACTAATAAATACTAAGCACCTTATTTCAGAGAAAGGAACTGAGAAAGCCACTTCTCAGTTTTCCTTGCCTAAAAAACTACTATGAACGTCAAGGGCTTTCCCTAAGTTGAAACATGACACATGGGAAAACTATGCAGGTATGTTTCACAAAAAAGAAACGAGAAATTGTGAGCATGTGTCTGCATTTACACTCTCCAGAATCTTGTCAGTATTCAGAATTTCTGTATCAAAGGATGAAAATTTGATGGCTAAGCATAATTGGCCCCAGGAATGCTCCTCAGACTCAAGATTTCCCCTTGATGATTCTCTTCTCCTAATTTCTGGCAGAAAAATGGTTCTACCAGTTTAGTGATGCTTCGAAATGCTGTCTCCCAACAGTAATCCCTCCAAGAACAGCTCAATGCCTATCCCCAAAAATATACTTGAAATGATATTTCTCCTACATACCCAAAATCAGTAAAAAAAAAATGAGGTGGTGAAACCCTCAAGGCTATGGAGCACGTTTGTCTTTGCTACATATCAAAACACTTTAAAATATAGTCCCTTTTGCCATTATTGAAACTATCTTTTCTTTCCTTTAGGAGTAGAGATACACTGGAATAATTTGTTGCCACTTCCTCTAACAATCTAATATCTATTGGGTGTTAATTCAAATGATAAAATACTAATTATTTATTTCAAAGTAGGTTTGAAACTTACAAGATCTAAAATGTGCAGATTTTAAATTCTTCCTTCTTGATTCCAAGGCAGAAATACAAACTCCATGTGAAAAACTGACCAATATTTTTCAGTACGCTATATTCTTGTCTGTGATATGCATTAATTTGGTTTGGGGTGGAGGGTGCAACTTCATATTTTGTCAATGGAATTTTAAACCTGCTTTAGAAGTCGTCACATTCTCGTATGTAGACTCACTATCAATGTACTATGTCGTTTTTAATCACAGGGACACTACTAGCTTTGAAAAGTCAACATTAAAGCAGTGATTGGGTATTACTGGCTGACAGCAACAAAAAGCTCGAAATACATCTAACTTTGTCATCTCTGCAAAAAGAAACTGGCAAAATGTCAAATGCATTTTAGGTACCTAGCAATTACGATCATTCGTTTTCCAATTTATGTGGGAAGAATTAACTTTTTCATTGTTGAGATAAGATCAGTGAACACATTTCCCTTGTCAGGAGATATATCACGCTATTCATGTTTTTTTGCCTCCAGGGGAGAAGTGTATTCACTGGTTGAAGTGCTATAAATTACTCTGAAGATTAAATTCTGAAGTTACACTGTGAAATGGAGAAATGGTTCAGGAGTTGTACAGAAGTAATTAATGCTAGTTAATATGAGAGTTTCCACTCACCTGTTTTTTAAACTGTTGGCATTCTTCAGGTGTAAGAGTGTCTGCTTTGGCAATGAGTGGAATAATATTCACCTTTTCATGCAAGCGCTTCATGAACTCAATATCCAAAGGCTTCAGCCTAACAAGATAAAATACATATAAATATAAATCAAAATCAGCATAATTTAAAATATTGTCTACAATTCTAGCCACTGAACCGCAAAGACAACAAAACAAAACAAAACATGTTAGTAGTAGTCTAGAAAGAGGCAATCAGAAATAAAGGATTACGTTTAGAAAAAATGTCCAAGTTTTATTTACACAAAAACATTCAAAACTAATGGTGCAAATTATGTTACCCTAAATTCAAGAATTAGCTTACAGTATTTTAAAATTAGAAAATTCAGAGGATACATACAGTAATACGAAATTAATATAAGCAGACTCAGCAGAACAAATACTGTAATCAGAAAAGTATGGTTATACAAGTCCTAGTTACTGAACATCTAATTCCTAAAGTCCAATCTGGATTTTGTGCAAACAATTAAAATAATTTTGCCAAAAAAATTAACCATGTTTGCACAGAAAAATGTAAATTTATGGGCTGAACATTTATACTTGAAGATGTTTTAAGATAAAACAAAAATACATTGAGTACTAACCCATGTCCTGAGGGAGCAATGAAGTATAGGCAACACTGCACCCTGTTATCTGGCATCTGACGTCTGTTCACACGTGATTCTGCATTGAGATAATCTTCAAATTTACTGTCAATGTAGTCAATAACTGGTTGCCAGCTAGGAAACACACAGTGACATTTTTGTATCAGTCATTGAACTTGTAATTCAGCACAACACTAGATGAAGTGCTCATTTTGCTATGAAGTTTTAATATAGTCGATTAACTATATCACATGAACACAATTAACATACTGTACTTTAATATTTCAAATCTAAGTGCTATTTTTTCAGATTATATGCAGAACTATATTTGCACTCAACATACTTATTGCCAATAAATAGGATGCATTGCTACAAGGTTTTCCAGTCACTATTAAGTGAAAGAGCAATTGCCCACCAGAAAGTGGACAAGTGGCTAAGCACATCTGCTCCTTACAGTTTCTGCCCACTTAGAATCAAAGAAACATAAGAGTCGTAGGGTTGAAATAGACCACAAGGGCCAACCAATCCAATCCCCTGCCATGCAGAAAAACAGAACCAAAGCACCCCACTTAAAAAAACCTCCAGAGAAAAAGACTCTACCACCCTCCGAGGCAGCATATTCCACTGCCAAACTAGTTTACTATCAGGAAGCTCTTAATAATGTTTAGGTGGAATCTCTTTTTCTTGCAATTTGAAACCATTGCCATGTCCTAGTCTCTAGAGCAGCAGAAAACATGCCTTCCTGCTCCTCACTGTGATATTCTTTCAAATATTTACAAATGGCTATTATGTTCTTTCTGAACTTTTCTTTTCTCCAAGCTAAGGATACACAACTTCCTAAGCCGCTCCTCATAGGACATAGCTTCCTGCACTTTCACCTCTCTGGACACATTCTAGCTAACCAAAATCCTTCTTGAGCGGTGATGCCCAGACTAGACACAGTACTCCAGATGAGGTTTGACCAAAGCAGAACAGAGTGGACCTATCACTTCCCTGATCTGTACTCTGATGCAGCTTAGAATCACATTGGCTTTTTAGCTGCCACATCACACTGTTGACTCATGTTCACTTTATGGTCTACCAAGACTCCTAGATCCATTTTCAATATACTGTTTCCATACCAGGTGTCACCCATCCTATATCTGTGAATTTCATTTTTATTGTTAAAATTCATTTTATTAGTTTCAGCCCAACTCCCTAATCTGTTCACATCATTTTGGATTCTGATCCTGTTCTCTGGGGTGTTAGCTATCCCTCCCAATTTTGTGTCATCTGCAAATTTGCTAAGCATGCCTTCTATTCCATGTTGAATAGCACTGGACCCAGTACAGAAACCTGGGGCATCCCGATGATTTTTCCTCTCCAGGATAAAGAGGAGCCATTGGTAAGCATCCTTTGAGTTTGGTCAACCAATTCTGCCACTAGAAAACATAATGCATTTCCCATTTCCTTATGACAGTAATTAATATCTAGATGTAGGTCAGTCTAATATCTGTACAAAAATGAAGTCTCTTGCTCATTTGCCATTTAACCAGGGCCCTCCAGATGTTCCAGATGTCAATTTCCAGAAGATCCAGCTACTATAGCTAATGGCATGGAATTATGAGAACTGAATTGTAGTCTTTAAATAAAATTTATAAAAGCCAAATGTTCCTTGCTCCTGATTTAAAGTTTGGAGAAAAGGAGAGCTGCACATTACTCTTATGTGTAGAAATACATGAGGATCTGCTGTAGTAAAAGGAAAGGAAAGATAATGTATACAGCAAGAAGACAAAGCAGAAGAAGAGATAATAAAGTGAAGCTAATGGTACAAATGGAAAAAGTATCAGAAAATAAGCTTATAACAAACAATCCCCAACATTACTGACAAAGCATATAAAAAGATAAAGTACTAATACTGGACAGTAACTAGTGAAAGACACGAAGGTAGAATGAGTGGTGAAATAGTATTAAATAAAACAGATAACAGCTTATTAGGAGATTTTCTCATACAACATCACTGAATTACAGTCAACCCCTTTGCATTTTATATATCAATCACACAATATTTACGTCAGAGCAATCAGGAAGGAACTAAAATATGTGTTAGTGAAATATGTTACATTATGTTTTTAATAATATACTACTTTTCCATTTAATACAAGGGTAGAAAGTATACATTAAGTGAAGGAATTAAGTTCCTCCTCCAAGAAATGCAAAGTTTGAGTATGTAGCTACCATTTCAATATTAAAACCTGCTTACCAATTGCTATTATCCACTGCATCACCAAATCCTGGTGTGTCTACTATTGTTAGTAGCAGCTGGACACCACCTTCTTTAATTAAAACTTTAGACTGTTCAACCTAAAAAAATGAAAGTGGAGATAAGAAATTCATATACTTGAAACACAGAAATGGTATTTCTCCAAGTAAAAAGGATGAAAAGTGAGCAACATATTCTGAATACAGATTGATAATATCTTATCCAGAATTCCAAAATCGAAAATGCTCAAATGCTAATTTTCTAAGCACAATTTTAATATTCTGACACGCCCTATTTCCATCTAAAACCTAAGGTAAACCAGCAGATGTATTTTGCATTTCTTCACAAGCATCAAGAAGCTTACAGTGGTAGTTTCATTAGCTCACTTTAATGTCCTGATAATCAGCAGAACTTTCAGATCCTGTGATCATCTTAGAAAAAGGCAGACTGACAGCTGACACAAAGGTGAATCTACATATATTGAAAGCAGATTGGTATTGTTTTTAATGACAGGGTAAAAAACTGCACAAGCAAACAGAATGTTCTAATGATGAACAGATCGAGCTGAAGACAGTCAAACTTACACTGTATCAAGCTGGTGATGCAAAGAACATCATGAATGTACAGTAGATCAGTAAGACAATACAACATCAGAATGAAATAATAGATTTGACTTTATTATATTTCTACCCCTGATATTTGCTTTTGATGAATACTGTCTTTTCATTTTCATAACACATGAAGCTGCTTATGAATTGAGTCAGACCATTAGCACAGCTATTCCAGTACTTTCATCATGGAAAAGGCAGCAGATTTCTGGGTTTCAAACAAAATTCTTTCCGAGAAATGCTCGAGAGTGAGCTCGATACCTTCTACATATAAGGCATATATCTATTTGAGCTGATTCCAAAATTTTGTTATCCTTTGTTCAACACACATCTATCTTTCGAAGATGAAATCTGAAATGCTCATTTGTACAGTTATTTATAATGTAAGATTTCTAACAGTTAATGCCGAAGTCTTAGATTCTTGCCATATTTTGTGACTACTTTATTTAACACAATACACACATGATAAAGTTCCAACCAGTTCATCACTATGAACATTCCTCTTAGTATGTTTTCTTTATTAATTTGTGCATCCATATATGGTCATATTCTCACAAAGAACCGCCATTTGGAAGAGATCCAGAAAACAACTGTAAACCAGTGTCAATCTCTATTAAGAGGCTAAATGAATCCTATCTAGTTTTAAAAGTATTCCCAGAAGGAACACAAATTCACTCCATTCTGGAATTTAAAACTTTCTTTAATAAATCTATTCCAAATGGTTATTTTCCCATGAGCTGATTTAACAGGCTGTTACAATCTAGTTTACAGCATTGTCAGATTGTAGCAAATTTAAAGCTGTTTTGTTTGCTTATCATTTCTCAAAGGAATAATGCACTCAGTTACTTAGCCTGTGCCCCAGCCTTTAGTATTAGTGAAGCTAACAGATACCTCACCGCCCCCATGGTTTACCTAACAAACCTGGAGGTGCCCAAACACCGAAGGGTTTTCACCCTGGCAAGATGCCATATCCTCCCATCAGCTGTATTGGAGGGGAGATATCGAAAGACCCCCTTCAAGGAGAGATTATGCTCATGTGAGTCCGGACACACAGAAACAACTAAACCTGTGCTCCTTCAATGTATGTTCTACAGAAACATTGGAACTAATCTCATCACTTCATGGCTTCTTAAATACACAGGGCACACCAGATAATTTTATACCATCCTGCTGCTCTTGGACTCTAGCACTACAATAACTTACAGTGTTGCTAAGTTATGCGTTGCAGCACTTAAAATTAAATGGATTATGATCAACCCCACAGGGCAGCACCCTGATGGGAGCGTAGCTGGAACAACCTGTTGCAGCTGACATGTTGCTGGACTTGCAATGTGCCCCTCTTTCTCCCACTAGTGCTCCTCTAATGTTTTGATTCCGATCAGACTTCCCTCCCCCTCCAGGTCCCATAACTGCATTGTTAAATATGTCTCTAAACAGTACTTAAAAAAAACTGTTTTCTAATCTCTTTTATGATTGCCTCCCTAGGGAACTGTGTTTCCCATCCCAGGGCGTTTGTGCCCCTCTCTGTGATGGTCATGGACTGTAATAAAGTCTTGATTGATTGATAATCCTGTCAGTGCAGGGGTTCCCAAACTTTTTCAGCCACTGACTGAGCCCTTTTTGAAGCAAAAGTTTCTCGTGGAACCCCAAGAAATGTTTAGTGTTGAGTTCTATCTGTATATGTAGTATGAGGCATATTACACATGATATGCATATGGAAGAATGAATAATAAGGTATATATAAGGTATATATATTAATAAAGGAAACAATAGTAAAAAAGAACTGGAAACAATTATTTAAATCTACAAAATGATATAACAACTAGTTAAGATATTTGAAAATGGCTGGAAATGGTTTGGAGACACACAATAACAAGAATTGCCGGACAAAGGAAACTAGCCCATGTATTTTAGGGGATAGTTGTAAGCAGTCAGGAAGCACTGCCCTGAGTCTACTGCAGGAAACCAGCTACAAATTTTGATTGCTGATGTTGTAAAAATTGAAATAGCTTTGATTTTTAAATTCCTCCTGCAATTGTATGTAATGTATACAGATTTAAGTATAATTTTCATTGTTATTGCACGCCTAAATCTATGTCACAGCCCAGATAAAAACAGCAGAGAAGAGTGAGACTGAACAGGATAGTGAAAATATAGACTTTCTGTCAAGTGTTTAAAGCAAGCAATTTTCTTCAACTTCTAGTTATAGTAATCTTATCCAAGAATATAAAAGAATATCAAGTAATAACATTATCCATTTAACTTTATTTTAAATCAAGTGATATTCAATAGTGTCTGCCACAATAGAAACACAACCTCAATATTGTTCTTATTCTGTAAGCGCAATGCACAATCGCGACTCCAGATAATTCAGCAGCACTTAACTTTTCTTCAAATTACTTCTATCATTTAAGTTTATGTACAGACACCTCACTCTTCTCAAAAGGTCCTTTCCTTTCACTAAGGTGTGCATGCTTTCTCATACCATAAAAGAGAAAGCTTGCAAAGGTTCCAGTCCAGGAGAACCCACCCACCAGGCTTGAAGTTTCCCACACACCCAACAATCTCCTATGCTCTGTACACTCCTTTTCCTCCTTGTCTGCTGTCTTGCTAGAAGTGTCACAGCCATAGCATTGGGAATGATGCTAGAGAGCAACAGATGTCAGTTAATGAAGCAAAGAATGGCTCAAGCCACTTTCAATTCAAGCATCATATTGTGTAGATATATTTGCAGTAAACAAGGCTTCTAGTGTTCTGGAAGTTATGTACAAATTGGGAAAGAACAGAATTGTGATGTAACAGTGTGTTCCATAGCTACTTCAAGCAAGAGGTCAGACAGTAGCCTCCTTTAAAAAAATCCTTACTAAGCACAGGATGGAACAGGAAAACAGTGTGAAAAAGGAAGAACAAGTAAGGATGCCTCAGCAAACTCTTCCAAGATGTCACAAATTGTAGACCTCTTCAATTTTGGAATCCATAGGATTGAAGATAGGTGAAATAAGAATTTATGTGGCACAATGTTTTGGGCTGTGAGATTTCTCGTGCTTCGTGGTTATTTCAGAAAATGATAATGTTCTGATCAAACTTTGTAAGGTGAGGAGAACTGTGCTCAAAGCCATGGGCTATTATAGTGACATATGGGATGATAAAAGAAACAGGTGAAGCAGATATCTCTGGATATATTTTGGAAAAATCTTTCAAGTGGTCTATAGAAAATTTCAAATATTTTCATTTACTTATGAAAACCTACTTGGCCTGGTTATTTCACTTTAAATGTGCATATTATTAGTTCTGAAAAAGGTTTGGCAAAACTTTCTGAACTACTCTTTTTTGTGGTTTATGATTTTATCCACATTCCTTCCACATTATTGCTGCTTTTGGTACCAAATTTTCTGTTAAAGAAGTAATGCAAAAAGACATCTACTCCGTTAACTGAAGTAGACCTTCATTATAGCTATTCTCTAAAGTCTCCCTTCACATCCCACCGCCATTAAAATTGAAGTAGATGGTGACTGAAAGGGAGACCACAACAGCTCCAGGTCAAGAATTTGTTTGCTACAAATATTTGAAAGGCAGAATTTCCACATCCTTTTACTTCTAGATGATACGATTTTTATTTTCTCCGACTTATTAACATGTATTTTCTTCATGTTGTGCTGTTTCTTTGTGTATCATGCTACTTATCTCCTTTAAAATGACTATTTTTATTTTTTAATCTGATTTATCTTATTATATGCCACATCTATTAAGTTATAGAAATGCACCTGTACAATTAAACCTGTCCTTCTGACGTATGATAAACAAGAAAGTTTCTGTGTGTTGTCGAAGGCTTTCATGGCCGGGATCACAGGGTTGTTGTATGTCTTTCGGGCTGTGTGGCCATGTTCCAGAAGTATTCTCTCCTGACGTTTCGCCCACATCTATGGCAGGCATCCTCAGAGGTTGTGAGATATGGATAAACTAAGTAAGGAAAGGAAAGAATATATATCTGTGGAGAGTCCAGGGTGTGGCAAGAGTCCTTTGTCACTGGGAGCCAGCATTAATGTTTCAGTTAATCACCCTAATTAGCATTGGAAATGTTTTGTCTCATGCCTGGGGGCATCCTTTGTTCCGTCAAGTCCTCAGAGTTTTGGTTCCCATCTACTGTTTTGATTTTGGAGTTTTGTAATACTGGTAGCCAGATTTTGTTCATTTTCATGGTTTCTTCTTTTCTGTTGAAATTGTCCACATGCTTGTGGATTTCAATGGCTTCTCTGTGTAGTCTGACATGATAGCTGTTGGAATGGTCCAGCATTTTTGTGTTCTCAAATAATATCTTGTGTCCAGGCTGGTTCATCAAATGCTCTGCTATGGCTGATTTCTCTGGTTGAATTAGTCTGCAGTGCCTTTCATGTTCTTTGACTCTTGTTTGGGCGCTGCGTTTGGTGGTCCCTATGTAGACTTGTCCACAGCTGCATGGTATCCGGTATCAAGACAAAGATCCACCCAGAGGAAAGGTGTTCTTACCATACATCAAGGGAACCACTGACCGCATAGGCAAACTGATGAAGAAGCACAACCTACAAACTATCTACAGACCCACAAAAAAAATCCAACAAATGCTACGGTCAGCGAAGGACAAGAGGGATCCTCTCTCTTCTGCAGGAGTCTACCGGATACCATGCAGCTGTGGACAAGTCTACATAGGGACCACCAAACGCAGCGCCCAAACAAGAGTTAGTTTATCCATATCTCCATATCTTACTTAGTTTATCCATATCTCACAACCTCTGAGGATGCCTGCCATAGATGTGGGCGAAACGTCAGGAGAGAATACTTCTGGAACATGGCCACACAGCCCGAAAGACATACAACAACCAAGAAAGTTTCTTTTTGGAATCTCTACAGAGGATCCTTCTGTAACACTACCTAGAAATTATGTATGCATTTTCAGTTGGAGTATTACTGAAATTTCATGTAGAGAAGATTTATCTTTTTTGAAGAGGCTTCATTCCACATTCTTGCTACTAAGTCAGATATCTGTTCAACTAAAAAAAAAGAAAAAAAAAAGCCTGAAGCCTATACAGATTGCAAGCAACAGATGTGGCAACCCCACAGACAAAACAAATGATGTAATAATATCCGATCTAAAATATGATTTTAAAAAAAATCACAGCTTTCTCTGAGGACAAGAGAATGTAATGTGAAAGAATGTTTTCCAAACATACCTGCACAGTCTTCTTTATTCTATGTGAAGGTCCTGGATATTCTGGAGAATACAGCTCTGTCAGGAACAGCGAATTGATTAATGTTGATTTCCCCAATCCAGATTCACCTATTGGCGAGGGAATGTCACCAGTTAGAGGGATTATCCATGGTTACTAAATGGTTTAAAATACTTTCCAAATCAATTATTTTAAAAATGATAGGAAATATTTCAAATGAGACACAAATAAGTTACTGTGTACAACGCAAAGTAAGACTTTTCTCATTTTCCTATTCCCAGTCAACCCTGGTCATTGTCACCTGAGCCCCAAGTCTCCTTGGAAAACTATTCGAACAACTACGGTTTTTAAAAAGGCTTGCTTCAGTATGGTTCACATGGGTGACATTCATCTGAGAATATGAGGACAAACCATAGTATCCTGTTTCATCTGAACAGGGAAATTATATTAATTAGATCCACAAGAAGCCAGGATTTTATATACAATCAAAGCACAGTATAATAATTTAGTTCCTAAACTGGGCAAACACAGCATCTATGTTCAGAAGAGATGAGAAAATCTTATTGGAGATCTCCTGGTTTAATGGTGGCTGAGTGTAATTTGCATCTTTTAAGACATCAATGCAACATGTAGAATCTATTTAGTGGAAGGCCCTTGAAGCCTGAATTTCATTCCTACCAAGACCATTTATCTGCCAATAAAGGTCAAACTTAAAAGAGTTTCAGAACACATGGATATGATTTCTGATAAAACCCAGACAAATGCTTTTTCCCAGACGTTTACTATAGGAAACCCCCATCAACATTAGAAAATTATCGTTTCAAAACAGAAAGGCAAAATAACTTGTTCTGTAGCATCTTAATATGGCAACCCCCCCCCCCAAATTGTAATTGAGACTATGTGAAGTAACTTATTTCTAAACAAGCAGGTCTCTAGTATTCTATATACTGTATATAAAAATGTTATGGACTTTTGGCCTAGAAGTAGGCAACGAAACTACACGACCAAGAACCACAAAACTTCGCAACACAACCCAACGACCTTGCCGCTAGGTTCCTACAACAAAACCCAACATCTGGGATGGAACCAGGACCCCAAAAATCCCAAAAATAGGAAAAAGCCATCTGCGCTTGCGCCGCTGCGGCCATCACGCGCCCCACCCCCCTCAAAGGTTGCTCGCACGCTCGCCTATTCCTGCTGCCACAACCATCTTCACAATGTGCGCGAGGAAATAGAGAGGGCGAATAAAGCGGTGGGTTACTCTCCGGGGCTCACCGTTTCTTCGGCGCTTTCCTTCACCGTTTCACCAAACCCACCGCATCTTTGGAAGGCGGAAAGAAAGAAACACTGCCCAGGAAGACAGCAAAGGCGGCGAAAGCAACAACTGTGGCTCAGCAAGGTGAACCCTATGCGGGGAAGGGAGGGAGGGAAGAGGCTGTGAGAGCAAGGTAGCCTCAAGACCCTGTTGGGGGGGGGAGGAAAGGGGGCGGCCGGGCGCCTTTCAGGTGACAAAAGCCCGCACCCACACGAGGGACTCAAAATGGTGATGATGGACACACCATCCTCGAAATTGCGGCCCTCACGACCCTATCCACTGCCAGACTGCTATACATGTCTATGCCAGGCATCCTCAGAGATTATGACATCAGTTTAAAAAGAGACAAGTGGGATATTTATCTATCTCAGCAATGATATCCAGGATGGGACAACTCTTATCTGTCTGAGGCAACTGTGAATGTTCCACTTGGCCACCTTCATTACCATTGAATGGCCTTGCACCTTTAAGGCCTGCCTACTTCCTGCTTGAGAGGGGGAATCCTTTGTTCGGAGATATTCGCTGGCCCTCATTATATCATGTCTGGCATTCCCTGATCCCTCACTGCTATTCTTTATTTAACTGTCCTGATTTCACTGATTTTTTTAATACTGGGAGCCACATTTTGTTCATTCCAGGTAGGCAGGAAGCATCCAGCTTTTGAAGCTAAAAGGCTATTCAGTGCCGATTGCAACATTCACACTTGCCTAAAGCAAACAACAGTTCTTTCTTCCATCCTGGTCATTCCACAGAAATATAAACCCCACTTGCTTACGTTACAACACATTTCACAACCTCTGAGGATGCCTGCCATACACGCAGGCAAAATGTCAGGAGAGAATACATTTGAAACATGACCAGGAGAACTCAGAACAACCCATTACAAAGAGAAACAAAAATAATAAAATAAATACAAATACATAAAATAAAATAATAAAATATAATATAGTAGAGTCTCACTTATCCAACGTTCTGGATTATCCAATGCATTTTTGTAGTCAATGTTTTCAAAACATCATGATATTTTGGTGCTAAATTCGTAAATACAGTAATTACTACTTAGCATTACTGCGTATTGAACTACTTTTTCTGTCAAATTTGTTGTATAACATGATGTTTTGGTGCTTAATTTGTAAAATCATAACCTAATTTGATGTTTAATAGGCTTCTCCTTAATCTCTCCTTATTATCCAACATATTCGCTTATCCAACGTTCTGCCAGCCTGTTTATGTTGGATAAGTGAGACTCTACTGTACATACAAATAGTAAAATAAAAGAATACAAAAACCAAAGAATAACAAAGAATAACAAAAACAATACAATAAATACAAATAATACAATAAAAATAATGAAAAACAAGAACAAAAAATAAAACAAAATTAATACAATAAAATACTGTAATAAAATAACTAAAAATAATATAATAAAATCATAAAATATAATAAATAAAAATAATAAAATAAAATAAAATAAAACATTTAAAAAAGGAAAATAAAAAATCCACAACAATTTTTAACCAATACCACCAAACTATGCCACAGCAACGTGTGGCTGGGCACAGCTAGTATTCTATATGGGAAAGCACCATAATACAAATTCTTTCCCACTCAATTATTTGTAAAATCAGTGACTGGCTTGACATGTTTCAAGTTATTTTTATATATGTTTAAGTTTAAGTGTACTAACTCATAATTATCTGGCATAAGGATCTGTTCTATTCAAATGCAAAGATGATATACATGAATAAAGAAAAGTTACTTTGTTCTAATATGGTTGTTACATAAAAAACCCATGCCGATTATCTCAGAATTGTGACAATGAAGTTACTGGCTCTCATAAAAAGTCAATTTGTAGTGGAAAATGGTTGAGGGCTATGTACAAACTGATAGAGTGAAAGACTGAATTATTTTCAGATAATAATCAATAGACCTAGAATAACCTTTTTAAATTTGAAAAACAACCCTATAATACAAAGAGCAGCTTACAGTCGCCTTACTTTTGTTTGTGTATATGGAAATTGTGTTTAAGTCTACAAATTTTGGCTCAGATTAACAGCCAATGATTATTTTCTACTCCCTAGCTGTGACACCTATTTCTACCATGATCCTGCAATAATTATTATGTTGCTGCAAAAGCTTTTTCATTCAGGCAAAACCCATATCTCTGTGCTAGATTTGTTTACTAGACGTGCCTCAACCCAAGCAATTTGGTGCTGCTCGTCCTAAGCAATTTGTCAAGCTTCTCCTGTATCTCTCTACTGAGGATAAATGGTAACAACAGACCTAGCCTTATCGGTCAAGGGAAAGGACACTTTTTGGAGTTGGAGAAGACAAAGACCATGGCATCTACAGATGAGTGCCTGTATTTTACCATCATGGTTTTATACACATGCTCACCTAAGGTCTATACAAAACAGTCCTGCCTGCTGGCATCTGTGCATATAGTGTAAATATCTGCAATAACAAAGATATTGCTCTAATAATATTGTATACAAAGAATGGTATGAAACTCCAGCCATGCAACATCACAGACAAGATGCCTTGCTATTTTGTGAAAGCTTATGCCATATGCACAAATGTCAGGGGCATGCCTACTTGTTATATGCAGTGTAGGCATAGTTACTCAGTATGGTTCACTTCCCCCAATGTGAATTGGACAAGTCTCAAAGTAAAATTACTAAACAAGGCTTGAATAATTTGTACCTATTACCCTATAATAGTTAAAAAAGAAATTTCTGGAAAGTAAAAAATTAGGAATTAATGAGGTTCTCTGATGATCAAATTCCTGATTCAGACAGACTTAAAATTGTGAAGAATGCGAAATATAATGATTAAGGCAGAAAAATAACATAAAAACAATAATTAAAGCAGCAAACAATTGCCCCAAAATCTTTTAGGATATCTCTCAATTAGATGTAATAATAATATAAAACAGAGACAGAAAGGAAAATGGTCATGTCTAAAGCCAACTTATTTGCGAAATATAATAATTTTGCTTCTGTCCAGTGTATGCTAAATACAGTTTACAAATTATACTTAAAATAACTACCATCTATCTATAATTAGCTAAATTAATTCTAACCAACTTTTTAGACATGCCATTTGGGTTCAATCCATTGTGATTGCCAACAAAGGCTCTTATTCTAGTATTTAGCTCAGTGATTCACAAACTGTGTGCCCAGGCACTGTGAGGCACATCAAGGAACCCAAAGGAGAACCATAGAAAATTTAATCTGCATTCCTTTTTTCAATTGGTTTAAAACCTTGGCATTTCAAGTTAAAGTGCAAGAAGGAGCAAACCTATCTTTGCCCAAGAAACTAGAGAGTGGTTGCCACACAGAATAGATTACACTAGGCTTGATAAACTGATCAACATAGCACAATAAATCCATGTGTGAGTTTATGCTAGGCTGAGCCATATATCACCACCATCCCTAAACAGCTCCTCATAGAGTCAGTTCTTTCTTCATGGAAGGCAGACAGGAACACAGGAGTGTCTGGCTATGTTCCCACAGCAAAATGTGGAATGATTACAATTAAGACCTCTAAAGGACCCTGCCTATCTTTTCATAACTGGCTATAGGAAGAATTATCAGTGATCCTGTCAGCTGTCCATTAAGTAGGGGATGGTTCTTTTAGAGGCTGTTCAGAAAGCTGAAAGGTTGGTATTACATACAGATTAAAAGAACACCAACCCTCGCAGTACACCCCAAAAAGACATAAGCATGTGTAAGAAAAACTTATGTATGTATGTATGCAAGAGGATGCCAGGGTGCACATAAAGGCAGCTTTGATTTTTTCATTATTAAAGCATTTATTATTTCTTTAAAATAATTAATAAGAAATAAATGTCAAAACCTGCTGAAAAACTTTTCCAAACTCTCTTCATCTAAACGTTTTTCCCAGATGTCTTAATACAGGGGTCCCCAAACTAAGGCCCGGGGGCCGGATGCGGCCCTCCAAGGTCATTTACCTAGCCCCTGCCCTTAGTTTTATAATATAATGTTTTATATCAGTTTTAATCATATAATATATTGATAATAATATTATCATGTTATAAAATATAATACTACTAATAATACCATATAATAATATTAATTATATGTTATATATTACATATAACATTACAGCATAGTGGTATAGTTCAATATGACGATATATAATGCTAATATTGTGCTATGCTAATAATATAATGTATTGTATGTACATACAGCTGCTTTGAGTCCCCTTCGGGGTGAGAAGGGCGGGATATAAATGTATTAAATAAATGAATAAATAAATAATTTTTGACTTGGGCTCGCCCAAAGTCTGATATGACTTGAAGGCACACAACAACAACAACAACAACAACAACAACAACAACAACAATCCTAATTAACTTGACTATCTCATTGGCCAGAAGCAGGCCCACACTTCCCATTGAAATCCTGATAGGCTTATGTTGGTTAAAATTGTTTTCATTTTTAAATATTGTATTGTTCTTTCATTGTTGTTGTTGTTGTTTTGCATTACAAATAAGGCATTTGCAGTGTGCATAGGAATTTGTTGGGTTTTTTTCCCTTTCAAATGATAATTCAGCCCCTCAACGGTCTGAAGGATTGTGGACCGGCCCTCTGCTTTAAATGTTTGAGGACCCCTGTCTTAATACTTCCATTTTCCTACATTTCTCCTACCAAGAAATTGCCTGGACAACTGCCTTGAAAATACTAGAGTTACCCATATTTTCCAGAACAGTTTAAACTATTTCCCTTATTAGTGCAAATTAGATAGTATGTTAATTTTGTGAAATAATACTCCTTGTTGTGAGGTTACTGAAAGGATGCGGGCAGGATAGGGATGTACTGGGAAAAACTGCAAGTTATTTTTGTTATAGTTGTACAATTGTACATAATTGCTACAATTGAGGAAACTTCAGGGGCTCCTTTCACCCTCATTTTTACACCTATTGGGGTGAAACTTGCTACAATGGTAGAACCACTTTTAGCCCACCAAGTTTCAGAACATTTCACATCCACGGATTTTTATATAAACATTTTTTAAAAAATAACAACAGCTATCTCCTTGAATTTTCTACACAATGACACAAGATAATAGGGGATCATTCCCCCCAACTTTCAAAAATATTCATACATCTACTGATTTTAGAGAATTGTTTTTAAGAATTCTGGAAAATGTAGTTTAGGGCATGGCCTTTATCTGCTATAGGGCTTCTCACTTTCCCAAACTACATTTCCCTGAATATTGTGCTTTCTTTTCCAGAGAATCTGCTTTCTCCTGTTTTTCCTCTCCTAATGGTGAGAGGACAGGCAGCCTTTCTGGCTTTGATTTGCTTCCTTGCGCAGAAAATAAAACTGACTTTTGGGGGCTTCTGAGATTTACAAAATGCAAATGAAAAAGTACTGAGTAAGTTTAGATTCTTACGTTTTTGGCATGGGCCATGCCCACCTGTCAAGTATTGCCTCGTAAATATGAATTTAACAAATGTAATACGACTTACGAAAACTAATGAAAAATGCACATCTCTACTTAGTACTATTCATTTCAATGGGTTTGCCTTAGATTGGTTATCACTGGATTTCAAATAAATTTAGGAGGAAGCAAGACACAATCCACATTCTAGCACAGGGGTCCTCAAACTTTTAAAGCAAAGGGCCGGCCTACAATCCTTCAGACTGTTGAGGGGCCGAATTATCATTTGAAAAAAAATACGAACAAATTCCTATGCACACTGCACATGTCTTATTTGTAGTGCAAAACAACAACAACAATGAAAGAACAATAAAATATTTTAAAATGAAAACAATTTTAACCAACATAAACCTATCAGGCCAATGAGATAGTCAAGTTAATTAGGGTTGTTGTTGTTGTTGTTGTTGTTGTTGTGTGCCTTCAAGTCAAGTGGGCGAGCCTAAGTCTAAAATTATTTATTTATTCATTTACTACACTTATTTATTACATTTATATCCTGCTCTTCTCACCCCGAAGGAAACTCAGAGCAGCTGTATATACATACAATATATTATATTATTAGCATAGCACAATATTAGCATTATATCTTACTATATTGAACTATACTGTAATATTATATTTAATATATAACATGTAATTAATATTATTATATGATATTATTATTAGTATTACATTGCATAACATGATAATATTATCAATATCATCTATATATATAAAAGAGTGATGGCATCACGGCGATGGACAAAACAACAAATCTACAGCCCCCCCAAACTCGAAAATTGGCAACGCAATCCATCATCCCCGCCTCCAGTAAGATACAACAAATTTACACATAAAACACTATCACAACACCAAAAAATGCCAAAACTAAGTACGCATGCGCAAAAACACCATGCTTCAAACCTTTATGGCGCTCGCGCGGCTCCAGTAAGATTTATAGGACAAACACAATCACAGGGCCACAAACGGCCAAAAACTGCAACAGGCGATGTGCGCCTGCGCGCACCCCCCATCCCTTCCCGCGCGCGCACACACACACCTCGCCTCAGAGCTGAAGGAAGGAAGGCAGGAAGGCTGATTCCTTGCTGGGCGCGGGATGGAGGAGGCCGCGCTGGGAGGCGTGCGGGCCTCACGTCGCTCTCTGCCCTCTCCCCCTCAATGTCCTCCCCCCTCAGGGCCCATGGAGGGCCCCGGTTGCCGTTCAGGCCCCCTCCTCCCGCCCCTCTCCCCTCCCCCCAATGCGAGGAAGGCCCCGCGGAGCCCCCCCCGCCTCACCCTCTCTCCTCCTCCTCCCTTCTCGGTTCTTCTCGGAGGTCTTCAAGCTCTTCAAGGTGAGGGGGGAAGAGGAGGGCACGGCCCTCGAGCAGGCCTGGACCTCCCCTCGAGTTGTTTGGGGCGCCAACCCCCGCCCTTCCCGGCCTCAGGGCCCTTCCTTTTCCCCCTCACCCGGTTAAACGGCTGATGGGGAAAAGGAAAGAGCCTCAGGCCAGGAAGGGTGGAAGTTGGCGCCCAAAACAAGTCAAGGGAAGGCCCAAGTTGGCCCAGGCTGAGCTTCCCCCTTTTCTGTTGTTGTTATTGTTGTTGTTGTTCTCACCCACAAATGACAACCCCTCCAATGCCTCAGAAGCCCCCCTTTTTCCCCTCTCAAACCCTATCGCCCTCACCTTTCCCTTCCCTGTAATAATTATTAATATAATAACTGATCATCAGTTAAGAATGTAATAATCACCAATAATAATACTAATTTATTATTAGTATAATACTGATAATCATTCGAGAACATAATAATTCATAATAATAGTCAGTTCTTATTATTATAACACTGACAATCATTCAACAATGTATTAACAAATCGTAATAATAGAAAATTATTTTTATTATTATAGTAATAATCATTCACAAATTAATAATTATTATTATAACATTGATAATCATTCAACAATATAATAACAACTAATAATAAGTAGTTATTATTTTTATCACAATGATAATCATTCAAGACTATAATAATTATTATTGTTATAACAGAAGGCGCCTCATATAATCCACTTCTAAACAAATAATATCACATTATAAATATACACTAGAATCTCACTTATCCAACATAAACAAGCCGGCAGAACGTTGCATAAATAAATATGTTGGATAATAAGAAGGGATTCAGGAAAACCAATTACACATCGAATTAGGTCATCATTATACAAATTAAACACCAAAACATCATGTTATACAACAAATTTGACACAAAAAGTAGTTCCATGCGCAGTAATGCTATGTAGTAATTACTGTATTTGCAAATTTACCACCAAAATATCACAATACATTAAAAACACTCACTCCAAAAACATTGACTATTAAAAGGCAGACTCCATTGCATAATCCAGACCATTGCATAAACGAATGTTGGGTGAGATTCTACTGTAATATGAAATAATTACTGTGGTACAATAATACACAACAATATCATCTCAGGACAGTAAATAAAGATCAACACTCTAAAAACACAGCTATTCCATCCAGGAAACAATCAGGGCCATCTAACACCTCCCACCAAAGGATTCCCCCCTTCACACAGGAAACCACCCACACTTTGAACCTACAAGGCCATTCCGTACTCATCACTCTCTCATCTCAGCACAGTAAATAAACAACAACAGTTTGAAAACACACAAATTCCATCCAGGAAACAATCAGGACCACCTAGCACCTCCCAACAAAGCATTCCCCCCCTCTAACACACGGAACCACCCAAGCTTTGAAACTACAAGGCCATTCCGTACTCTGGGGCCAATTTGCAATATATTAATATATATAATAATACAATACATATATAATACAATACATTGTATATACATATAATACTGCTAATAATATTATAATACACTACAATATAATACTAATAACAAAACAAAACAATATATATATATATATATATATATATATATATATATATTACTACTAATATTGTGAAATAGTCGTATATGTTATAGCGTAATATCCTATCATATGTCTTTAATGTAATAAATGAATAAATAATACTGTATAATTTTTGTTGACGGTCACAACAAAAATAAAACCCAATGTAGATTGACCAACATCACTAAAAAAAAGCCACAGCAACGCGTGGCCGGGCACAGCTAGTATGTATATATATTATATTATTAAAACTGATTTATTTATTTCGTGTCAAAAGCATTGGTACAGCAAATACATTTCAAATAATGGAAATAAAATAGAAAAGAAAAGAAATCACAAGCAACTAAATAGTTTTGGACCAAAACTGATATAAAAATATTATATTATAAATGAGGGCGGGGGCCAGGTAAATGACCTTGGAGGGCCGCATCCGGCCCCCGGGCCTTAGTTTGGGGACCCCTGTTCTAGCATGTTAGAGGCAGCATAACCTCTAGGCAATTCATAAATGGGCATATCTAATCAATACTCTTCAATTCCCACAAAGTGGAGGATTAAGTAGCAATTCCCCCCTCTAAACTACTGGAAGTAGTTTGATATCATCTGAAAAGTTTCAAAGAGCAGGATTCCATGATTCTTCCTTATCTGTTTTATAGATTATAATTGTAATTCCAACCAGTTATCTTCACAATAAAATGTTATGCTCTTCAAAAATCTTTTGAGATTTCTAAAAATAGATGGTAGAACCCTAAGTGTTAATATCAAAAGATACTTTCAATAAAGGTGCTTCAAAACTAAATATGTGACTCTAATCACAGGTCTCACATAATATTTGCAATCTCTGCACTTTCCACACATTAAATTTCAAAAGTATTAAAAAGGTTACTAATTTCAGTGCCATGATTTAAAACTATTGTGGCCCATTGATTGCACAAATAGATGAATAAGCAACAGTGACAACAAATGCAGATTAAAACATAATACAGAACAATGCAGCGTAGAATGTTTCAAGCTAGGTTTCATAATCTTTCCCACAGTAGCTTCAACCCATGCTCTGCAAAACTTATAACTTAGACAGAAACCCAACAATAACAAAGAACCTGGCCACCAAAAACAAAAAAAGCTTTGACACTCCTGAGTTACTACTTCTATGCTTAACTTGCAGTCAACATAACTGCTCCGCAGACACATTTGCCTCATTTATAGCAAATAAAATGTTTCATGCATAAATACAGCACATAAATAATGCACTTGCCAGACAGGAGCTCTCTGACATACACTTCAGATTTTTTTGTACCACCAGTATTTCGCTATACACTCATGTATAAGTCTATTAATTTTAGTCAAAAAATCAACCCAAAAAACCTCAGCTGTGTTATTAATGAGTCAAAGTAAGTACTGAACTTTAAACCTTATAAAAAATGAACCATCATCTTCTCTGAGCAGAGCGGTGAAAGGAGAGTGCTTAATCTATACTGGGAAAAACTAAAAGAAGCACCAACTTCCCCTTATTGTCTCTGCCACAACACTGCTTTTGGCTTTTTTGAATGCCTGAGCCGGGAAATGGAGGCAGTGAGTAGGGGCTGCTCCCCCCACCTCCAAGTTGGCATTGGTGCTCTCCCCTATTCGTGGAATGACCCTCGATTTATCCACAGGTCATATAAAAATCCAGAATTTTGTCCTCAAAACCTGCCCTTGACATGTATACATGAGTATATATGAGTACATGAGTATATGAGTATATATGGTAGATAATATTCCAAGCATGTATGAAAACACCAGTTTTAGTATTGCAAACTGTAAAAAAATCCACTAGCAGATAGGATTTCAACTAAGTGGAAGTAGATTTTAGAAAAAAAAATAAAGGAATGCAGCTACACAACTACAGAGCCAGTCTGACAATATGCAGCTTTGCCTTGTAAAATCCTGAAACACTCTGTTCCTCTTTGGCTCTGTTAATGAGGGAAATGTTAGACTACCATTGCATGCCTCTTTCAATGCTTTAGTAAAAGAAACAAAAATGCAGGAAGTTTACACCCTAACCAGTGCAGCCTAAACAAATGAGCCAAATAAAAAACACTTCAGCTTTTGAATGAATTTAAATTAACAGTCCCCCCATCTTCAGAAAATAAAGCAGCCATCTAGGCAACACATAATGAAAGCAGTAAAAGTGCCAAAGATTAATTCTTGGCAATTCTGGATTCAATATTTCATGCATCTTTTATGAGTGCCAGTTTCATAAGGATACTTATTGAAAGAAAGAAAGAAAGAAAGAAAGAAAGAAAGAAAGAAAGAAAGAAAGAAAGAAAGAAAGAAAGAAAGAAAGAAAATTTGTTGTTAACACCAAACATGTTACTATGGTTTACAGAAAGATATTTGCATGCAGGTTTAACAATGTTAACTGACTTTTCACGGATGAAAAATCATGCTCTCCATTTTTAAGACCCAAAATAGAGCACCAAGCAAAGTCACCAAGATTTTTGGAATAATGCTCATTCATGTTGCTTTAGGACTTTAACACCCTCCATGGCACAGACTGCTGCCTGAGGGTAGTGAACCTATGCCAGCCAAGTACAGATCTAAATATTTTTTACTAGTTTCCCAATATATGAACAGCAAAAAGGGAAGGATAACAAGAAAAGCCAATTACTTTATTTATTTTGAAGTTGTACACCTTGTTTTATTTAAGCAAGCTTAAAGACTGATGTCTAAGTTTTGTCATCTAAAGCTATTCAGGCTTGAGAAATAAAAGTGAGTAACTGCCCTTGGTTGGCTGCATTTTCAGTAAAGAGTAGCAAGGCAATTGAATAATTCATCTTAAGGGTACTAAACTAGGAACTGAATTTTATATTTGAGAGTCTAATAAACTTAACTTTATGTTGTTGGTTCTATGCTAAAATATCTGGTTTAATGAAAAATAGGAATTAATTTCTGTTATTAACAGAAATGGGCAATATTGTATATACTCATGTATAAGTTGACCTTGTGTATAAATTGAAGGCAGATTTTAGGATCCACATTATGGATTTTGAGATGACCTTTCGATAAATCAAAGATAATTCCATATAGAGTGGAAAGCATCAATGCCTCAGCGAACAGGGTGACCCAGGTCATTATCACTGCTATTCTCCTGACAGATATTCAAAAGTGCCAGAAGTGGTGCTATGGCAGAGAGTAAAGGAGGATGGGGTGGTTAATCCTTCTTTTATGTTGTCTTTTCTTTCATTATTAATGGTTCTTTTCTTGGTAAGAGTACGTAAACTGATCTGTGGTTAAGTTTACTAAAACGTCTAGACATATACATGGTTATATAGATTAATTTTAAAAAACTTAAAAACATGAGGTTGAGAGAATAATGGATGTTGGTATCTTTACCACTAAGCTCCAGGAACTAAAACTGAAACATAAGCTGGTCAGATTGTTTGTTTCTAAAGGCAATGTCTGGAACAGAGACTACTTGAGGCACTTGAAACAGCTTTCTTCTCACCTTCTCACAGAACCACCAGCTCACACCATAATCCCATAATCTTAACTCATATCTGATTGTAGGGAAGAAAATGAATATTCTAAGACAGGAAAGTTGTTGTACAGGGGAAAGCAGCTCAGGGTTTTAACCTTCCTATTTTAGAAGGCTGAGCCATAAAGTAAACTAACAAATTCAGCGGATTTACATGTGTTTATAATTAAAGCTTTACAGTTCTATTCATCACTCTATACTATACTGTTCAATGGATTCATTTATAATTAAGAGCATTGATGAAATATGATTTTTAGACACCACAACAGTAACATGCATTATTCCATATCTGTTCACTGTATAACAAAATTGTGAGAATAATGATCAAAATAAACCAACAACTAATTTGTGGACAGATTAACTTTGACATCTAAATTTGCCAGTTTTGTTACACAGTCGTACAGTTGCACTGCTCATAATTCATGTCAGAAGCACACTTCAGAAGTCTGGAATGCCCTGAATGACTTGCATCACCAAGCAGGACAGATATGAGATCTTTCATCACCTAGCATACACACCATTCTCATATATGTAGGCTATGCTCATCTGTCAACTGTTGTGTCACAAAGAATCACACAAACAAGTTTCCAAGAGAAAATCAGCTTGTAATAATTCTAGTAAGAGAAATTAAAAGTGTAAGAACAAAAAAGGTAATCATATCAAAAACAACTTACCTACTACCATAAGTGTGAATTCAAACCCTCTCTTCACAGACTTCCTATAAACCTGATTGGGGAGATTTGCAAACCCCACATATCCCTCAAGATTCTTCTGTTGCTAAAATAAAAAAAATATATGAAAGAAATATATTTAATGTCTAGTGGAAGTATGAATTCTTAAGTTTGCTTTCCCCTTACTTCACTTTTTAAGTTGATCCCTACTTCTTGCAAAGACAATTAAAATCCATCTCATGATTTGTGAATATTTCAGGACATAATGTCAGGGTATTCAAGAGGCATACAACTTCTGTTTATGCAGAATATTTGCCATCTGAGCAAAACAGCATAGAACTAAAAGACGTCTTTCTAAAAAGCTTACTGTCTGAAAGAATATTGTCATCATTGTCATCATAGATTCTCTAAACGATCTATAACTTTGTATTGTAACTTGCCCTAGCAAATGTTTCATAAAAGGTGATTGGCTACAACTGTTTATTTTGAAGGGGAAAACCATTTTAGGAAAACATAACAAACTCTAAACTATGTGGCTTAAAAACAGTGGGTGGAACAGTATAGTTACGAATTCCTACTATACAATTAAGTGTAATTCTAGCTTATCTTTTTAATTTCTCTATTTGTTCTTAAATTTGCTTACTAACATTACTTTCAAGCATTCTAATCTTTATACATCTTTTAAACTGGATGTTTAATATTTACAGCATGTGAGGCAGTAGCAGCAATCAACTGTACCAACAATACAACTTAAATATGTTAATCTACATTCTGATTATGGCATAAATAACTATTTTGTTTCAATATAACAAAATTTCCTTCTGATCCTTTTTCCTTCTTAGAGGTAGAAAGAGGAACACATTCTTGTTCTTTCGAAGTCTTACATGTCTTCTCAGAGAAAAATATCGAAAAGCAGCACATGACCATGAAATGAAGAGCTGGGCAACTAAAGAGCTTTCTATGTTGGGTTGGATGCCATTTCCATCATCCTTCACCAGTGGTCACAATGGCTGACATTTATGGGAATTATACTCATGTAACATCTGGAGGACCATGGGCTTGCTAATTGGAATAATTTATAGCCTTACTGGCAGACTTTAAATGGTCATTTGCAGCAAGTATGAATCGCTTTTAGGTGACAAGACTAGGAAGGTTTTAGTGTTAATTCTGGATGAAAAATGCTTCCTGATACCACTATAATGCATTCTGCAGCCATTGGTCCCCATATACGCATGGAATTAATTTAAGGATCTGCCCATCCCCAATACCCTCAAATGGCAAATGTTCAAGTCCATCATATAAAGGGACTTTACATAAATCTTGACCATCACCCAATCCCTTTTATTCCACCATCTTTTGCATTCACACTGAAGTCAATTGCTGTAAATGTCCCAGTCTCCCCATCCCATCCTGACAACCAATTCCCTCTCTACCTTCCTTTTGCTAGCCCCCCCCCCCCCCCCGGCCGCCTGAGTTGCTCTCAGCAGCACCGTGCCACAGGACAGCTCCCACCATAGTCTTGTGCGGCACTAGTTGGCGAATAGTAGAGATTCTACACTGTTTTTTAAATAGTTTTTAAAAAAGAGTATTTAATTTTTTAAAATATATTTTTGAGCTGCAGTTTATTAAGTTTGTAGATCTGAAGATAGAGAACTCATAACCATACAGCATGATAACCTTGGGGAAAAGGTATCTCACTCTCTTAGAACAACTACATCTCTGAAGAAAAAATGCAACTACAGTTTTCCAGAGAATTGAACAATACTTACGGCTACTTTGTGAACAACACGTTTCCATCATTTTAATAGTTCAGGTGTAGACAAGACACAGCCAAAAATCATAGTGGGATAATCCAGGAGTTGGAGAGGCCAGGTAAATGGAACAGTTCACCAACATGAGAAAAAGAAAAGAAAAAAGAGTTACTTACATTTGCTTACACAAAACAATTAGCAGAAATCTGGCTTTATCGTAGAGTATCTGGTATTAACACTATTGCTACAAAACTTATGTACATTTCTAGTTCTGTTTCTGGTGATACTGCACTTAAGTATGAAAGACATCAGATAGTGGGTACAATATATACAATGCAAGTGACCATTCAATCATGTCATTTTTGTAAAAGGAAATAATAAAAATAGTGTTTACATCACAATGACTGAATGGTCACTTGCACTGCTGTGGGTTTTTAATATTTTCACATTAATAATATAAAAAGTATTTTTAACAAGTGAAAATTTTGATAGCAACCATCAATGACAAAAGTTCATAAACAGCCTATATTAGTCCACTCGACATAAGGAAATAACTAAGATGGAACAACAATGAAAATTAAGAGGATAAGGAATCACTGCTCAAACTCCTTCTGCAATACAAAATAATTTGCAGTGTTGCTCAGCCATCAAAACTTACTGGGTGACCATGGGAAACACACACACTCTCAGCCTCAGAAGACGACAAAGAAAAAGCCCCTCTAAACAAATCTCGCCAAGAAACTCTGTGACAGAGTTGCCATAAGTATGAAATGAGTTGAAGACACACAACAACAATTTCAATGGAAATGCTTTCACTGCAAAATCCTTATACAATAGACTCTCAGATAACCAGAACTCAAGCAACCAGAACTCTCAAGCCACTAAGGGGAAAAAATAATAAATAATACTTCATTCACATAACTGTTTTTATAATAAACTAAAATAAACTAAAACTAAACTGTAACAACATTAAGCTACGTTTGGCTATATTTGTCTTAATTTGCTTTTAATTACTCTATTTCAAAATTAATATCAATCAATACAAAGTTTATGGTATGATATAGTATAGGGTATAGTATTGCTTAGGCCTATTTTTAATAGTAAGTCTCAAGAAACCAGAAAGCACATTGGTCCTGTTTCATTACCTGAGCAGAGACCACCAGGGGGCACTAGAGAGAGAAGGATAGTCCAGGTTATTGGGGAAGGGGTTGAAGGAAGGAAACAATTTCCCCTGTTTTTGTTGGTTATTCCCCCTACCCACTTCCCATGTCATAAAACAGGGTTTCATTCTACGACAGAGATATGGATGGGGAATAACAGGGAAACAGGGGGAAATGGTTTTCCTCCTTCAACCCCCCCCACCCCCCCAAAAATGGACTATCCTTCTCTCTCTAGCAACTCTTGGTGACCTCTGCCCGAATAATGGAACAGTACTTTTACATTTATCCAGCATCTACCAATCCCCATGGGTTCTAGTTTACTGAGAGTTTATAGGCAGTCCTCAGATTACAAACATTTGACTCATAGTTAAGAATGGAGATGAGACAACAGGCAATAAGTGAGAGAAGGGTGAAAAATTAAAGCTTTGAACAAAGCTCAGGTTTACTGGATAAATTAAGAACTACAGCTCTCAGTTTCCACAGCGCAGAGCCAAGGCAGTTAAAAGTGGTGTCAAAATGCATTATTTTTACTTCAGATGAACCCATGGACAAAATAGTAAGGGCATGCATGATAAATGGTCTTATATGATGCCTTTCACATATTTAAGAAAATCTTTGTAAGTTGGAAAATGCAACCAATAAATGAACTTTGCTATCGATCATATTAGAAATTGGATAATATAACCAAATAAATTAAACTGTCTGGTTTTTGTAAAGAATGCAATTGAGATATTTCTTGGAGTTGACAATTCTAATTTTCACAAGATTTTGCAGCACGAAAATTTCAAATTACGTTTGTATTCAAATTAAACTTGCTAACTGATGGAAGAGATCTACTGCCTAAATATTGCAACATGTGGAAATATGCAGCCATATTTGGTAAGTATATGGTAATTAATAATTTGACATTCAGTTGAATCCAATACATTTTCCTAGGAAGACAAATTAATAAGATCACTGAGCTGATTAATGAGATACAGAAAACTTAAAGTAATGTTTCACATAGTTTTGTCTCACATAAATTTTTGTAATCCAAATTACCTTGCTTTCCCAAATATAGATATAACAGCTGCTGTTGTTGTGTGTCTTCAAGTCATTTCGACTCAAGGTTCTAACATGGGGTCTTCTTAGTGCCCAGTGCATTTCCGTGGCTGAGTGGAAACACTCATCTCCCAGAGTCATAGTTCAATACTGTGACCACTACCCCATGCTGCCTCTCATAACATCAATCTTATTTGTACCTACTGAATTTAATGGTGCTTTCTTTCAAATCTATATGGATTGCATCACAAATTTACTGGCTCAGGTTTAAACTGTCCCTGTACTATTATTGTATTAAGATCTGCAGGTGGAATAATGTGTTAAACTGAAAATGCTTTTCTCACATTAAAAATGTAGGCCAAAAACTTTCCCTCTAAAAAAATGCTTAAAAGAGGAATTCCCACTTCATTCTATATCTGGAAAAAACAGAAGACTAAATATATAGTATTTTTAACACTTTAAACCAATAATAATAATATTTGCAAAGCTAATTAGAAAACAAAGATTCCTATCTATCAGGACAATCACCAATTACAGCAACAGAGAACATGATGATCATGGTTACGTATTTCAGCATCTCACTGCATGGTTCATAATGAATATCTCTCAGCAACTGAACCATTGAACCTCAGTTACAATATTTAGCTTAACTCATAGATAGTATCAACTGCAAAACATAAAAATAATCCCTGCAAGGCTACAAAATAGTTTACATGATACACATTAACTAATACGTATCTGTGCTGTTGAATTATTCTGTGTACTTTGTAACCCAAGAAAGACAGGCAGCAATAATATTAACCCATCCATAGCATTAAGGGTAGTGAACTGGATATCCACTGAAATCATGAGGAAAACCAAGTGACCTGTGCTTCAGAGTACACACACAGGCTGTATAGCAAAATGGATTTTTCTGTATCAAGCACAGGTCACTTGATTTTGTTCACCCTTATGTTTTTTTGTTCCAAATTTTACCGGGAAAAGATCAACTTAGTAAACCATACTGTTTGCTATTTCCCTCATCCGTTATTTCTGAATACTGAAATTTCCAGACAAAGTCCTGCATAGCGCTCTATCAATTCTGAAGAATAGATTCCCCAAGAAACTAGATGATTTTAAATGCTAGGAAGAAGTGGATGAAAACCATGCTGAGTCCAATCAAAATGGAGGACCAGCTTCAAGCAATTAAGACGAGTTACTACCCTGTTTCCCTGAAAATAAGACATCCCCAAAAAATAAGACCTAGTAGAAGTTTTGCTGAATTGCTAAATATAAGGCCTCCCCCGAAAGTAAGACCTAGCAAAGTTTTTGTTTGGAAGCATGCCCGGCGTCTGCCAAACAAAACACCATAGCATGCAGGATTGGTAAATGTACATAATAATAATTATTATTATTATTTTATTTTTATACCCCGCCTCCATCTCCCTAGAGGGATTCGGGGCAGCTTACATACCAGTTGTATATGGAAATAATGGTAGTAACAAGAAATTCTTGACAGGATTCACAGTTTGTCTGGTTATGTTGGTTTGTGATGACAACTACTGTACAGTATAGAATCAATGTTCATTTTTTTTTGTTCAACAATGAATATGAATTCCTCTTCATGGAAAAATAAGACATCCCCTGAAAATAAGACCTAGCGCATCTTTGGGAGTAAAAAATAATATAAGACACTGTCTTATTTTCGGGGAAACACGGTATAATAGATGGCGCTCTAAATTCATCAAGTCAAACTTCCTACTTGATGATGATGATGTAATACTATATTTCTTTAATTCTAAGACACGCTTTTTTCCTATATACACATCTCTACAAATGTGGTGCATCTTAGAATCGCAAGAGTATCTTACGTATTTTTTGTTGGTTGTGATACTGAAATTAGGGTGAATCTTACATCAATGGCACTTTACAATCAAAGAACTACTGTAATTATATTGATAATGTAAGATGCAACTACAATATTTCAACCAGCCAACCAGCCTCTACTGAAGGGGAAAATAGCTTAATACAGGTAATATTGCTAGATATGGTATGCTAATCAATAACTGTATTAATCTCCTAAGTAATTATATTAATTTATGGGTGCTAGGGCCATCAGAAGAGGTTCTTCTTTCAGTTCCATGATGGCTGGGGAGGATGCAAGAAAGGGCTGTCTTGGTGACTCTGGAATTTCATTTCTAGAGAGATAAGAATTCCTCCTGTCTTTCCATTAGCAGGCAACCTCTTTTTATTTTGTCAGGCATTTGAAATAGAAAATGTTACAGGGTGGGCTAAGGGTGCTGTATATTGTTTTAAACTGAACAGATTAATGGTTTTTATCATTTTAATTGCATTTTATCCTTTCAAAATTAACATTTTAATTATTTCAGTACTGTTACTAATTAATTATATTTTAATATTAACCTCTGTATATTTTTAGCTTTACAGTGGGCCCTTTGTATCCACTGGGGTTTGTTTCCAGGGCCCCATGGCTACCAATATTTGTGGATATTCAATTCCCATTATACAATGACATAATATGACATCTAATATACAAAATGGCAAACAACTCTAATGAGAGCCTGAGGACATGTGAAATAGTGGGAGACTACACCAGGATACACCTACATGTCAGTATAGAGCTTGATGCGAGATAAAATCACTGTTTGGTTGAATCCATGGATGTAGAACCCATGGATACATAGAGTCAGCTATATATTTTAGAATTGTAAGCCATCTTGAGTTCCAATTTTGGGAGAAAGGCAACATAAAAATACATAGAAGATAGAGGAAAAGGAGATCAGAGGGTTGACACCTTGCTATCCTCACTTTTAAAATTCTCAGCTAAAGAGGTTCTGGGCCTCAAAGTTCCCACAAAAGCAGAAGAAATGCAAATAAAATCCTACTATTTTTCTAACTAGGAGAACCTCTCTAGGAATTTCTAGATCTTCTAGTATAATTCAATGGTCAACTTCTGCCAGTTGACCATAGAATCATATTGGCAGACCTAGAGACTCTTAAAAGATGTTTTCTCTATGAAACTTTAGGTTCTCCAGCATGACTCTATTGATTAGCATCTGGTGGAAAACAGACCACAGAGTTGCACTGAAGGACCTAGAGATTCTACAGAAAATATTTAATGAAATATACAAATAATTAAATCCACAAAAGTCTGACCTGCAAATGTGGAGGGCCAAGTGTAAGTATTTTTAGATGAAAGCATTTTCCTATGTGAATGCCAACTTAATCCCAATTGGACCATCAATGAGACCTTGATAGAATGCCTGGTAGAAGAGGCCTATGATCTCCACTCTGTCCAATAAAATATGCAACATTAAAAATAAAAGTTTAAAATCTCTTCATGTCATCTCTAGCACTGGAAATGGTAAAGCCAGGGCAAACTACTCCCTTACAAAACATGACATTGCAAGACCCAAGAGTGGGAGGAAGCATAAGCAAATACCACTCACCATCTTAGTAATCTTGGTATTCAGAAGTAACATCCCAAAGTCCGGTGTGTTTACTTGCTTGCATGAGTGAAAGGAGCAGTAGGAGTGAATTGCTTTGTATACTAACACATTTCATTTACAGTAAGCCAGAAATCTTGCATATTCTTATGCAAGAACACAGCACAGAAAAGGAGATCTACTTAGTCAACATACTGAAAACAGAACACATGCTTTGCACTGGCAAACAGTAAGCTGGTCAAAGCAATCTAACTTTTCTTTAAAACCACCAGTGCCCCAAACCTTGCCTTAGCAAACTGCTAACAAATAAATGTGGATTGAACAGCAAGTTTGGAGAGTAAGTCAACATAATGAATTACCTTGGGGTAATCTGATTAACACAGCAGTAAAACAAGTGGCAGCATCAGAAATAATGAAGCATTTCTTCTACCCACTTCATACACTGTGCCTATTACTGCTGCAACTGTCAGTCCCAAATACCCTGTATTACTAAATATGCTGTGATCCCAAGACCGTAGCTTAATCCTTCATCCCACTTTGAATGTATGATCTTTGTAAGCATCCTTAGTGAGTTCCATCAATTCAAATTCAAGTTATTTAAAAACCAAATGATTGACATGATCTCCAAGCTAGCATCTACCACAGATGTTTGGACACTAGATTATTAAAAATCTGTCCAGTGTTCCCTCACTTATCGCGGGGGTTACGTTCCAGGACCACCGCCGAAAAGTGAAAATCCACAAGGTAGGGATGCTATATTTATGTTGTTTAAAATCTCACTGGCAAGTAGTGTCTCTGTCCCCCTCGCCTCTCAAGCACGTGCATGCCTTGTGAGGCGAAAACAAAGCTGTTGCAGCCTCCTTTTCTTGCTCTTCTGCTTCTCCTTCCTTCCTTCCTTCCTTCCTTAGACTTCTCCTTAGGGAAGAAGTAGAAAGAGGGATTTATAATATTATTTTATTATTTATACTATTATTTTAATGTTTATTAAAAACCGCAAAACAGTGAGGGCGCGAAAAGCAAACCACGAAGTAGTGAGGGAACACTGTACTTCTTATTTTGCAATTGAAGTTAGCATATAATAGCAGTCAATATAATAGCAGTGTCCTATTTATATGTTGCTCTTAAATTGTAAAAATAGTGTTAGATATGACAGGATCATAGAATCACAGAACTGGAAGAGACTGTATGGGTCATCTAGTCCAACCCCTAGTCATGCAGGAAAAGCATATCCAAAGTACCCCTGACAGATAACCATTCAGCCTCTGTTTAAAAGCCTCCAAAGGAGCCTCCACTACACTCCAAGGCACAGAGTTCCACTGCTGAACAACTCTTACAGTCGGGAAGGAAAGGGTATTTATACATTTGTAAAATGTTTGTTTACAAAGAGAATCATGAAATTTAGTCAGAAATGCCAGTAGGTTAAACAAAAGAAACTGGTCACAAAAAGTAGCACACTATTTGTGCTAAGGCCAAGATTCAACAGTTATTCTGGTAGAGTGCAGTGTTCTGTCAACATTACTGTGCAGGGCCTTCCAATTCCCTGGTGGGCAACACAACTTGACATCATGGTGTGTTCCTATGGTCAATTACTGGCCAAATAGTGGGCAATGTGTCAAGGCATTTTCCAGCAACACTTGGGCAGATCATCTTCACAGACCACCTGGGTTACATTATGTGGATTGCAGTGGAAGTTTAGAACAGCACTGGCTCTTTTCTTACCAGCAGATCAATTACAGTCAGATGGGTCTGGGGATCTCTCAATCTCCCAGCTTTTAATCAGTTATGGGATGTACACAACATTACCAAAGTGCAATTGTTCCAGGGATGAGGGCTTTGTGCAAGGAAGTAATGAATAACTTGTTATGGAAAGATTATCATAGGACATATGCTGATGTAACCTAGGGTTATACTAGTGTAGATCACCAATAAGATCGTAGCCTAAAATCTTTGAGCAGTGCAAACCACATTCCCCAAACGGTATATGAATTGCATAAACCATAACAGCATAGTTATTGAGAATACTTGAATAAATAAGGGGCTAGAATGGAGAAAGACAATCCATACTGAACTTAAAAAAACAACAACCCACTGCCTTCTATTTTTTCCAAGCTTCCAAAAGTACAATTTTAAGAACACTTATTACAGAGGTAGTCCCATTTAACTCAACAGGTCTTACATCTGAATATACATTCCAGGGATCATCTTGCATGCTTGGTAAATGAGAATAGTCTTACATTACACAAAAAGTATCCATACAAAAATGTGCACCAAATTCATGCTGTTGTCAAGAAAATATACCTCAGCAATTCTTGTTAAAACAAAAGAGCTATATAACAACGAATACTGTTGCTACTTTGATTGAAAAATCCCCAGAAACAAATACTGCCGGTGGGGTGGGGGCAAGATTAAAGACATATGTCCTCATCAGTTATCTTTCCTGAGGGGTAGAAGTTCTGGCTGGGAAGTATGTAGAATTAAAACTCAATTTCAAGACCTATTTCAAGACCAGAATTTAACACATGCCCTGAAATGGGAATAAGCTTCAAATATCTTCTACTTCAAAGTGTACTCTGCACTTGCTCCTAAAACAGATAACACAAACTAAACACATAGGATACTAACAACCTTTTCTCAAAAACACATCTATCTCCAGACAATTAGAATTCATGTCTCTTTGAAAACTTCCCATACTTGGAGACATGACTACAACTCATTTCAGTAATGATTTCTGCAAGGGCCCAATTTTATTAGTGTTTAAAGGAATTTGACTGGAAAGGTTTACAGTTCAACAACAATAGTGTCAAACTTGTGGCCATCCAGGTATTTTGGGCTCCAGTTCTCAGAATTCCTGGCCATTGGATAAGCTTGTTAGGGCTTCTGGGAGTTGGAAGCGCAAACATCTAGAGGGCCATATATTTGACATCTCTGTATTAAAACATAAGAAAGCATATAAGTATTTAGCTTTAGCAAGTATATTCCTAGTATATAATATATTTGGGAAAAATCTGTAATAAATGCAATCTAATAACAAAGATAAGTTTTTGTTTCAATTATAACATGCTTCCTATACATGCAGATAGGAATAGCAGATATCATGATTCCAGGAAGGTAAGAGGTAAGGTGGGGTCTCAGGTATGGAGGAAAAAAATTAAATTCCAACTCATCCAAAAGATATAAGCTCCATGTCAGGATCAGTTATTAGGAAAGGTGATCTACAAGGCTGAATTAGCATGCAATTCAAAATCATGAACTATTTTATGCAAAATAGTCAAAATCAGACACCATGAGCAGGAATGCAAACACTTCTATACTAAACAAATATTTGGCACTGTGGGTAAACTGACAAAGAGGATGTGGTCTTAAAAATACACTTTGGAGATCTAGTACACACATCAATTCAGCTTAAATACATTTTCCGTCTTGTATGTATGCTTCTTGGCAAACATCTTTAAAAACTCAGGATTTGGTTTGGTCTGCTCACTGTCATCAAGAACCAGAACCAGGTGACTTTCAGAAAACAGAACAAGAGCTATATTAACATGTTAGAATATGTAAACTAAATTTTCTTATGTAAAAATAACATTTAAAAAATAAATATCAACAGAGAGATGATGTGAGTTTCTTAATTGCTATGGGAAACTAGCAGTACTGCTAGGAAAATATTCATGAGTTCTCAGCTTTAAAAATGGTTTCCCTTAAATTAAAAAGTGTGTTTCTCTTTTGCTATTATCAGCACAGTGCTCTGAAAAGCAAGCAGCTTTGGCCATTTTAAAAACAGCACAGACCTTTTTATCCACCTGAGGTTTTCCGGTCCTTAAGCAAAAACAGATGAGCCAGTCAACCCATAACATACCTCTTTGCTTTCCCCCAACATTATAACATGTGAGGTTGGATTCCCAAGACAGACATGCACAACATGTAAAAAGCCTGATTATCCTCCAGCACAATTGAATGGATCTTATGCTTTTCTGATTTTATTGATGATGAAGTCAACTGACTCTTTAGCCAGAAATATCTATCAGTCTTGCAAATTCTGAAGTTAGAACAGAACGTTTGTGACTAGGAAGAGACTGCTTCCTAAAATCAAGAGACATTAAGAACCTCAACTACTCTAGTATTTTGAAAAGTATCAATAACCTACACTGATCACACTTAACTCAAATTAAGGACAACAGAAAATTGATGGATTCTACCAAGCTGCGTTATAATCAAAACTTCTCCCAGCTGCCTAAGGATAAGAAGTCATCCCCTCCCTGGTAGAGATACAGAAGCTAGCCGGAAATTGTCTCTTACTTCAACATTGGCAGTAGGGAAATATTTTCCACTGCTCCTAAGTAAGCAGGCCAGGAAGTGAAATGTTACAGGGGTGGGTGGAGGACAGAGATGCCACCTTGTCCAACAGAGGCAAACATGGCACAGCCAGTGAGCTAATACTTGTCATAAGCATTTCTGGCAGCAATTACAGTTGCAAATGTTCTTGACTCAGTCTCATCAGTTTTGCACATCTGGATCCTGCAATTTTGTTCAATCTTCTTAGCAAAATGCAACTTTTGTCAGGTTAGATGGGATAACTCGGCAAACTGCCACTTTCAAGGCTTGCCAGATTCTTCTTTGGAATTTGACTGGGCCATTCTTAAACATTCACGGTCTTGTTCTTAAAACACTCAGCTGTGTGTTTAGGGTCACTGTCCTGCTGGAAAGTAAAGCACTGTTTCAATTCCATATCCCTTATATTTCTTCTAGAATTTCTACAGCACAAATGCTGTATTTACTTGAATCTAACATTCACCTTTTTTGGCTAAATTACCTTGCCAAAATTAGGGAGAGCATTAGATTTACATAATACAGTAATCTGAGCCAAAGCAATAGGGGAAGCTGCTTCAAGAACACCTGGAGTTTCTATTTGAGGGATGCCATTTGTACAGTAAATACGTTTTTTGGTTTCAGGGTTTTGAAAATTGGGTGTGCATTAGATTCGACTGCGCATTAGACTCCAGTAAATATGGTATTATACACCTTCACATTCTTGTGTACATGAAGTGGTAACAATGACAGTACAATCCATTTCAATTCCAGGTTGCAAAACAAAAAAAGGTGGAAAGTCAAAAGAGGCAATACATCTGAAGGGCACTATAAACTATACATTATGGAAAACAAGTATAACCAGACTTGGCATTTAGAGGATCAACAAAATCTTTGAGGGCTGCTCTTATTTAAATGCTGTATTACCTGGCAAACACAGTTGCAACATTTAAACAATCTTACAATCTGGATTTTAGCTGATTTGTTACCAATCACAGTTTCCATATGCCTATGTGAAGTACCAAGGAATGCATGTACTGTATATGGTTTTCCGCTAGCTAGAAAATGAAAGAACTCAAACTGAAGAGTGGAAATTAAATGAATATGTGAATCGAATTTCAAACGCAGCTCAATGAAAGCAAATGTAATGCTACCCTGTTTCCCCTAAAATAAGACATCCCCAAAAAATAAGACCTAGTAGAGGTTTTGCTGAATTGCTAAATATAAGGCCTCCCCTGAAAGTAAGACCTAGCAAAGTTTTTGTTTGGAAGCCCACCAAACAAAACACCATAACATGCAGGATTAGTATATGTACATACTAGTTGTTTATGGAAATAATGGTAGTAACAAGAAATTCTTGACAGGATTCACAGTTTATTTATTTATTTATTACATCACTTCTACCCCGCCCTTCTCACCCATCAGGGGACTCAGGGCGGCTTACAATATAAACATACACATTAAAAACAGTTGTCATCAAATTTAAAAATCCATCAAGATTAAAAATTACAATAAAATTAAGAATATCCATTAAAATATACATAATTATACATTTAAAGATACATTTAAGGCGCTTTCCATGTTTGTCTGGTTATGTTGGTTTGTGATGACAACTACTGTGCAGTATAGAATAAATGTTCATTTTTTTGTTCAACAATAAATGTGAATTCTTCTTCATGGAAAAATAAGACATCCCCTGAAAATAAGACCTAGTGCATCTTTGGGAGCAAAAATTAATATAAGACACTGTCTTATTTTCGGGGAAACACGGTATGCTATTAATAGCCAAGTGTTGATAATGTGCTATGTTGTCAAAGGTTTCCTACTTCCAGGTAACTCACTCAATTTACAAAATAACACTGAAAATATATTACAACAACCAGAGAAAAAGTAATGTTTCTGTTTCATCTGTTTTATGACCATGGGCAATATCCAATGCTATTTTGGCCTAAAGCAGGCCTAATGAAATGGATAAAACTTGTTAATTATGATTAACAAGTTCCATTCATTTTGATTGGTCTTCTCTGGATGGGGCTAAGAGCAGGCATTTAATGAAACACATTGTCTGTTAAAAGTCATTTAGTTAGAAACTTGCTTTTCAGTCATTTTGCGTCTAGAGCGCTGAATTGACCAAAGGTTTGGCAATGACTATAGGCCAATGGTTCTCAACCTGTGGGTCCCCAGGTGTTTTCGCCTACACCTCCCAGAAATCCCAGCCAGTTTACCAGCTGTTAGGATTTCTAGGAGTTGAAGGCCAAAACATCTGGGGACTCACAGGTTGAGAACCACTGCTATAGGCAGAGCATCAAGCTGAAGAGCAGATTTTGAAGAAACCACATTTCCATAAGATGTATCAAGAAGACATAAATGAAAGGACTGCATACTAGACATTGTTATACAGCCCTACTGATTTCAATGGGCCAAGTATAAACTAATTTCCGACATGTATATTAATAGCTTTCTTAATATAGTTTTTGGGAAATGGTTTACAAGCAACAAAAGAACTTGCTGTAAGAATGTTTTGAACTCATCCCTGAATAATACTTATCTATGCCTTACAATTTGATAGCTGAATTCAAATACATCAGCTATGTACCCAATCATTAGAAATCATGATGCTCTTTCATGAATACTTAGCTCTCAGTGCAGTCCACTATCTTCATCACCACATTATATTCCCCAAAATCTTACACTGGAAAACAGCTGCTTAAAGAAACAGGGCTAGATCTAGAACATACTTGAACAGAGCCACAAGAAAGGGACTCAAAAGACTCAGTTTCAAATATACTGGCACAGGATCAAGAACAGCAACTGTGAAAAATATGTACAGTTTTTCCAACAACATGTTTGAGATATTCCTGAATCAATTACACTACAATTACATATTTCGCATCATTCTAAAACGAGAAAAACATGCACTTAATCACAATTATCATGAAACAACAATGCTATACTATTTTGAATGTGGGATCAAAGACTTCCCCATCTGATCTTGGTAGCAATACTTGGATGGTAGACTATAAAAACAATACCAGGTCCCATTTCAATAGAAGAGACTGGCAAAACCACATCTGGAGTATTTCTATACCGCCATATAATCCAGATTGTCAAAACAGTTAATCTAGATTTTATACAGTACTGTGATTGAGGCCTAAGAGGCCACTTTGAAGGCACATAGAAGTCCTGTAAACAGGTTTATTTTTCAAATTTTTTTGCGAAGTGTTGTGTTTAAAAAATAATAAAATAAAACCAGTATGCAGAACCACTACCTCTACCATGGTAATCTGTAGTTGGATTTAAACAAATCTTTGCCATAGATTCAACTACGTGACAGGGCTGCACCCACACAATAATCTATGCTGAATGCTCTTCCAGGGTGTGTTCAGACAACACAGTAGAGATCACATTCCAAACCTTAAAATGCATTTAAGAGGTCAGCCTTTCTGGGCCTTTCCACACAGCCATATAACTCAGAACATCATAGTAGATAATCCACAATATCTGCTTTGAACTGGGTCCCTTCCACACAGCTGAATAAAATTCCGCATTTTCTGCTTTGAACTAGAATATATGGCAGTGTGGACTCAGATAACCCAGATCAAAGCATATATTTTGGGTTTTCTGCCTTGATATTATGGATTATATGGCTGTGTGGGAGGGCCATGGGTTATCTAAGGCCCATTCCACACAGAGCTGAATAATATCCCACATTATCTGCTTTGAACTGGAATATATGGCAGTGTGGATTCAGAGTGGTTCCACACACGGCTTTAACCCAAGTGCAATCAGGTTTCTTAAATCCGATTGAGCCTAGGTTAAAGTCCAGATACCTCCCTCCAACATCCGCACTTTCCTGGGGGGTGTCCAGATGCCCTACCAGGCCTTCAGGACACAAAACAATCCCCCTCCCCCACCTCAGAAAAACCTTTAAAAAGGAAAATAACTTATCAGGCCACCATTCCTCTTTCTCCTTAGCTCTCCTGGAGCGTAAAAATGACACGCCAGGAGAAGGAGGGAGGAAATCGCTCCTGCCCCCTCTCCTGGCTGTCATTTCTACATGCCAGGAGAGCACCGGAGAAGAGAGAATAGCGCCCAGGTAAGTTATTTTCATTTTAAAAGGTTTTTCTGGGGGTATTTGGGAGGGGCTGGGGGCTGTCCTGGGATTGTTGAGCTTCAGGAGCCCAAGAAACCTGAGATAGCTTTGTGGAAGGACACCGAAAGTTATGCTCAGTGAATCCCTGGGCCTCATCCACACAGTGCCCACAGATGGAAAGACCCAGGTCTTCAGAAAGATCTGGGTCTTTCCAGCTGTCAAATTACTTTGGCACAAAGCAGAGTTTTCCTACTTTGTCATGAAGGAATTGGTTTTCACCGGAGGTGTTGTTTGGACGCCCCAAGTGAAAACGTGAGAGGATGTGCATTTTAGGAACTGTCTGGATGCACCCTCAGAAAACCCAGTTCAAAGCAGATACTGGTTTTCTGCTTTGATATTCTGGGTTATATGGCTGTGTGGAAGGGTCCTAGGTTATCTAAGGCCTCTTCCATAGAGCTGAATAAAATCCCTGCTTTGAACTGGGATATATGGCAGTGTGGACTCAGATATTCCAGTTCAAAGCAGATATTGTGGGCTTAATATTCTGGGTTATATGGCCATCTAGAAGGGCCCTCAGTCCACACTGCAATATAATCAAGTTCAATGTGGATTTCATACAGCTGTGTAGAAGGGGCCTCAGATAACCCTGTTTAAAGCAGATATTGTGGATTATCTGCATTGATATTCTGGGTTATATGGCTGTGTGGAAGGGCCCTGGGTCCACACTGCCAGAAAATCCAGTTCAATGTGGATTTCATACAGCTGTGTGGAAGCGATCTCTTTCCCACAGAAAACGTGTTCAGATTTTCACAGGTTTTCAGTTTTTTATAGTAATCCAGCAGCAGTACCTTGAGGGAAGAAGAGAGCAGACCATGATGTTCCCCTCCCAACCCTTCTTCCTCCCTTGATATTTTGGGTTATATGGCTGTGTGGAAGGGCCTTGGGTCTACACTGCCAGAAAATCCAGTTCAATGTGGATTTCATACAGCTATGTGGAAGAGGTCTCTTTCCCACAGAAAGCGTGTCCAGATTTTTGCAGGTTTTCATTTTTTATAGAAATCCAGCAGCAGTACCTTCAGGGAAGAAGAGAGCAGACCATGGTGTTCCCGAAGCCCTGATGCTTCCCTCCCAACCCTTCTTCCTCCCTTCCCCTGCTCTGGCGCTTCCCCTTCCCTTCTGCTCCTCTCCTGCATATTTTCAAGGTTCTGACAAAATCCACTGGAACCCGTTGACGAAGGGTCTTTCTACACCACCATATATCCCAGAATATCAAGGCAAAATAAATCCCACAACATCTGCTCTGAATTGGGTTATCTATGGCCCCATCCACGCAGCTGAATAAAATCCCACACTGCTTTGAACTGGGTTATATGGCAGTGTGGACTCAGGGCCCTTCCACAGTCATATAACCCAGAATAACATGGCAGAAAATCACACAATATCTGCTTTGAACTGGGTTATCTGCGACCACAGTGACATATATCCCAGTTCAAAGCAGATATTGTGGGATTTTCCGCCCTGATACTCTGGGTTATATGGCTGTGTGGAAGGGGCCTGAGTCCACACTGCCATATAATATCCCAGTTCACAGCTGATAATGTGAGATTTTATTCAGCGGTGTGGAAGGGGCCTTAGGAGAGGGAACGAGGAAACAGCATGGAAGGCTGTTCCAAGGGCTTGGCTTGACTGCATCAAAAGGAAGAAGGAGAAGCAGCGGGGAGGGAGGGAGGAAGCGCGAGAAGAGCCGAGAGCAGGAGGCGCAGGAAATGGGGAGCCGCGCGCGCCGCAGCCTCTCTCTCTCTCTCAGCGGCGCTGTAATGGCCCAGAGGCGGGAGCGCGAGAGAGGAAGGCGAAGCTGAGAGGAAACGGCGAGGCTCGTCAACGAAGGGCGGAAAGGGGACGAGGCGGGGGAGGGGAGAGCGGGCCCCTGCCTCTGCGGCGGGAGGCGAGCGTGTCCCCGCTTGAGAAGGGAGCAGCCTTTCGGAATGGAGACTCACCCATGGCGCTGCTGGAGACGGCGGCGGTTGCTGCTCTGCTGACGTTCCTCCCCTCAGCCGCGGCGACAGGAGATAAATGGCCCCCTCCCTCCTTCCTTCCCTCCTCGCTTTCCCTTCTCTGAGGGTGGCGGCACTTTGGCTGCTTGACGGATTCTCCAAAGGCCCTTACGCCGACTCCGCAGCGTAGCCGCCCGCGCGCCCTGGGACTCCTAAGCACGCCTACGCACGCGCACTACTCCGGCGCTGGAGAGGCGGGACCCTCATCTCTCGCTCTCTCTCTCGCCGCCCACAATCTCTTCCAGCCTCACAGGAAGTCTCGCGAGAGTCCTCCTCCCTGCCACAGCCCCGCCTTGTCTCTGAATGCAGTTCCCGCCATCTTTACGCCGGGAGCCTCTTCCGCCCTCGGATTTGTGACACTTTCTTGACGTGGGTTTCGCCGACATGTCTGCTTTCCTATTTATCGCTTTGGTTTAAGCATTTTAGGCCTAATCTTCGCAGGGCGTGCTACCAGGGAAAGATGGGAATTCGATCTGGGAAGAAGAAGAAAAGTGAATAATCGAGAATGGAAAAAAAAATCTGGACCATGCGCATCTTTAAAAATACGTCTGCAAGATTCCCAGAAAATTATTCTGAAACAATATGGAGATGGTACTACAGTAGAGTCTCACTTATCCAACACTCGCTTATCCAACGTTCTGGATTATCCAACGCATTTTTGTAGTCAGTGTTTTCAATATATCGTCGTATTTTGGTGCTAAATTTGTAAATACAGTAATTACTACATAGCATTACTGCGTATTGAACTACCTTTTCTGTCAAATTTGTTGTATAACATGTTTTGGTGCTTATTTGTAAAATCATAACCTAATTTGATGTTTAATAGGCTTTTCCTTAATCTCTTCTTATTATCCAACATATTCACTTATCCAACGTTCTGCCGGCCCGTTTACATTGGATAAGCGAGACTCTACTGTATTATTATTTTTTATTCATTTTTTCTCCCGCTTTTCTCCCATGGGTGGGACTTATCCATATAACCCAGAATATCAAGGCAGAAAATCCTACAGTATGTCCAGTTCAAAGGAGAAAATATGAGATTTTAATCAGCTGTGTGAAAGGGGCCTCAAAGTGGCATGCAGTATTTATTTATTTGGTATATTTATATATCTCCTTTTTCACCCCTGGGGGGACTCAAGGCGATGTACAACATATTAATGCCAAGGATTGAATGCCAACATAGTATAATAAAAAGTCATAATAACTAAACACTGACATACGGTATAACTATAATTTAAAATCATTAAAATCATTAAACATAGATATATACAATATTTAAATACTAAGACAAAGCATTAAATACAGGCTAAAATAAATATTAAAATCACACGATCCAAAAATCATACACCGTGGCCATTCCGATTGTCATTGCACTTATTTCCTAACTATTTCTTTCACTGCATTACTGGCCAAAAGCCTTATCCCACAACCACATCTTAGTTTTCTTTCTAAAGGCCAGGAGAGAGGGATCTAATCTCACTGGGCAGAGTTCCAGAGCCAAGAAGCCACCACTGAGAAGGCCCTGTTTCTCATCCCCACCAACTGCACTTGCGATGCAGGCGGGACCAAGAGCAAGACCACCTGTAATCTTTTGGGAAGTAGTGGCCAGTAATGAAAGGACCAAGACAGTGACATCTCTGGCCCATCCTCTGTTCAGATATCAGCCAGCATTCCAATGCCTTAAATCAGGAAATAGCTTTCTAAGATCTACAGAGAGACTCACAGGAACACCTCAGCAAGCAAGAGTCCAAAAGTGGCAGGCTAAAACCCGGAACCTCAATCGGTGGCTGATACCAGATGAGAAACTCCCCTGGGCACACAGAAGACTGGATGACTTGGAAGGCGCTGATCAGACTGCTCTCTGGTACCACGAGATGCAGAGCCAACCTTAAGGAATGAGGCTACAAAGTGGAGTCTAGGTATGTGAGTGTGGAGAAGAGCAAACCACAGACCACTTACTACAATGCAGCCTGAGCCCTGCCACATGCACAATAGAGGACCTTACAGCAACACCAGAGGCACTACAAGTGGCCAGCTTCTGAGCAAAGGACATGTAGTATAATGCCAAGTTTTTAGCATTGTGTTTTTAAATACATGATAACTGTACACTCAATTTGCTTCTGACATGATAAAGATTACATTACCTTTAATGTAATACAATATAATAATACTACACATGCAATATCATAGTATATTATAATAATTGTTTATTTGTTCAGTTGCTTCTGACTCAGTGACCTCATGGACCAGCCCATGCCAGAGCTACCTGTCAGCTGAAGCCACCCCCATCTTCTTCAAGGTCAAGTCAGTCACTTCAAGGATAACATCCATCTATCTCACCCTTGATCAGCCCCTCATTCTTTTACCTTCTATTTTCCCCAGCATCATCATCTTCTCCAAGGTATCCTGTCTTCTCATTATGTGGCCAAAGTACTTCATCTTTGCCTCTAATATCCTTCCCTCCAGTGAGCAGTCGGGCTTTATTCCCTGAAGTATGGGCTTCTTTGATCTTCTTGCAGTCCAAGGCACTCTCTGTCAGGATGCAAAAGCCCAGCATTCACCTAGCTGACCTGTTCACATCCTGCCTGAGCAATGGGGGAGGGAGATAGCCTGAATGATAAGAACCATTTGGCTAGGAGGATTGATTTATGGCCTGCTCTGGTTTTCAAGCATGGGAAGGAACTACAGTAGAGTTCCAGGTTAACTGACTTCTGGTTAACCGACACTCCGTATTATCCGACGTCCCAGGCCCCTTGGGAGGCGCTCATGCCCGTTGCTAGGTAGCTTGCTATCTACCTAGCAACGCGCACAAGCACCTCCCAAGAGGCAGGGCGGCGAGCAGAGAAGTGCCCGTGCACGTTGCTAGGTAGATAGCAAGCTACCTAGCAACGCGCACAGGAGCTTCGCTAAGCTGAGTGCTTGCTGCTCTGCCCCTTGGGAGGTGCCTGTGCGCGTTGCTAGGTAGATAGCGAGCTACCTAGCAACACGCACGGGTGCTTCCCAAGGGGCGGAGCGGTGAGCACTCGGCTTAAGAAGCATCCCTGAGCGTTGTTAGGTAACTTGTTATCTACCTAGCAACGCACACGGGCGCCTCCCAAGAGGCAGGACAGAAGCGCCCCTGCGTGTTGCTAGGTAGCTTGCTATCTACCTAGCAACGTGCACGGGGCACTTCCTTCAACCTGCTTGCTGGATAAGAGGGCCTCCCTATTATCCGTCAGATCCAGTTATTCGACATTCGGCCTGCCCGTTTATGTCGAATAACCGGAACTCTACTGTATTTGACAGAGAGGTGTGAATGTGGAAAGGGGGGCCGTGGGGGAAGGAGTAGTTTGATATACTGGAGGGTTGGCAGGAAAGAGTTAGTGCTAGCTTTGTGTTCATATTGGCAAGACGGATTTCAATAAAGCATTTCCATGGAACTATCTGTGGGGACTGACACTCTCAGAATTTTCTTCCAACACCACAGTTCAAAAGTGTCTATGTTCGCTCAGCCTTCCTTATGGTTCAGCTCTCGCATCCATAGGTTATTATGGGGGTGCGATTATACCGTTAAAGCAATGGTATTATACCATTGCTTTAATTATGCAGACCTTCGTTGCCAGTGTGATGTCTACTCTTAACTATTTTATTGAGATTAGTCATTGCTCTCCTCCCAAGAAGTAAACATCTTCCGATTTTCTGGTTTGGAACATCGCAATTAATGACAAACTGACTTGTGACATCAAAGTTAAAAAGGGAATATGGAAACACTGACTTTTGGAAAATCTGGGGGAAGTTTATAGAATTTATATTTAGAAGGACAGGGGGACAAATCTGCAACAGAAACAATGAAATTCTGGAAATCAAGAATAAGTTGGTCCAGGTGAAGGTAGCACAAGGGAAAGGGATGGGCAGGGGGAGCTAAACATGTTCAGGTAATTAGAAGGATTTTATTACAACTATAAGAGCAATATACTTTAGATTGGGAACTTAATTAGGAGCTTCTTTATTATTGCATCTATCATTTTATGTTATACTAGCTGTGCCCGGCCACGCGTTGCTGTGGCGAAGAATGGTGGTATGGGAAATAAAGTATTGAGAAATTGGTGGTAGTTAAGGTCAAGGGTAAAGGTTTTCCCCTGACGTTAAGTCCAGTCATGTCTGATTCTGGGGGTTGGTGCTCATCTCCATTTCTAAGCCGAAGAGCCGTCGTCGTCCGTAGACTCCTCCAAGGTCATGTGGGATGACTGCATGGAGCGGCGTTACCTTCCCACCGGAGCAGTACCTATTGATGCACTCACATTTACATGTTTTTGAACTTCTGGGTTGGCAGAAGCTGGGGCTAACAGTGGGGGCTCTGTCAGTTCCCCCAATTCAAACCTGCGGCCTTTCGGTCCAGAAGTTCAGCAGCTCAGCGCTTTAACATGCTGTGCCATCAGGGGACATTATTTCCTAAAGGTTGTGAATATGCAATATTTCTGATTGTTTTTTTTTTTTTTGTCTGTTGGAGGCAAGTATGAATGCTGCAATTAGGAAAAATGATTAGGATGTAATGGCCTTGCAGATTTAAAGCCTAGCTGTTTCCTCCCAGAGTGATTTTTTTGTTGGGAGGTGTTAGCTGGCCCTGATTGTTTCCTGTCTGGAATTACCTTGTTTTCAGAGTGGTGTTGTTTGCGATATTTTATATGCTTCTACTGTCTGTGGCCCTGAGAAAACAGAGGATTGGCCAGACTTTGATGATGGGAATCCTTTGTTGGGAGGTGTTAGCTGGCCCTGATTGTTTTCTGTGTGGAATTCCCCTATTTTCAGAGTGTTGTTCTTTATTTAGTGTTCTGATTTTAGAGATTGTATTGTTCTGTTTTATTATACCACATTAATTTTTATATATTCTGATTTTAGTGTTTTTGAATACTTGGAGCCAGATTGTATTCATTTTCACGGTTGACCGCAACACAATAATAATAATAATAATAATAATAATAATAATAATAATAATAGTAAGGATAGTAATGATAGTAACAATAATGACTTTGGTAATACATAGTGCTTCACTGCCTTCTCAGCTTCCTTTCTGGAAGAATCCTTTCTTGGGAGGTGTTAGCTGGCCCTGATTGTTTCCTTTGTGGAATTTCCAATTTCCTTGCTTTATTTACTTTCTTTATTTCTTTATTTCTTTATTACTGTCCTGGTTTTAGAGATTATATTGTTCTGCATTATTCTATCCTAGAAATTATTTCATATCAAAGTAGAATCTCACTTATCCAACATTCGCTTATACAATGTTCTGGATTATCCAACGCAGTCTGCCTTTTCGTAATCAATGTTTTTGTAGTCAGTGTTTCAAATTCATTGTGATATTTTACTGGTAAATTTGTAAATACAGTACAGTAGAGTCTCACTTATCCAACATAAGTGGGCTGGCAGAATGTTGGATAACCGAATATGTTGGATAATAAGGAGGCGTTAAGGAAAAGCCTATTAAATATCAAATTAGGTTATGATTTTACAAATGAAACACCAAAACATCATGTTAGACAACAAATTTGGCAGAAAAAGTAGTTCAATACGCAGTAATGCTATGTAGTAATTACTGTATTTATGAATTTAGCACCAAAATATCACGATTTATTGAAAACATTGACTACAAAAATGCGTTGGATAATCCAGAATGTTGGATAAGCGAGTGTTGGATAAGTGAGACTCTACTGTAATTACTACATAGCATTACTGCGCATGGAACTACCTTTTCTGTCAAATTTGTTGTATAATATGATGTTTTGGTGCTTAATTTGTATAACGATTACCTAATTTGATGTTTAATCAGCTTTTCCTGAATCCCTTCTTATTATCCATTATATTTACTTATCCTGCCGGCCTGTTTATGTTGGATAAGTGAGACTCTACTGTATATTGATAATCTTATATTATCTGCTTAGAACTGGATTATATGAGGCCCTTTCTTCACAGTTGTATAAAATGCACACTGAAGTGGATTATATGGCAGTGTGGAGTCAAGATAATCCAGTGCAAAGCAGATAATATAAGATTATAAATGGGTTATATAGCTGTGTGGAAGGACCTTGAGTCTACACTGCCATATAATCCAGTGCAAATTAGATAATCTGTGGAAGAAGACTCAGTGAGGCCTAAATCTGCCTGTCCCCTAACTGAAACCTGGCTGTCCCTTGGTTGCTAGGCAACGAAGTGGGCAGAGATTAGCCCTCTAAACTGGCAGCAATTGGATAAAAACAATTATTGCTCTCCCTCAAATTAGGACTTTATTTTTCTTTTCTTTTTGTTGTATCAACCTAGAGGCGTGGATGATGGGTTGTGTTGTCAAATTTTGAGGTTGGGGGGCCTGTAGTTTTGTTGTTTTGTCCCTGATGCCATCACTCTTTTATATATATAGATATACAGTGTTCTCTCACTTATCGCTGGGGTTAGGTTCTAGGTCCACCCGAAATAAGTGAAAATCCGCTAAGTAGGGACACTATATTTATTTTAATATTTATACATTATTTTAGTAGTTATACACTATTTTAAGTCTTTATCAACTGATTGTGTGTTGATACATCGCCTCCTCCTCCTGCTTGGGCCGCTTGGGCTCCTTTTCTCTCCCTTTGGCTTCTCCTTCCTCCCTTCCTTAGGCTGTAAGCTGTACTTTTTTATGATTTATAATATTCTGTTAGAGTTTATTGAAAAACCGTGAAACAACGAATCCACAAAAAGTGAACCATGAAGTAGTGAGAGAACACTGTAATGATTGTATTTTTGTTGATTTTATTTGTTGACCTTATTAATACATTAAGAAAACTCTTTTTTACTATGTACTTTCTCAGTGCAGATACTGTTTCAGTATGTTTTTCTTGCATATGTTTTTTGTTTGTTACTATATTTGTAATTTTGTTTGTAATTATTTGCCTTCAGAAGACTGGCAGTCGTGATCAGATGTCCTGGAGCCAAGTGCATTCAGATCGTGTGACTTACTATTAAAAGGCTGCTTCTTGCTTGGCTCTTCTCCTGTCGGAGGGGATGCAGTGCACAATCCCTGCTTACCCATTCTCCCCAGAGCTAAATAGCAACCCGCCTGTCACTCAATGCGAACCATTCAAATCGGTCCCGTGTACACAGACAGAAGTCCTAAAGGTTAGCCTCACATCACTTCAGTTCGAGCAATAAGCATGTATATGAGCTGTAGCATCAATAATAATGCATGTATGTCATTTTAACCTCAGTTCAGCCTGGGATTTCTCCCTCCAGAGGCCCCTGAACTGCTTCTCCCAGCAGTTATTGTCACCACCCTCACATGCACACTGGATACATATAATTATTTTTCGGTGTTGGCCTATTTAATCTCTTTGCTTTTTAGTAAATCAGTCTGGCTCTGTGTGGTTCAGAGGTGTAGGGCATGCACTGGTAACTTGGGCTTCTGCAATGCGCTGTACGTTAGGTTACCTCTGTACCAGGTTTGGAGATTTCAATTAATTCAAACCATGGAAACCAGACTAGTTACAGGAGCATCTAGGAGTGAGCACATCACACCCATATTAAATTCACCCCACTGGTTGCCAATTACTTTCCAGCTAAAGTACAAGGTGCTGGTTTTGACATGTGAAGCCCTACATGGTTTGGGTCCAGGTTACCTACATGATCCTCTTTTGTACAAACCGCTCTTTAGGACACTGAGGTCTTTTAGGATACCCCAACTAGCCAGAATTTGTCTGGCAACCGTTACCCAGAGGATCTTTCATTAGCTGAACCAAGACCTGCTGGAAGAGATCTAACATCTAAATCAGCTGTCAGAATTCAAAACTCAACTGAAGACCTATCTCTTCTGGCAGGCCTACACAGTCCATTTTAACTTGTGAATTTAACCTACATTTTAACTATGTGTATCCTGATATGTGTACTTTAATATTGTTCTGTTTTAATCCTGTTGTACCCCACCACAAGCCACAAGGAGAGGCGGGTAATACATTATCATCATCATCTTGCCAATACTCTGCACTGACTGTGGCTCTCAATCTTTTGGACTTGGCCTCCCAGAATATCTGCCCATGTTGTCTTGTGCTTCAGGAGTTGAAGTCCATAACATCTGAAGGGCTAAGGCTGAGAGTCATCGGTCTATATTGGTGGAACACCTTTTAGATATACAGTACATCATTTCGCTTACAGTCATTCAGTTTTACTAGCAAACCAGATGTTAAACCAAACCCCTTATAATAGATACAAATACAAAGTGTAATGATAAAATGTATGGAGACACAACATATCATAGAAACCATTTATATATTTTAAAAAATATGGGTTGCTGTGAGTTTTCTGGGCTCTATGGTCATGTTCCAGAAACATTCTCTCCTGCCAAGAGAAAGCTGACAGGCACACAGCATGGAAAACTCACAGCAACCCAGTAATTCAGCCATGAAAGCCTTCGAAAACATATTAAAATATATTATTTATTGCTTATTTCACACAGAGGTTTCTTGTTACATTGGCGTGACAGGTGGAAAGTTAAAAGTAAGGTCACAATAACTTCTATTATAGAACTCTAATGTGCTGATGGTAACATAGTCTTCGCTCATTCAGAGGAAGACCTACAAGTCACTTTAAACACCTTTGCAGAAGCATGTGAAAAGCTTGGCCTCTCACTGAACATCAATAAAACCAAAGTGCATTATCAACAGGCACCAACCAATCCCTCTGCAATGCTAGAAATAAAGTTAATGGTGTAATTCTAGAAAATGTTGACCATTTCCTCTACCTATGCAGCCACCTCTCCACAAAAGTCAACATTTACACCGAAATACAACACCATCTGAGCGCTACGAGTGCAGCATTTTTTCAAATGAAGGATTCAGACCATGTTATTGTTATTCTATCTATGCCCAACTTTTTCTTGCCCGAAGGAGACTTAAAGCAGCTTGACATAAAAGCATTAGCATACAATTTAAAATATACAAATATGCAAACATTGAAACAATTAGAAACAATATTTTAAAATTCACAGTTAAAATCCATTTGTAGGGATACTGAGATGCCTGTTTGTAAAGCTTTTGTGCTTCCAACTCTGTTTTATGCCTGTGGAACATGGACCATTTACAGACATCATTCTTGACTTCTGGAAAGATTCCATTAGTGTTGCCTTAAAAAAATCCTGCAAATCTCTTGGGAAGACAGGCGAACAAACAGCAACGTTGTGGAAGAAGCAAAGACCACCAGCACTGAAACGATGATCCTCCACCATGAACTTTGTTAGACTGCCCACGTCATCAATACCCAATCACCGTCTCCCAAGGCAACTCTCAGCTTGAGAATGGAAAACAGACTGTCAATGGACAGCAAAAAAGATGTAAAGATGGGCATAATACTCCGAGAATTGGGAAGCTTTGGCACTTGAGTGTTTTAACTGGAAATTAGCTATTACCAACAGTTCTACAGATTTTGAAGAGGCACAAATAGAGGCTGAAAGAGAGAAACGTGCCAAGAGGAAGGTGCATCAAGCAAACCCCTGTGACCACCTTCTACCTGGAAACCTAAGTCCTCATTGTGACAGACCGTTTGGCTCCAGAATAAGTCTGCATTCACTTACGGATCTACTGCCAAGACTACTCTTGTGAGACAATTGTACTTGGCAACAAGTGATTGCTTGTGATGATGAGCATTAACACTCCTAGACACTGAAGCTGATACACTAGTGTGTTGCAACAGACAGTTTGGAAAGCTCTGCTCTATAGTTTGTTTTATTGAGGCCCTTTCACACAGCATACCAATAGTTACATTACTAATAGGAGAATTGTAGCACAGTAACTCCACTTTAAACCATGCTTCCATCCTTTGGAATTCTGGTATTTGCAGTTTGAGAAAGAGTATTTGGCATTCCCAACCAGAGAGCTGTAGTGCCCCAAGATTCCATAGGATTACAAACCATAGAATTCCATAGAATGTAGCCATGGCAATAAAAGTGGAATCTCAGTACTGCAGCTATGGGGGGCTTCTAAATAAATTCAGGCATAACATGTAACTTTTTGTCTTGAGTAATCTTGAGTATTTTGCTTTTAATGGTCGTCTCTTATTTACTAAATGTACATTCTGCCTTTCTACCAACATTGAACCCACGGCAACTTACCAACAAAACAAAGCACAACTACAGTATCATGACACAAAAGCTAAAAACCCAGTTAAATAAAGGATTCTATCAAAAGCAGAAAATCATAACAGTTCAAAATATTACTGGCATATTTCACTTTGTTTTAGAACATTTCACTAATAAGAAATTTCAATTATACAGTATAGTACAATTTTGCATATACTACATTTGTGTACTTTTTATCTCAGTGCCATATTTTTTATTTTTTTACTTCTGCCTTTTTTTAGGCCTAGTGCTTCTGAGCACTTAAAATGTACATGTATTTTTAGACTTTTATATGTACTGGCAAGTGAGAAAAAGACTGATTTGCTTTAAGTCAGTATGAACTTTTATGGTGGAGGTGTGGCCTGTAACCTGCCTTATTAGTAAGGTATGATTGTAAAATATAATTAAAAGATAAAAGTGTCACACATCACATTAAAAACTCTTCTGCAACATTTGTTATGAGCCAAAACTGCCTAAATAAAATGATGTTTGCTTTCTGAGATAAGGAGCCAACCAAACCTCCTGTATCTAATGATTTTTTTCAGATAAACCTTTATGAACATACTAGATTTTTAAAATGAAAAATTAAAGTTTAATTTGTGGTATTCTGTTCAAAATGGGTTATTTGATGCTGTACTATCCATGCAAGCAAGGAGCAATATTCATTCAGAACTGAACACCTCTGTAATTGATAAGAAATGTAAACATCTTTCCTAAATCATGGTGAAAAGCACAGAAGCTTCCAAGAGTTTTCTGGTACTCTAAAAATACCATACGAATTTCAACATAAGTTATGTTTCCTTTTCGTTACTGTTGTAACTAAATTACCATTAAATGACATTAATAATTTGGCATCTTTTCTCATACACAATCATATATCTTTATTATACATATATTTCCAATCAGTTTTTCAAAGGATCAGGTTGTAATGTTGAAAAACTGAACTAATGAAAACATTTACCCGGAAATAAGCTCTATTAAATTCTATGGGATATACATCAAACTAAAAATGGATCAGGATATAATAAAATACCTATATTAAAATCAAATAAATACACCAAGGAAAACAGTTTAATACAACATCACCATTGAGGGAATATGTAATGGACTGCTTAAGTATGCAGAGCTTTTAGTGCCATTGGCATTACAACTGCTACAGGCTCTTGGCATTAATTGTTGTCCATAATAGTGGGTACATTAGTTGTCAGGTTTTAATGCATATTTTCATGACATTTTTATGGTTAGGTCATAGTCTGTGCTTTCAAAAGCATTAGTGTGATTATCAACTGAAAACACAGTATAGACCAGGGGTCCCCAAACTAAGGCCCGGGGGCCGGATGCGGCCCTTCAAGGTCATTTACCTGGCCCCCACCCTCAGTTTTAGACTTAGGCTTGCCCAAAGTCTGAAATGACTTGAAAGCACACAACAACAACAATCCTACTTAACTTGACTATCTCATTGCGCAGAAGCAGGCCCACACTTCCCATTGAAATCGTGATAGGTTTATGTTGGTTAAAATTGTTTTTATTTTTAAATATTGTATTGTTCATTCATTTACTAATAATGTGCTATGGTAATAATATAATATCTTGTGTATACATATAATATTGATAATAATATTATAATGTAATACAATATAATATTTATTTATTACAGTATTTCTACCCCGTCCTTCTCACCCAGTACAGGACTCAGGGCGGCTAATAATAATAATACAATGTAATAATATTGTATAATATAATATTAATTATATATTAAATGTAATATTACTACAGTAGAGTCTCACTTATCCAAGGTTCTGGATTATCCAAGGCATTTTTCTAGTCAATGTTTTCAATATATCATAATATTTTGGTGCTAAATTCGTAAATACAGTAATTACAACATAACATTACTGCGTATTGAACTACCTTTTCTGTCAAATTTGTGTATAACATAATGTTTTGGTGCTTAATTTGTAAAATCATAACCTAATGTGATGTTTAATAGGCTTTTTCTTAATCCCTCCTTATTATCCAAGATATCTGCTTATCCAAGGTTCTGCCGGCCTGTTTAGCTTGGATAAGTGAGACTCTACTGTAATAATAATATGGTATAGTGGTATAGTACAATATAGTAATATATAATGCTAATATTGTGCTATGCTAATAATATAATATATTGTATGTACGTAAACTTGTAAGCCACTCTGCGTCCCCTTCAGGGTGAGAGAGGGTGGAGTATAAATGTAGCAAATAAATAAATAAATAAATGATTGTTGTTGGGGTTTTTTTTTTTTTTTTGCACTACAAATAAGACATGTGCAGTGTGTATAGAAATTTGTTCGTTTTTTTTTTCTTCAAATGATAATTCGGCCCTTCAGCAATCTGAGGGACAATGAACCGGCCCTCTACTTTAAAAGTTTGAGGACCCCTGGTATAGACCAAAACCAGTTTTAAAAGGACCGTGCTTGTTAAATTTCACCCAATATAAATATCAACACAACTTACACTGAACAGTTGTAATGGAAAAATCCAGCATTTCTTATTTTGTAGAGTGTTTACTGCACAAAATTGGTATACGTCCAATGTTTCAATTAGCTAAAGAAAGAAGCTTTGATAGATTATGACTCAATGATGCGATCTTCGTGAGAGGCACACACATACACTTATTGTCTAAAGGAGAAAAAGGGCATTTTGTCAGAGCTCTAGTGGAATAGTAGTGGCAAATCTCACTCTCAAAGGACTAGACTATGTAACTCTTTAGCTGTGAATTCCTAGGCATAGTGATATAATGTGATTAAACATCATTTAATGATATCGTATTTGAAATATAGTATGCAACATGGATAACAAAGTAACATCAAATGTACTTCTTGCAATGTTAAGCCATAAAAAAGAAGCAAATCACTGATTCACAGTAGTGATTTCCAAATGCTTGATCAACGTAGAATGTAGAATGTTTTATGTCTACGTACGTATGCATGTCTTCCTTTAAGTTGCCTGTTGACTTATTGGCCCGATCTACAGACCATCTAAACTTTGTAATCTTAGATTGTTTATTTCCATGCCACACAACTGATGTTGAGTTTTGGCATCAGATTGTAATTGGGTCTGATTGTTTTCCAGTCTGTCTTGCCTTAGTCCAGATCTGTAGCAGGAAAAGGCCATCACCTTAATTTCCCTTCAGGTGCATACAGTGAAAATGAGACAAGGACTACGCAGCTAGTTTTCTGTAGGTAGTAGAGTCCAACAGCACCTGCTTTTCTCAGAATGTTTTCTATATTTCTTGATACATGCCTGAATGCGCAATCAATAATGTAGAATGTTGCCAGCTATGGGTGGTCTTGGATGTTATTGTTGTCTTAAGGCTGGGATAGTAGATCTCTGAGCAAGGCTGTGTTATGCATGTGTTCTGTTGTGAAAACAGAAATTGAGAAATTGTGGTGGTATTTTATCAACAGTGAACAGTGCCAGACTGAATAAAAGCTACAATAATATTGTATATATTTATTTCATATAAAATTTGAATTTAAATATTAAACATGAACAATTGAAACAAGTCAGGATTGTAACTATCTCTTAATAGAGGTTTTTTAAATCTACTTGGCTCAAATTCAGAAGGACTAATTACAAATAGATATGGAACTATATCATACTCGAATTTCTGCAACTTTAAGTTTATTCTACATTAACCAAACAGGGTCTTGCATGCAACCACAAAAAACAAACAAGTATATCAGGCATAATTAATTTGCACTTTCGGCCCAGTATCTTTTGGAGCCAACTCAAGATTTTATCATTATAGTTTTTTGTATGTGATTTTATGACCTGTTTTTATTGTTGTTGTTGATTCATTTGTTTTATTGCTTTGTTTTTATATTGTTGATGTTCGGGCTTGGCCCCATGTAAGCCACCCCAGGGTATAAAAATAAAATTATTATTATTATTATTTTATTATGACACAGCAAACAAGATAGATATGCTGGATTTCGTATCACAAAATCACAAGTTGAACACTTCCCAAGTGTCTAGGACTGTGTGATGTATTTTTGGATGTTTTTATTGTTGTTGTTGATTCATTTGTTTTATTTTTTTGTTTTTATATTGTTGATGTTCGGGCTTGGCCCCATGTAAGCCACCCCAGGGTATAAAAATAAAATTATTATTATTATTATTATTTTATTATGACACAGCAAACAAGATAGATATGCTGGATTTCGTATCACAAAATCACAAGTCGAATACTTCCCAAGTGTCTAGGACTGTGTGATGTATTTTTGGATGATGCGTGCAGATCCCAGTAGGGTGGCCTTTTGCAGTTGGCAGATAGTAATTATTATTATTATTATTATTATTATTATTATTATTATTATTATTATTATTAAAATAATTTAACTGGTAATAAAAACATGCAAAATAAACCTGAGATTAATTCTTGTCACCAGACAGGTTAAAAGTCTCCTTTGACATACATTCACCTTCCACACAGCTGAATATTATCTGCTTTGAACTGGAATATATGGCAGTGTGGACTCAGGTGACTCAGTTCAAAGCAGATATTGTGGGATTTTCTGCCTTGATATTCTGGGTTATATGGCTGTGTGGAAGGGCCCTTAGTCGCACTCTAATTTTCTTGTACCACACAGGTCCCAACATCAAGAATTCCTAAAAAGTGCTAAGGCACAGGCGTCATTTACTCACCACTCAAACATCTCTGGATTTACTAGTTTCAGAATTTCAAACATAAGTAAAGCATGTTATTTGTGTGTGTGTGTGTGTGTGTGTGTGTGTGTGAAACTCCTGAAAACATCCAGTTCAATACGGAAAATAGTTATTCTTCTTTCTTTACATGGTTAAACCAGAATGTATGGTCCTTTGGATGTTGTTTGATTGGAACTTCTGTCAGCCCTAACGAATATAGTCATTAATGAGGGATTACGGGATTACAAACTATATTTGTAATGCAATATAACTATACATTTGTAACTAGGGAAAGGTACAAAGAAAGTGTTGGTACTAGCTAATTCAAGCTCTGAATAGATATCATTAATATCCAAGTCTGAGTCTTTGCAATGTAAACTAATATACTTACCTACATTTCTTTGGCTAGATTAGGGTAAATGTTTTCCCAGCATTATCTGCGAAGTGTATAATTTTCTGCTTCAGGAATTCTGAAGCTAGAGTTTTTTGGCCTCTGTGCTGTTTTTTGGAAGTTCAGTCAATGGAATGTTTCATGATATGAACACAGTGAGGCCTGTGGCACCTTTTTTAATCACTAGAATCAGAAATCTGCTTTACTTTCAGGAGATATGGAAGTAAACCCGTGCTTCAGTAGTTCTTAAAAATGGAAGATTAAGTTTAGCCAGCAAAAGGACTAACAGAGTAGAAAATAACCAACATTTAAAGTTTAATTTAGGTAAATTATTTGTTTTCTGAGATTAAGTATTATAAATTTTAAAATGGAATTGTTCTTTTTGTCGCTATCAACTGATTTCGACAGTGAAAAATCAATGTAAAATTAATGGTCTTATGAATTGGCAGCAAGAATAGCCCCACCACTGAGTAGTGTAAGGCAAAATCCTCAGGCAGCTGATTCTGTGAAGGTACAAATGTGAGCACTACATAGTCCAGAGCTTTCCAAACTGTGTGCTGTGACACACTAGTGTGTCACTTAGTAGTCCACAGGTATGTCACATGAAAAATGATTCCCCTCCATCCACACAAACAAAGGCTGCCTGGTAGCCACTTGGAAGGAGCATAGTGGATGCCCCTGCAGGAGGAGGAGGAGGAGGCAGGGGCGGTTCAACCATTAGGCGAAGTATGCGGTTGCTGAAGGCACCATCCTCTAGGGGGTGCCTAGGGGGCGCCGTTGAGGCACCTCCGCCCAGGTGTGGCCTTCCTGCCTCCGCGGCGGCCAGGCCACCATGGCAGTTAAAAGTGGCACCGAGGTGCCTTCACTTTAAAGTAGAGGCGCAGAGTCACTTCCTTCAAGTGCTTCCCAAGCTTCGGTGGTGACCCAGGTGTTTTGGACTCCAGTTCCCACCAACCCCAAGTATCAGCCAAAGCAGTGAGGCTGTTGGGAGTTGAAATCTCCTCCCTGGGGGCATGGCCTGAGGAGGAGGCCACTCAAATTTGGGCGTGGCAGCTGCAGCTTTCTCCCAGCGCTGGCGATGAATGGAGAGCAGTGGTGTGGAAAGTGGGGGCCAGGGTGATGGGGGTGCCTATGGACCAGCCAAGGCGGGCAGCCCCTTCGACCTGTGGCGCTTCCTGCAGCAGCCCCAAGTTCTCGCTTGACTCCTCAGTGCTGTAAGCCAGGACTCGGGGTGGGCGGGGGTTCGGGAGGGGGTTGAAGGAGCTCGCTGAGCACTCCCGGGGAGGGCTGAGGTGCTCCTGATTGGTTGCTTTCAGAAACTCCCAGGATTTTATAGCATTGAGTCATGGCAGTTAAAAGTGCTCCCAAGTTGCATTTGTTTACTTTACAGCAGGCATAGGCAAACTTCTGCCCTCTGGTTGTTTTGGATTTCAACTCCCACAATTCCTAATAGCAAGGGGCAACCATGAAAACTGTTTGCTCAACTATCTATGGCAGGCATGGGGCAAACTTCATCCCTCCGGGTGTTTGGACTGCAACTCCCACAATTCCTAACAGCCGGTAGGAGTCCAAAACACCCGGAGGGCCAAAGTTTGCCTCATGCCTGATCTAAGGCAAACAATTGACATAATAAAGCATACTGGGTTCAAGTTAACTAGCAAAGAAAATGGGATGATGGTCATATGGGGAGTCAAGGCTCTTCTGGACTCTTGGACTGGTTCTTAAACACACTTCTTGTATTCCAAGTAGACTGAAACATACTTGTGGATTATCTGCCTTGTTTTTCTGGACCCTCAGGGCTCTTCCACACAGCCATATAACCTAGAATATCAAAGCAGAATAACCCACAATATCTGCCTTGAACTGGGTTATCTGAGTCCACACTGCCCTATATCCCAGTTCAAATGTAAATTTGCAAATATAGTAATTCTGACATAACATTACTATGTATTGAACTGCTTTTTCTGTTAATTTGTTGTAAAACATGTTTTGGTGCTTAATTTGTAAAATCATAATGTTTAATAGGCTTTTTCTTAATCCCTCCTTATTATCCAACATTTTTGCTTATCCAACGCTTTTATTTTTCAATGATTGGTTGGGAGGGGGGCAAAATTCTGTTCGCTTACACTTAAAAATTACCTAGGGCCGGCCCTGGGAGGAGGAGGCAGCGGGAGCGGAAGCGGCCACTCAGCCAACCTGCCGTCTTCTTCTTCCTTGTCATCCTTGGCTCTTAGCCTTGTCCCTGATGACAGCAGCCCAAACAGCAGCCCCACTCACAGCCGGGGGGGGGATATGAGGGAGAGGAAGATATCCCCAAATGGCATCTAACCCAACCAAGCAGGAAGACACAGTCAAAGCATCCCTGGATGCCTTTGTTTAAAAACCTCCAGAGGGTTTAAATCGCTTTGGAAGTGGAGTACTTCCACTAAAATGAATACGTTTCTAATTAAGGAAAGAAAATCTGTTGACAATGATGATCATGATGAACCACTTGGAGCGGCTCTACAGGAAACTTCACAGGAATCACTTATAGTACATAAGAAATGTAAAGGAAAAAAATTCCAAGTTTCATTTATGCAGTAAAGATTATATGAGAGAGATATACTGTATATACACACACAGAGACTTATCGGACCACATCTACTACTATCTCAATGAGTCCTGAGGTCAGCATGGCTGGTGGGAACAAGAGAGAGGGCCTTCACAGTGGGAGCGCCTAGAGAGGTTAGAACGCCCCCCTCCTGGCTGTCAATTCAGAAGCAGGTTAAAACCTTCCTTTGGAAGCAGGCCTTTCCTGAAGAAGATTGCCAGACGGTCAGCTATAGTGGTATGCAATGCTTAAGTTATATATAGCGGACCTCCGGCAATCAATTTGTTTCCTAAAGGAATAGGATATTATATGGCTTTTAAAATTTATGTTTAATATGTTTTTATGTCTTTTGTTATGGGGAATGGGAATTTTATAATGTTTTCAATGTTGTAATTTGTTAATTGTTGCATGGGGATTTATGTTGTATTTTTTGGCTGTAACTGTCTGATTTTATAGGTTGTAAGCCTCTTTGAGTCCCTTTGCAGGGAGAAAGGTGGGGTATGTATATGTGTGTGTTGTATGAAACTCTTATAAAGGGTTGGTTTAACTCTGGTTTGCTAGTAAAACTGAATTGCCAGGTCGCAAAGGAAGCAGGTCTTAAAAAACGTAATCACCAACATGAAAAGTTTGGAAAGCTCTAACATCGTTTATCCTACATTCCATAAACTAGACGTACTCTCAGGTGGAAGGCCTTATCGAATAGGGGAAGGTGCTGTCTTGTCCTTTCTTTTGGGTGACAAAATGTTTACTTGGCTGTCATGGTTGTGGAATCAAGCATTGTGTGTTATCCCCACAAGTCTAAAGTGTAGCCCAAGATCTGTTTGAAACCATTACCATTCAGATCCAGACTTGATCTTAAAGTAGACAACAGAAAACAACGGAACTGCAAAAACCATGGATTTCACTTGGGTTTTCTCTTACAGTCGACTGTGCAGAGAATGTTTTTAGCTAATAGTGTCTGTTTATATTCAAGATATTCCCTGCTTAAGTTTTAATAATGCTGTATTTACTTGGTTTTATTTCTTGTGAATTCTCCCCAAACCTCTTGTTCAGTTGCTGATCAGTTCCTCTGTTTGCTGTGTGCCATAGGAAAGAGTAGGAAAGGGTTAAGGTAGAGGCAGTGGGCACGGTCATACAAATTGAGGAACCCTGGGATGTCCATTCTGGAGGAAAAACTGAACATCTAGGATGAAATTGTCCCCGCATGGAAGCGTTCACTTGGGTGTGGGGGGCAGAATGGTGTTTGTGGAGGACACTGGCAGGGTTTGGGCTACATGTTCATGGCGCTCACAATAACCTGTGTGTCAGTGGAGGGAGGGCCAAGGGTGTTTCCTGCTCAATGAGAACTATAGCAGTTCGAAAACATGCCAATGTGAGTAGATCAATAGGTACCGCTCTGGTGGAAAGGTCATGCTGGCCACATGACCTTAGAGGTGTCTATGGTCAACGCCGGCTCTTCGGCTTAGAAATGGAGATGAGCACCAACCCCCAGAGTCAGACATGACTGGACTTAACGTCAGGGGAAACCTTTACCTTTACGTAATAATGGTATTTTCATCTATTTATTTGTTTGCCATATATGTGGAAGACCTATGGTCTAAGCATCGTATTAAACTGTCAGCAACTCCATTCTGTCTAAGGCCCATCAAACTGTATGGAAATAATTAGGTTAAAGGTAAAGGTTTTCCCCTGATGTTAAGTCCAGTCGTGACCGACTCTGAGGATTGGTGCTCATCTCCATTTCTAAGCCGAAGAGTCGGCGTTGTCCGTAGACACCTCCAAGGTCATGTGGCCATCATGACTGCATGGAGCGCCGTTACCTTCCCGCCGGAGCAGTACCTATTGATCTACTCACATTTGCTGCTAGGTTGGCAGGAGCTGGGGCTAACAGCGGGCACTTATTCTGCTCCCAGGATTTGAACCTGGGACCTTTTGGTCTGCAAGTTCAGCAGCTCAGTGCTTTAACACACTGCACCACCACCAGGGTCCCATGGAAATAATTACTTCAACTATTTAGTCAGGCTTCTCTGTTTCTCCATCCCGCCCACCTCACCTTTTGACACCTCCTTTTGGTAAGAGATCTAACAATTACCCACTGTTTTTCAAATATTTTATTTGTCCTTAAAAAAGTGTAACCCAGATATAAGAGGTAACAAACTATAAGTAACACATTATACTGTTTATTTTGCAAATGTTCATGAAGTGTTTTAATATCGCATAACTTAGTGTGATTAATAACGCTTATTCATTACTCCTAAATTGCTGGGGTTGGATAATTTGATTGGAAAATCTGGGAACATTTCGACAAAGTATTTATTTTAGGTGTATTTGTAAAATAATAATAATAATAGTAATAATAATAACAACAACAAAACAAAAAACAAACAAACAAACACACAAAACAAAACAAAACGAAAACATTGGTTTTGCACAACAAAACATTGCATGGAAAGTTCCTTGACAAAATTGAAGGAAAAGCTGATAAGGAGAAGACCTGGCTATGGCTCACAAATGGGACCCTGAAGAAGGAGACAGAAGGCCTGATCCTTGTAGCCCAGGAGCAAGCCATCAGAACAAATGCAATCAAGGCCAAGATTGAAAAATCAGTTGATGACCCAAAATGCAGACTGTGCAAGGAAACCAACGAAACCATTGATCATCTCCTCAGCTACTGTAAGAAAATTGCACAGACAGACTACAAACAGAGGCACAACTACGTGGCCCAAATGATTCGTTGGAACTTATGCCTCAAGTACCACCTCCCAGCAGTAAAGAACTGGTGGGATCACAAACCTGCAAAGGTCATGGAAAATGAACACGCAAAGATATTGTGGGACTTCCGAATCCAGACTGACAAAGTTCTGGAACACAACACACCAGACATCACAGTTGTGGGAAAGAAAAAGGTTTGGATCATTGATGTCACCATCCCAGGTGACAGTCGCATTGACGAAAAACAATAGGAAAAACTCAGCCGCTATCAGGACCTCAAGATTGAACTTCAAAGACTCTGGCAGAAACCAGTGCAGGTGGTCCCGGTGGTGATCGGCACGTTGGATGCCGTGCCAAAAGATCTCAGCCGGCATTTGGAAACAATAGACATTGACATAATCATGATCTGCCAACTGCAAAAGGCCACCCTACGGGGATCTGCACTCATCATCCGAAAATACATCACACAGTCCTAGACACTTGGGAAGTGTTCGACTTGTGATTTTGTGATACGAAATCCAGCATATCTATCTTGTTTGCTGTGTCATAATAAAATAATAATAATGTAAATTCAAACTGTTAAATTTATCAAAGTAATGAGTATCAAAATAACGCTGTGAGTTCTAGTGTTGACTGAATGGAGCTTTTCTTGAGGTTTAGCTTTACTTTTCAATGATCCTTTAATACCACTATTGTCCAGGACTTTATATGTAAAGGTTAAAATGTTTTCCAATGATTTTTTTTTCAAATCAAAGCTATGTTTTGTCTGCCTTGGTTTGATTTAAATAATTGGCTTGAAGAAAAAACCTACAATGGAGCTAATTTGCCTACATAAAATAATTATGTGATCAGTTAACATAGAAACAAAAACTGACAGAACGTCACAATTTAGCGCCTACCAATAAATCACAAGTGTCATTTCCAGGACAGTGCTGTTTTGGGTCTACATTTGTCTCAGATTACTTTGCTGGTCTTCAGAATTGCCAGGCTGCCGAAAAAGATGTCTGTTCAGTTTACTGTCTTGTGCAGAATCGTTTGGTCATGATGTCATGTTGCATAAATGTGTGATTCTGCAGCATTGGCACAGTTTAACACGCTGGAGTGTAATCTCTTGTGATGGGATGGTAGCAATTTTATACAGCTTGTTGACCCTTTAAAAAACACACACACATTTTTTCACCCAGCATGCCGCAACACAGCAAAACCTAGAACACAGAGCACCTGGGAAGACAACACCCCGCTTCATATACTCCTTCTCTGATGAAACACTTATTTCCCTGCTGAGAGCTTTTGCTCAAGACAACACCCTCTGTGGAAGAGAGGATTCCAGTCTGGCTTCTTATGTATCCCTGTTCACACACATTCTGGCACCGCCCAAGCCATTTCCTTTTGAACTCCTTCCCCTCCCACTCTCTACATTTCCCAGCTGCATTCTTTAGTGCCATAGCTCTCATGAGAATTCATCTCGGTTCACATCCATTTTCAATTCACTGCGCAGTTTGACCAGGTTTTTTTAAAATGATGTATTTTTATCCTTCCCGGCTCATATGTATCATAGATAAGGGTGGGAATCATATGCTGATTCAGACATTATTGTACTGCAGCTCCCAGCATTCCTTATTGAAGCCTATGTGACTGGCATACAAAGATTACTAGCCTTAATGAAATATAGACTTATCATAAATGCACATTATATATTCTTCTATATCTCTCTGTTAACCAAATGATGACATACTGCTTGGAAATCCTGACTATTACTACTACTACTACTACTACTACTATTATTATTACTATTACTAGCTGTGCCCGGCCACGCGTTGCTGTGGCATTGTCTGGTGGTGTTGGTGAGAAATTGTTGAGGTAGTGGTGGTATTCCTTCTACCATGCAGGAGGATACAATCCAAGCACTCCTGACAGATGGCCATCCAGCCTCTACATAATAATGATGATGAAGATGATGATGATGTTGATGATGATGATGATGATGATGATGATAATAACAACAATAATAATAGAAGCATAGAATCCAAGAGTTTGCAAAGACCCCTAAGGGCCATCCAGCCCAACCCTTTCTACTATGCAGCAGGACACAATCCAAGCATTCACAACACATGGACAACGTATAAAAACTATACACTACTACACAGGGACATAGACCCCCTCTACCCTCACCACTTACACAGTACACAAACAACCAAATGCATACTAAACATAAAGACAACCATACAACAGACATTCAACACCACCACTATCTCAACAAGTTCTCACCAACACCACCAGACAATGCCACAGCAATGTGTGGCCGGGCACAGCTAGTAAGATTATAAATGGGTAATATAGCTGTGTGGAAGGGCCTTGAGTCTACACTGCGATATAATCTAGTTAAAATCCGATAATCTGTATCTTATAGGCAATGTGTAAGAGGCCTGAGGCCTAACTGTGCCTGTCCCCTGGGCTGAGTAGGTTGCTAGGAGACCAAGTGGGTGGAGCTTAGCCCTCTAACTGGCAGCAATTGGATAAAAACAATGATTCCTCTCCCTCTAATTAGGACTTTATTTTTCTTTTCTTTTTTTTGTATCAACCTAGAGCCGTGGATGATGGGTTGTGTTGTCAAATTTCGAGGTTGGGGGGCCTGTAGTTTTGTTGTTTTGTCCGGTGCCCTGATTCCATCACTCTTTTATATATATAGATTATTATTACTATTATATTTTCCAACTGTTGTACTGGAACAACAATGATTGTTTAGTTTAACTTTAACAGTTTTTGGCAGTTCTTAGTTAGAACATTACCAATGTCAGCTGCTTCTAATCTAGCGATTCTACTCAAAGTGTCTAATGCTTTTTTGCTTTTGCTTTTTGGTGTGTTTCTTTACCAAGTACTTTTGCATTTTTATATCACCATTTGTTCATATTTTTGTGTATGTATATGTATGTGTGTATGTGTGTGTGTGTGTGTATATATGTATATATGTGTGTGTGTGTGTGTATATATATATATATATCTCCTGCCAACCTAGCAGTTCGAAAACATGCCAATGTGAGTAGATCAATAGTAGATCTGGCGGGAAGGTAACGGCGCTCCATGCAGTCATGCCGGCCACATTACCTTGGAGGTGTCTATGGACAACACCGGCTCTTTGGCTTAGAAATGGAGATGAGCACCACACCCCACACGACTGGACTTAACGCCAGGGGAAAACCTTTACCTTTACATACATACATACATACATACATATATATATATATATATATATATATATACAGTAGAGTCTCACTTATCCAAGCTAAACGGGCCGGCAGAAGCTTGGATAAGCGAATATCTTGGATAATAAGGAGGGATTAAGGAAAAGCCTATTAAACATCAAATTAGGTTATGGTTTTACAAATTAAACACCAAAACATCATGTTATACAACAAATTTGACAGAAAAAGTAGTTCAATAATTACTGTATTTGCGAATTTAGCACCAAAATATCACAATATATTGAAAACATTGACTACAAAAGTGGCTTGGATAATCCAGAGACTTGGATAAGCGAGGCTTGGATTAGTGAGACTCTACTGTATATATAAATATAAATATGGACACTTTAGCTTTGTTTTTGGTTTTTTGGTTTTTTTTCTCTCTTTCTCCCTTTTTGATCCTTTTTTAATCGCAGTTTTCCTTCTTTCTATACAATCAAATGTTCTCACTCTTTTGATGTTAATTTACTCTATCTTATAAGGTAAAACTTCAATAAAAATATAATTTTTTTAAAAAAAAGAAGGTTTCTGCTGGAAATGTTGACAGGATTGGCTGTGCTATCTAAGGCTGCTGAGAGTTATTGTCCAACAAAATCTGGATGGCCAGATAATTGTCATGCCTGGATTGGATCCAAGACTTTTCTTTCACTGATGGAGAGTGAATCCATCATCCAGCATCCTCCCAGCCCTGCTGCCTAATGCCCCATTCAATTCAGGAGGATGCCGTCCACTTATCTGCATAGCATTTTCTGTGGATGGAGCAGCTGCCATGCAGAGGAGATGATAGGGAGGTCCCTTGCCACTAATCCAGTTGCATACATCTAAATTTGGATCCTATCCATACACACACGTGCCACATATGTACACAAAGTCACTAACAAAAGAAAAATATGTTATTGCCATATGATTCAGCTGCCTGGTGGAAACCAAAACATTGGCAATAACATTTTAATATTTTTATTTTGCTAGTGTGTTATGTGACTAATTGCATCCTTCTGGAACCCAGAATAAACTTGACTGAGATTCTGCTTGATGCTATAACAATAACCTCCCATCCTCCTTTCCATCAGTGGGAGAGAGACTAGAGTACTGCAGACTGATTTGACAAGGTGAGTCATATCTCAACATGATTACAAATGTTGAACAGAGTTCAATTTAATTCACACATAATTGAAGATATGCTGGTTGCTATAAATGTCTGAGAACTATGCAGAGGACTGTTATGCACGTTTACTCAAAAGTCAGTCATGCTGTTTGCAGTATTATTATTTATTTATTTTTATCCTGCTTTTCTCCCATTGGTGGGACTCAAAGTACATGGCTAAAATAACAAATGACATAGCATAAAAAAATCAACAAAACATCATAAACCACATAAATAAATAACATACAATACATATCAAATTAAACATACAGGAGAGTGTCACTTATCCAACATAAACAGGCTGGCAGAACATTGGATAAGTGAATATGTTGGATAATAAGGAGGGATTAAGGAAAAGCCTATTAAACAAATTAAGGTAAGGTAAGGTAAGTTTTTCCCCTGATGTTAAGTCCAGTCGTGACCGACTCTGGGGGTTGGTGCTCATCTCCATTTCTAAGCCGAAGAGCCGGCGTTGTCCGTAGACACCTCCAAGGTCATGTGGCTGGCATGACTGCATGGAGTGCCGTTACCTTCCCACCGTAGCGGTACCTATTGATCTACTCACATTGGCATGTTTTCGAACTGCTAGGTTGGCAGGAGCTGGAGCTAACAGCGGGCGCTCATTCCGCTCCCAGGATTTGAACTTGGGACCTTTTGGCCTGCAAGTTCAGCAGCTCAGCGCTTTAACACACTGCGCCACCACCAGGGGCCCAACATCAAATTACATTATGATTTTATAAAATTAAGCACCAAAACATCATGTTTTAAAACAAATTTGACAGAAAAAGCAGTTCAATACATAGCAATGTTATGTAGTAATTACTGTATTTACAAATTTAGCACCAAAACATCGCAATGTATTGAAAAGATTGATTACAAAAACATTGACTACTAAAAGGCAGACTGCGTTGGATAATCCAGAATGTTGGATAAGCGAATATTGGATAAGTGAGACTCTACTGTATTAATAGATTACAGTGAGCATCATTAAAACATTTCCTAAATCTCAGGCCACTGAGGTTCTTCGTAAAAACAATTATGTTAGGCTCCTAGATAGCTCATTTCGTTTTGGCCATATGGGAATATTGCCAGATCTAAAGTAGCTACTAAGAATGTATATTATCAGAGCTGTCTGGCCACTGCCTATTCAAGATCGTCAGGGAAGGCCTGGTCACATGAAAAGGTTTTAATTTGCGACCGAAAGGCCAGTAAGGAGGGGGTTGATCGTACCCCCATAGGAAGGGAGTTCCAGAGTTATGGGGCCACCACCAAGAAGGCCCTCTCTCTCGTTTCTGCCAACAAGGCTGGTAGGAAAATATGCAGTCCCTCAAGTAGGCTGGGTCCAAACCATTTATGGCTTTATAAGCTAAAGCCAGCATCTTGAACTGCGCCCAGAAATAAACTGGAAGCCAGTGTATTATTTATTTATTTTATTTACAGTATTTATATTCTGCCCTTCTCACCCCGAAGGGGACTCAGGGCGGATCACATTATATACATATAGGGCAAACATTCAATGCCCATAAACACATAGAACCGAGACAGAGACAGACAGACGCAGAGGCAATTTAACCTTCTCCTGAGGGGATGTTTGATTCTGGCCACAGGGCGGAGCATCTGATTCATCATCCACTCTGACGTCCCTTCCTCATTCCAACGTCGTAAATTAGTTAAACTTGCCTCCCCACTTTTATAAGTGGTACCTTATTTCCTACGTGATAGATGCAACTATCTTTCGGGTTTCTAGGTCAGCAACGAGCAGGGGCTATTTTTCATTTTTAATTGACACGTGCTCACCCCGCCACGGGCTGGCCTCGAACTCATGACCTCATGGTCAGAGTGATTTATTGCAGCAGGCTGCTCACCAGCCTGCGCCACAGCCCGGCTTCAGGAGCAGGGTAGTTCTTTCCCTATAGCCTGACCCGTAAGTGGTCTAGCCGCTGACCTTTGTACCAGTTGAAATTTCTGAATACTCTTCTGGGGCAGCCCCATGTAGAGTGTGTTACAGTAATCTAGTCTGGATGTGACTAAGGCATATACTGCATGGCCAGATCGAGCTTTTCAAGGTATGGACGCAGCTGGCGCACTGTACCTCTGTCTTGTCTCAATTCAATTTTGATTTGTTCATCCTCATCAGTAGTGCTATCTGACATTATAGTTTGTAGCCTTATAAATCTTCTTTCTCAGAACTGGAGGGGGGCAGCAGCCCAATCCTTTGGTGAAATTGCAGATGCTGGTCCCGCAGGTATGGGGGCCATGCTATATTTTCCTGAGCAGCATGTGAGGTTTTTTTTCTTCATTCAACAGCACAGTACACTGAGTTTACTACTGGCAAATGCAACACGCTTCAAATGCTTCCAAGTCACTCAGTGCAATCATTTTGCTGCTTGTCAATATAGTTTGCCCTCAGTTCAATGTTAATGTTTCTGGTTGTTTTTTGAAATCCATGTAGCCATGAAGAGCTATTCATGCAGAGCTCATCACAGGATTTTAATCCTTAAGTGCTTCTTTGGATGTTCAACCCCCAGGGCAAGGCTTGTATTTTTCATGTATGCAGAGAGCAGCAAAGGCCAAGTACTGGCTTCAGGGTACTGCTGTGGTAGAAGAGCATCATAATAAAGCATTGACTAGACTTGTCTAACCAGCCTTTCTATTCCTTCCCATTCTACCATTAGTATGTATTTCATATGAGTCCAAAGTATAAACTCAGCATTGTTTTATAGTTTGTAGACAATTATGATATGAATCACTACCCCCACCCCCCGCCAGTCCTCAAACTGTTATTGTTATTGTTACTGCGGTAGAAAAAGTCCCCCTTCTCCTATGAAACTATAGAAAAGGTAAAGGTTTCCCCTGAGGTTAAGTCCAGTCATGTCTGACTCTGGGGGTTGGTGCTCATCTCCATTTCTAAGCCGAAGAGCCAGCGTTGTCTGTAGACACCTCCAAGGTCATGTGGCCGGCATGACTGCATGGAGCGCCGTTACCTTCCCGCCGGAGCGGTACCTATTGATCTACTCACATTGGCATGTTTTCGAACTGCTAGGTTGGCAGAAGCTGGAACTAACAGCGGCTGCTCATGCTGCTCCCGGGGTTTGAAGCTTGGACCTTTCGGTCTCCAGCTCAGTGCTTTAACGCACTTCGCCACCGGGGCTCCTATGGAAACTATAGATTGGTAATTTAACCAGTTTTGGACTGTGTTAGGAAGCAACATCTTGTCCTTTCCTTTTAGCAGCTGAATGCCACAAACCATTGACATCCAAAATTATTTGGGCAAAATGTAATAGAAGGTAAAGCTGTCCAGGAAGGGAAAGAACACAGATTGCTTCTCCCTTTTTGCACTCATTTTATTATCTAGAATTAGGGATGAGGCCTTTTAGGTCCCATGTGCTTCAGGTAGGTCACATAAATTCAAATACAAATGCACCAGTTCCTCAGAAAATGAAAGTATCCCAATTTTTGTGAAGGATAAATAAAACCTGGGATATTGTTTTTCAGTGCTTTATTTTAGACTTCTTGGTCAAAGAATAGATCAACAAAATTAAATGTAGAATTTAGTTTAATAAATATTCCATGTTATATGTAAGGTAAAGGTTTTCCCCTGACGTTAAGTCCCGTCGTGACCGACACTGGGGGTTGGTGCTCATCTCCATTTCTAAGCCGAAGAGCCAGCGTTGTCCGTAGACTCCTCCAAGGTCATGTGGCCGGTATGACTGCATGGAGTGCCGTTACCTTCCCGCCGGAGCGGTAGAATCATAGAATCATAGAATCATAGAATAGTAGAGTTGGAAGAGACCACATGGGCCATCCAGTCCAACCCCCTGCTAAGAAGCAGGAAATCGCATTCAAAGCACCCCCGACAGATGGCCATCCAGCCTCTGCTTAAAAGCCTCCAAAGAAGGAGCCTCCACCACGGCCCCGGGGAGAGAGTTCCACTGTCGAACAGCTCTCACAGTGAGGAAGTTCTTCCTGATGTTCAGGTGGAATCTCCTTTCCTGTAGTTTGAAGCCATTGTTCCGTGTCCTAGTCTGCAGGGCAGCAGAAAACAATCTTGCTCCCTCCTCCCTATGACTTCCCTTCACGTATTTGTACATGGCTATCATGTCTCCTCTCAGCCTTCTCTTCTGCAGGCTAAACATGCCCAGCTCTTTAAGCCGCTCCTCATAGGGCTTGTTCTCCAGACCCTTAATCATTTTAGTCGCCCTCCTCTGGACGCTTTCCAGCTTGTCAACATCTCCCTTCAACTGTGGTGCCCAAAATTGGACACAGTATTCCAGGTGTGGTCTGACCAAGGCAGAATAGAGGGGGAGCATAACTTCCCTGGATCTAGACGCTATTCCCCTATTGATGCAGGCCAGAATCCCATTGGCTTTTTTAGCAGCCGCATCACATTGTTGGCTCATGTTTAACTTGTTGTCCACAAGGACTCCAAGGTCTTTTTCGCACACACTGCTGTCAAGCCAGGCGTCCCCCATTCTGTATCTTTGATTTCCATTTTTTCTGCCGAAGTGAAGTATCTTGCATTTGTCCCTGTTGAACTTCATTTTGTTAGTTTCGGCCCATCTCTCTAGTCTGTCAAGATCGTTTTGAATTCTGCTCCTGTCTTCTGGAGTGTTGGCTATCCCTCCCAGTTTTGTGTTATCTGCAAACTTGATGATCGTGCCTTCTAACCCTTCGTCTAAGTCGTTAATAAAGATGTTGAACAGAACCGGGCCCAGGACGGAGCCCTGCGGCACTCCACTTGTCACTTCTTTCCATGATGAAGACGACGCATTGGTGAGCACCCTTTGGGTTCGTTCGCTTAGCCAATTACAGATCCACCTAACCGTAGTTTTACTAGTTTGTTTGCCAGAAGGTCGTGGGGGATTTTGTCGAAGGCCTTACTGAAATCCAGGTACGCTACATCCACGGCATTCCCTGTATCGACCCAACTCGTAACTCTATCGAAAAAAGAGATCAGATTAGTCTGGCATGACTTGTTTTTGGTAAATCCGTGTTGACTATTAGCAATGACCGCATTTGTTTCTAAGTGTTCGCAGACCACTTCCTTAATGATCTTTTCCAGAATTTTGCCTGGTATTGATGTGAGGCTGACCGGACGGTAATTGTTTGGGTCGTTCTTTTTTCCCTTCTTGAAGATAGGGACCACATTCGCCCTCCTCCAATCTACCTATTGATCTACCTATTTGCATGTTTTCGAACTGCTAGGTTGGCAGGAGCTGGGGCTAACAGCGGGCGCTCATTCCACTCCCGGGATTTGAACCTGGCACCTTTTGGTCCGCAAGTTCAGCAGCTCAGCGCTTTAACACACTGTGCCACCACGGGCCATATGTACATTTCAATAAATCTGTCAAAAATGATTAAGAAGGCCCCTTTGTAGTACTTAAGTATTTATAGAATCAGTGGTTGGGGGACCATTGGCTGATGCAGTGGGTAATTCAATATCATGTTTACATGAGCTGTGCAACCAGTCAAAATGGAATGTCTACAGATTAGGTTATAGTTTATTGATTAGAATATTATGTGTTGGTTATACAGTAGAGTCTCACTTATCCAAGCTAAACGGGCCGGCAGAAGCTTGGATAAGCGAATATCTTGGATAATAAGGAGAGGTTAAGGAAAAACCTATTAAACATCAAATTAGGTTATGATTTTACAAATTAAGCACCAAAACATCATGTTATACAACAAATTTGACAAAAAAAGTAGTTCAATACTCAGTAATGTTATGTTGTAATTACTGTATTTACGAATTTAGCACCAAAATATCGTGATATATTGAAAACATTGACTACAAAAATGGCTTGGATAATCCAGAAGCTTGGAGAAGCGAGGCTTGGATAAGTGAGACTCTACTGTAGTTACATGTAACACTATAAATCAGAGGTAATTTATAAAACAGCCCAATCAGTATTTCGTACCCTATTCTTTTTTATTGGAGCCTTTTAGAAACCGAAATGCAGCAGTGTGTTCTCCAGATCATGATAGAATGACATTGCACACTGATCATGTAGCTGTCTGTTGCTCCAGGGCTTATTCTCTCGGTTTTGTTCCAAGCGGCTTCTCAACTTAACCCAAGGGCAAATATCTTAGTTTATAGAAATCGGTAGAATGAAGGCAACCCAATAATGTTCTGACTGCTGCATATAGTCTTGCAAACCTTGCCTGAAAGGCAGCTCAGTTTCTTTCCAATTTCTTACACACATACATGCATACAATTTGGACAAGAGGTTGAATTTCACATTTTTCTCATATGAGTCATTCCAAGGGTCTGATTTAAAATTAGCCCAGTTACTTATACAGATGTAGCCTAACCCGTGATGTAGTACAATAAGGCGTTGCAGGCTTGGAGCACCAGGATGCTTTGATTCGCTGTGATAGTGATTATGTCATCTGCCAATAATTCAGGCTCCCTTGCTCTCTAGACTAGTTCTCACATTACTGGGGTGCATTCGAATTGTTATTGCTGTAGTGCAAAGGGTGGCGATGGACTAGGTCTTCAATGGGTAGCCCAGGCTCATTGGTTTGAGAGAAGACTTTGGTTGAATCCACATCTGCAAAATAATTTATCCATATTGCAATTTTAATCCTGTTTGAGCAAACAATGTTCCCCAGTTTCAAAGTGAAAGGACATATTTTCGATAACTGGGATCTTTAATACAATTTTAAGATAACCCTAATGTTCATTGGGGGAGGGCAGTTTTTGCAATGTGTGTCCTATGCCCCAAATTGGGGTCGAGCTGGTTGGAGGATGGGATGGGTTAGTTGGTTATCTTAACATCCTTGTCCAGCAAGTGTGGTGTTGCTATTTTTTATGTCTAGTGTATATATGTGGATATTTGAATATCTAAAGGCTTGAAATTATTTGTTCACTGATCTGTGTGTCATACTCCAGCCACCTTTGACTTCTGAACCTGATCCAGAAATGAACTTTGACCAGGATGAAGCTTATTCTGACCTTTTGCCTAGTTCTCCCAGCTCCTTTCAGTTACAGCTGCCGACTGTTGATAGTTCAGATGCTTCCTTAATTGGGAGAGATACTGAAGATGTTACTCCCGTGGTTGAACCAGATGTCCAGACTTCCCCAGAGAATGTGCCCTTCAACCGAAAGGAGTTTTTGCATCGCCAGAGATCAGAAAAACAATTGATTAGAAGGAGTAACCACTTGGCATCTCGAGGGGATTGTGGATAAGAAGGTTCCCTTGGGAACTTTTGGGGAGTTTGGTCTCCCTTCATTGGGATCTGATCTTCGTTCCATAAAAGTGCCTTGCACTGCAGACAATTTGCGGTGTCAACGTAGCGCTTTCTTGAGAACACTTCATCGACTCCAGTTCCCTGACTTCACCAAGCCAAGCCTCCTGTTTCTGGCGACCAAGATGAGCCGCGACTCCCGATTCAAACTGGAGTAAATTCACTTTCTTGCCTTGTTCCTGAATCAAGTTTGATCTTTGTTTCGTCTTGTTCCTGCTTTGTTATCCACAAACTTCTAGCGACTGGAGACTTTATTATTCAGCCTTGCTTCCTTGTTGTTCCCCGCTCAAACTTCCCAACAGTTTGAAGCGTGTTTTGGTTTTGGACTTTGGACTATAATATTGGACATTTTTCTTCATCTTTTTGGAATTATTCATACCTCATCACAAAGGACTATTTCCCACTCATCCTTTCTGCTTATGCATTCCTGAATTTATATTTGCTTTAATAAAGATATTATCTGCTTATTGGTCTCTGTCTAGTTTCCAGTGTTCATGCTGCATTGGGGTGCAACACTGTGCGTGCTACATATTATCACATTTCACTGAATCTAAGACTCATCTTTTTTCTTGTTTTAGGCCTCTCTCCACAAAATTTGGTACACCTTAGATTAGATGGCACCTTACATTCACTGGTTTTTGTTTGTAAAAAACTGTGTTACCTCCAAGAGGAAGGACCCCAACCCCAAAGGCTCTGCTAGTCCCCACCATTTTTCCTCGGCCTCAACCCATCAGGCTGAGCTAAGCACCACTCCTGCTTCCGCTGCCTCTACAACGGCTCCCTTAGACTTAGTAAAATAAAAAGACAAGATAACTTCTGGGTATGATGAAACCTGGAAGTCATCTTGTCTGAGGACAGAATTCTGCACACTTTTGGGGAACTATATTGCTGTCTGATGAAGATATATTGTGCCCCATATACAGTAAGTAGGGTTATCTTCTTGGTGCATATTTACTTTCATATTTACTAAAAAGAAGAAAATGATTGTGTGGAAAGATATTCCAGGCATTGGAACTGCAAATATCCTGGAGTTTCTGGGTGTTGTAGCACTATAAGGTAATTTCCTCAAGCTCTGCTTTGTACTAATGGCATGCTTGGGGGTTTGGTGGTGGTTTCTGGGTGTGCCCATGGAAATATCATTTAGGAATTACTTTGTGCTTTTGTTTGTACATTGACTTAATCCTCTGATATTTCTGAGCTCTACTGAGAATTTTTATGGCTTTTGCTAAATTCCTCCTGTATCTTTTCAGGAACCAGAGAGATAATACTCATAGGAATGACCTTTGGAATATAACTGACTCCAGACAGAAAAGAAATAGAACTGTGGGCTACACTACATTTGAATGTCTTCCTTAGTGTGTGATCCAGATTTGCTCTTTATTATTACAGTAGAGTCTCACTTATCCAACATAAACGGGCCGGCAGAACTTTGGATAAGCAAATATGTTGGATAATAAGGAGGGATTAAGGAAAAGCCTATTACACATCAAATAGGTTATGATTTTACAAATTAAGCACCAAAACATCATATTACATACACAAATTTGACAGAAAAAATAGTTCAATACGCAGTAATGCTATGTAGTAATTACTATATTTACGAATTTAACACCAAATATCACGATGTATTGAAAACATTGACTACAAAAATGCGTCGGATAATCCAGAACATTGGATAAGCGAGTGTTGGATAAGTGAGACTCTACTGTAATTGCATTCATTTGTTTTGTCCAGAGCCTATAGCAGGGGTCCCCAAACTAAGGCCCGGGGGCCGGATGCGGCCCTCCAAGGCCATTTACCTGGCCCCCGCTCTTAGTTTTAGACTTAGGCTCGCCCAAAGTCTGAAATAACTTGAAGGCACACAACAACAACAATCCTACTTGATTATCTCATTGGGCAGAAACAGGCCCACACTTCCCACTGAAATCCTGATAAGTTTACAGTATGTTGGTTAAAATTATTTTTATTTTTAAATATTGTATTGTTCTTTCATTTACCAATATTGTAAATGAAATATTGTAAATGAATTATATGGTAATAATATAACATATTGTGTATACATATAATATTGATAATAATATTATAATGTAATACAATATAATATTTATTTATTTATTTATTTATATGTTACAGTATTTCTACCCCGCCCTTCTCACCCGATAAAGGACTCAGGGCGGCTAACAATAATAATGCAATATAATAATAGTAATTATATATTATATATTAAATGTAATATTACTAATAATATTACGGTATAGTGGTATAGTACAATATATTAATATATAATGCTAATATTGTACTATGCTAATAATATAATATATTGTATGTACATACAACTTGTAAGCCGCTCTGAGTCCCCTTCGGGGTGAGAAAGGACGGGGTATAAATGTAGCAAATAAATAAATAGTTGTTGTTGGGGGGGGGGTTGCACTACAAATAAGATATGTGCAGTGTGCATAGGAATTTGTTGTTGGTTTTTTTTTCCAAATGATAATTCGGCCCCTCAACAATCTGAGGGACCATGAACCGGCCCTCCACTTAAAAAGTTTGAGGACCCCTGGCCTATAGTAAGAACACCATCAAAATTGTGCTATCATTGGCCATATAAAAAGAAAACTTAAGTAGTTAATATGCCCCATTATTATTTCTAATAACACAGGGACATTTTAAGTGCCTCAACTATATTTTCCTCAGTGTCAAATCAGATTTGACAGGCAGGGAGATCAATTTCTTTATTCGCATGTCTTTTCCATTCATGTCTAATGTGGACTCTTCTCCACTCATGCAGTTACCACATTCTGAAAAGGATAGAAACACCATATTCATTGCCCTTGTTATTGTATCCTTAATGGCCTCCTCCCATATCCAGATCTGAAGCAAGAAGCCTCCTATGCATGACTGATCAGGGAATTTTATATACATGCATACATGTGTATCTTTTGAATATAATAAATAGCACTACATACAGATGTCTTCAGTTAACATTATTTATTGAAACCTCCTGGTACCTCTGACTTGAAAGAAACATAAACTGTAAGCAATGTAGTCTTATGATTGCTTGGCCCCTGAAAAGATGAGGCAAACCCCAACTGCTGCTGCTTGCTTTTGTCCCAAATCTAAAGTGAAAACATTCTCTTCTAAGGGAATAAGACACTGTTTTCTTCATGGTTGGCGGAATTAGGGTTCCCAGATGTCAGAGCCTGATCCCACCCCCTTGATCCACAGGGGAAAGGATGGATGAGATCACAGTAAGAATGCAACCTTGAATTTTATTTTATTTTAAAAACAACAACGACAACTTCATACTCAGCTCTCACTGCTGTTTGGAGTGCCTTGTATAGACTCTCTAGGGATCTGTCCAACTATTTTCTTCCCTTTCCTCCCACTAATTTTTTAAAAAGCTTAGCTAGCTTTATTGCCCAGAGAAAACACAGCTATTTTAGGGTGCTTCCAGACAGGCCAAAAATGTGTGCCAAAGCGGGTTTTTAAAATCTGCTTTGGAGTGCACTTCTGTCCCCACAAGCTCTCTAAAATCCAGGCTTTCCCAGGGAGGGTGGTTACATGCCATCCTGATTACTATCGGTATGGTGACCACCCCCTCTCCCCAGCCCCCCATTTCCTCACCCCCCCCCCAAAAAAAGTTTTAAAAAACTTACCTGGCTGCCATTATGGTCCTCCTCGCACCCTCCTGGAGGGTGCAAAGAGAACCGTAATGGGAGCCAGGTAATTTTATTTACTTTTTAGGAGGAAATGGGTGGCTGGGGGAGGGGATGGGTGTCATCCTGGATCTTTGGCCTCCAAGAGCCCCAAAGGTTCAGGATGGCAAATGGGAACTCACCCCCAGGACTACCCTGAAGTGAGTCCCCACAGGCCCAATACCACATTAGACCTGGACTTTTCAGGAAGGCCTGGATCTAATGGGGTCTTTAATTAACTTAATCAAGGTTATTCCGAATTAATTTGTTTTTAACCAGGGATGTCAATTTGACGCCCCTGGTAAAAACCCAGACAGGCCCCGCGTTTTGGATCTGTCTGGATGGGCCCTCAGTATTTGCTACATCAAGAGTTATGGATTTATATTACTCTTTATTATTTGGAATACAGCCTCAAATTTGCTTGGGATAGAAGACCAGGACCCATACAGATGCAGGAAAAAAGTCAATATTGTAAGTTCTCTCCCAAACATGCCTTCCCAATAATATCCACAGCCCAGCACTTCCTTTCTCACCAGAAAGCCTCAACATTTCCTTAACAATCCACCTTCTTGTATCTCTCTTTCTGCTGTGTTTCTGCCTTTCCTTTTATGTCTTGCCAACAGCACCAACCTCTCACTCCATTTACTATTTTCCCTCCTTGAAAATTCAGCCAGATTTTAGACCCCTTTCACCGTCAAGCTAGTTTTTCACTTCATTCCTTCTGCTGCCACATTTTAAACCTCTTTTTGACAGGAAAGGAGTTTAAAAGGACTGAGGAAAGGCGATGGATTGATGATGTTGATGATGATACATTTTATTTGTTACCTGCCTCTTCTCACAGCTCGAGGTGGGAATACAAGATATGTGTGTGTGTGACTATAATATATTAAAGGACATTGAACAAAGATTAAAACACCAGTATTAATAAAATGTAAATTTAAAGTTCATAGAAGAGTTGGCTTTATAACTGTGTTTAAAATTCTTATTTAGCTGTTGAATCTCTTCTGGCAGGTCATGCCACAGTCTAGGTGCGGCTAATGAAAAGGTCCTCTGGGAAACAGTTTCCAGTTGAGTTCTGGCTGGTTTAGGTAGTCCCCCAGGCAATTTAAGTGTGCAAGGCAGATTATTTGGGAGAAGGCAATCTTATAGGCAACCTGAACTAAGACCATGTACGGCTTTAATGCTGTTAACAACCTGGAAACTAACTGCAACAAGTGGGATGATTTTAGTTTAGGTATAATATGCTCAAACTAAAACTAGGTGTACCTGTAGCCAATCTGACTGCCATTATTTTTTAATTAACTGGACTTTCGAAAATTGGTACGGAGATAGTCCAGTGTATAGCATATTGGAGAAGCCCAATCTTGAGGTTGTCAGCATGTGCACTACCATCTTTAGGTCAATTTTTTTCGTGTCAGGAGCAACCGGAGTTGCTTCTGGAGTGAGAGAATTGTCCGTCTGCAAGGACATTGCCCAGGGGACGCCCGGATGTTTTGATGTTTACCATCCTTGTGGGAGGCTTCTCTCATGTCCCCGCATGGAGCTGGAGCTGATAGAGAGAGCTCATCTGCGCTCTCCATGGGTGGGATTCGAACCTGGCAGCCTTCAGGTCAGCAACCCAACCTTCAAGTCACAAGGCTTTTATCCCCTAGGCCACCGGAGGCTCCATTTCAGCTCCTCTAAATCTAGGAAGAGGTATATTAATGTATTAGCCAAAGCGGGCAGCAAGCACTCTTCACCATTGTATCTACTTGGGTTGACATTTGGAGAAAGAGATCCAGGAGCACTCCCAAGATGGAAACACAGTCTTTCAGGAGGAGTGTAAGCCCATTCAGAACACATCACCAACACTAGGTTAGAGCCTTTAATAGTAAGTACTGTACCTCTGTTTTATCTGGATTCAGTTTCAATCTGTTTTTCTACATTCAGCCCATCACCTCCTTCAGGCATTGATTCAGAGGACACACCTTATCCTAGCTAAGCCTGTTTTTGAAAGTATGGAGAAATATATTTCTGTGTCATCAGCATACTGATAGCACCCCGCCCCATGCCTCCACATGAACTCTCTCAGCAGTTTCATGTAAATGTTGAAAAGCATTGAGGATAAATGGCACCTTGTGGAATGCCACATGACTGCTGTTTTTTTGAGGGGAGCAGCTTTCCCCAAGGACTAGCATTTGGAACCTGCCTGAGAGGTATGACCGGAACCACTGCAACACAGTGCCTCTGCTCCCAACACCTATTCCCCAAGCATCCCAAGAGGATATGTGATCAATGGTAGCGAAAGCCACAGAGAGATCTAAAAGCATCAACAGGGACAAACCCCCGCTGAGAATTTTAAGACAAAGATAATCCAATAAGGCAGCAATAGCAATCTCAACTCCATATCCTGCTCTGAAGCCAGTTTGAAATGAGTCAAGGAAGTGCATTTCATCTAAGACTACCTGAAGTTGGAGTGCAATTTGCCTCTCAGTCACCTTGTATAAAAAGAAGATGAGTTCTTCCTTTAGGAAACAACTGAAGACTTGGATGTTTCGGCAGGCCTTTGGAGATACAGTCATTAATTAATCAGCCCCAGAGGGTTTTTAATAATCTATCCTGTATTTATCACGGTCTTGCCATTTATGTGTTTTAAATGTATTTTTTATCCTGTATTGTTGTTTTAATTGATATAATATATTACTGTTTTATCTTTTTTAAAATTGTGATTTGTACTATGTTGTTTATATTTTGTCCTTATGTTGTTTGGGCCGTTGCCCCATGTAAGCCTCCCCGAGTCCCTGCGGGGAGATGGTGGCGGGGTATAAATAAAGTTGTTGTTGTTGTTGTTATTATTATTATTATTATTATTATTATTATTATTATTATTATTATTATTATTATTGGTCTGTAATTATTATAGTCCAGGGGATCCAAGGAGCGCTTTTTCAGCAGTGGTCAAACTACAGAGTCTTATAAACAGGATGGAAAGTTCCTATTTCTGAGAGATGTCGTGAAGTCTGACTTGGCCATGGTGGTTCATGCCTTAGTTACCTCTAGATTGGATTATTGCAATGCGCTCTACGTGGGGCTGCCTTTGAAGACGGTCCGGAAACTTCAATTAGTTCAACGTTCGGCAGCCTTTGTTCTAACGGGAGCCCAATACAGGGAGCGGTCAACCCTCCTGTTTAAGGAACTCCATTGGTTACCGTTCATTTTCCGGACCCAATTCAAAGTGCTGGTGATTATCTATAAAGCTCGGAACGGTTTGGGGCCCATCTACCTTCAGAATTGTCTCTCCCCCTATGAACCTGTACGGTCTCTTTGGTCATCGGGGAAGTCCCTCCTCTCGCTTCTGCCAGCGTTACAAGTGCGGTTGGTGGGGACGAGAGAGAGGGCCTTCTCTGTAGTGGCCCCCCAGTTATGGAATTCACTGCCTGGGGAGATCAGGCAAGCCCCCACCTTGATGGCATTTCGGAAGAGCCTGAAAACTTGGCTTTTCACCCAGGCCTTTGGTTAAGATCGCCTTTCTCCATCACAATTATTATGCTCCTCTACCTTTTGTACTGGTCGCTCTTCCCCTGATTCCTGATTGCTTGATATTATTCAGGACTCCTCCCTACCTAATGTGACCTTAAATGATTCTAATGCACTTTATCTATTTACGAATTTGTTACTCATAATGTACACCTTGTTTATCCTCTATTGCAACCTCATTGTTTTTAATTTGATATTTTAATTCTGTGTTGTGTTTTTTCGCCTATCGTGTATATTTTATTATGGGTTTTTGTTGTTGTCCTTTGATGTTTCATATTTTATCATCGCTTGTATTTTGATTTTCCTGTGAGCCACCCCGAGTCCCCTTCGGGGGAGATGGAGGCGGGATATAAATAAACTTGTTGTTGTTGTTGTTGTTGTTGTTGTTGTTGTTGTTGTGTTGTATTTGAGACTGAATTGCATTTCTTTCCTGGACAAGCAGTCAAAGGGGCAGAGATTGGATATAAAAAACTGGTTTATTAAAATTTCGGAAATTATGAGTGCAGACAAATTAACATACTTATTATCGAACACTCAAGGCAAACCTAAAAAACAAACAGATTGGGAATTAGTTACAAACTATTTAAGAACAGAGAACTGTAAATGATAATATAAGGATACAATAGCCAAAGATAAAAGACTACACAACTACCCCAGAATAAACACTAAAGGAGAGAAAAATAATACAACAAACAAATAGAAGAGGAAATACAAGGGTATAGTTTATATCAAATGAATACGATATATAACAACACACATCTGATGGAAGTCAATTTTAATTATATGTGATAACAGTATTTAAGTGATGTTCTGATTTTTTGTTTTTTGCTGTCTGTTTTCTGTTTCTGTCCTCTTTTTTCCCCCTTTTGTTTCCTGATGTAGGGTTTCGATTAATAGGTTTCCCCTAACCTCCTATATATTTTTTTCTTACCCCCATGTTATCCCCCATGCTATCCCCCTTCACTGTGTGTAATGGTCGATGTGATTCACACCCCTTGGCAAATGACTTTAATAAAAATTTATTTTAAAAAAAGGGGGGGCAGAGATTGAGGTTGTCATGCTTACTTGCCCAGCAGTTTGTCCAAATCAGCAACATGTCTGGTTGGAAAAAGTATTGACTCTCATCTTACAACCTGTCACTGATCTGCATCTTTTTTGTGGTGCTGTGGTTTTTTGCCTCATGCTGGGTGTTTTCATGGCCTAACCATCTAAATGATACTAGACCTAGCCTTTTCTCTCACTTTGTCCCAATATGCCTGCGCAGCTCCCTCTTGGCCTCCCCACCACCATCCACCCTTCAGAGGCTCTTTCTCAGCCTCCCCACCACCGTCCGTGCCAAGACTTCTCTCTTCCTTCTTTCCATTCTTCCTTCCTCCCTGAGAGCCTGGCCCTACTTCAGTCTCACGGCATGACTGCCATTTTGGAAGGGGTTCATTACTCGGATCTGGCTCACATGTTGAATAAAAAATCAGAACGCGTGACAGTGAGTCGAAAGGCTTGTAAGTAGGGACACTTGTAATTCAAGGTTCCACTGTATGGTTATATATATGTAAAGGTTTTCCCCTGACATGAAGTCTAGTTATGCCTAACTCTGGGGTTGGTGCTCATTTCCATTTCTAAGCCGAAGAGCCGGTGTTGTCTGTAGACACCTCCAAGGTCATGTGGTCAGCATGACTGCATGGACCATGGTTATTTTCCTGCCGGAGTGGTACCTATTGATCTACTCACATTTGCATGTTTTCGAACTGCTAAGGTGGCAGAAGCTGGGGCTAACAGCAGGAGCTCACCCCGCTCCCCGGTTTCAGAATGCCAACCTTTTGGTCAGCAAGTTCAGCAGTGAATGTATATATATTCACCTGTGTTTGCAGCTGAGTACTGCATGCATACCGCTAGATCAGTAGCTAATATTTTTTATCCATACATCACCTTCCAATGGTTGAATATGAGTACTATACACTCTCTCTCTATATATATATATGTGTGTGTGTGTGTGTGTGTGTGTATGTGTGTATATATATATATATACACACACACAGCACACACATACACACAGTGTATATACCCTGTTTCCCCGAAAATAAGACAGTGTCTTATATTAATTTTTGCTCCCAAAAATGTGCTAGGTCTTATTTTCAGGGGATGTCTTATTTTTCCATGAAGAATTCACATTTATTGTTGAACAAAAAAATGAACATTTATTATATACTGTACAGTAATTGTCATCACAAACCAGCATAACCAGCCAAACTGTGAAATCCTATCAAGAATTTCTTGTTATTACCATTATTTCCATGTACATCAATCTATGGTACGTACATTTACCGATCCTGCATGCTCTGGTGTTCTGTTTGGCGGGCATGCTTCCAAACAAAAACTTCCATCGCCCCAAAATGGGGTGGATTTTGTAGTTGAAACCACACCAGGATTTTAAGTTGGGTAATAATGGGTATCTGTGCCATGTTTAGTCCAAATACATCAAGCCATATCCAAATACATCCAAATACATCAAGCACCTGCCTTTGTGGATCAAATAGATATACTTTGACTTTTATATAGAGAGATAACAGTCTAAAAGATCATTGGAATGCATCAATTTTTAAAATTATAATCATGGTTCTCTCATCCCCATTTCTAAGAAACTAATTCTATTTTTTTATTTCTGGGAGTTGAAAGTGCTATACGTGGTTTCCCTCCACCCCCACTTCCATTTTGTCTTAACAATCCTGTGAAGTAGGTTAGACTGAGAGGATGTGTTTACCTCCAGGTGATGCTTGAGTTTTAGGAGAAGCTAAGATATATATGAGCCTGATATATACTGCGTGGTGAGCAGATGGAGTGGATGTGAATATAGAGCTCATGAAATGATAACATGTCTGAGACAGCTGTCATTCTAAAAAAGGCCTGGTTAAATTTACATTAGTGCACACTGCAATATTTATAGCCATGGAGCACACACAAACACACACACAACTATATTTATTGATTTGCCCCCTATATTCAGTACATAAACACAACATTTTCTCTGTTTCAAATATTAGTATTCTGTGTTGTTCCTTCTTAATAATTTTTGATTGCATCTTCATACCCCACAACTGCATAGCTCGTAAATTTAGATAAGTGTCTATTCCTCATCTGTGAAATGTTGGAAAGATAAAAATTTCACTTGTGAAATTTTATCCCATGGATGTGATATGGATGTGACAATCACTCATGTGTTTTACATTTAATCAGGTGTCTCCCCAGTCTGTCATTGGACACTAGGCTCAACTAGCGTTCCTGATAAGAAAATGAAAACATGAGCAGCTCTTTACAAGCCTGATGCTTGTCCTGAGAATGGTGGCAATTATGGTTCTGAGAGTTAGGAATAGTATAGCAGAAAATTCTCAGCAGGGCCCCAAATTACAACTCCTAGGATTTTTTGAGGCGAATCAGGAGTGGTATGAAAGTGATACGCTTGGACAGGGTAAGAGTAATCTGGTTATACCCCGTTTCCCCTAAAATAAGACATCCCCAGAAAATAAGAACTAGTAGAGGATTTGCTGAATTGCTAAATATAAGGCCTCCCCCGAAAGTAAGACCTAGCAAAGTTTTTGTTTGGAAGCATGCCCGCCGAACCGAACACCAGAGCATGCAGAATCGGTAAATGTACGTACCATAGAGTGTTGTACATGGAAATATTGGTAGTAACAAGAAATTCTTGATAGGATTCACAGTTTGTCTGGTCATGCTGGTTTATGATGACAACTACTGTACAGTATATAATAAATTTTCATTTTTTTGTTCAACAATAAATGTGAATTCTTCTTCATGGAAAAATAAGTCATCCCCTGAAAATAAGACCTAGAGCATCTTTGGGAGCAAAAATTAATCTAAGACACTCTCTTATTTTCGGGGAAACACGGTAGAATTCTACTGATCTTATATTAACTATACAGCAATGATAGGATCAAAACATAGTCTATTCACGGTCAATAAACCTGTAGCTACACAAATTTTTTCATCATTGTAGGTGACAAGCTGCTCTCTTTGAGAGAACAGAACATCGGAAGCCTGACTGGTAAATTCGTATTGAATGTCTTACCAACCCAAATCCTTCATTTTCTATTCCAGTGCCTATCTGTTCTGCCATTCCTGAAACACCCCACTATTATTTTATCATCATATTGCCAACTCCATGCTTTATTTGGCCAAGAAATATGATCCTCTTTGGGGTCAGAACAGTATCATCACTTGGAAGGCACAAGGAGTGCAAACTGCACCGAGACCACCAGAGGCAATGACACTAAAATGACTGTCTTTAAAAGTTTTTCACAGCAAAAAATATACTTTTTTAAATCAAAATATCCCTGTAGTTAGATATAACCACAAAAACATACTTTTGTGAGAGCAGTTTTAAATAATATGAACTGTATCCATTTATAAGGCATTTAATGTGTTTTTTAAACTTCTAATGAGCATGCGCTCTTGTCAGAACTGTCATTATTATCCAGTTACAATTACATTTAGAAGTACGTGGTTTTCTCCATAAATGCTACAAGCACACATTGTTGTTTTAATTGTTCCTGATTTTTATAGTCTCTAATTTTGTCAAATTGTTCTGGTATTTTAGCTGCAATATTGTGGAATAATCTGATAAGAGAGAAAGCCCATCATGAGTTACCACACTGGGTGATACCACTGCTAGTGGCACCGCAGATCAGACTTTGTTTTATACTGTAAACACCTATTTTGCAGCTTTTATAGTATATGTTGTCTAACAGACTACAATATAATTTGGCAACACAATTGCTTATTTCTCCCGTCCCAGGGATTTTATGTATTCCAGGAATAATGCCATGCAAACAAGTCTATAGACTTGTGCTTTGCAGACTTTTACTTTGTAGATGAAATAGACTTGTGCTTTGCAGACTTTTACTTTGTAGATTTTTAATCCTTGAGCAATTATTTTTACCTATGGACTGTTGGGGAAAATGCTAGTCTCAACTCCATGAGTTCTTTAAAGTTGGCCATATGACTGTGGATTATTGCACACACATTCATCAGATTGTTTGCCACTTAATCATGAAAGAGAAATTGTAGAAAGGCATGACTGAATTGCATCCATTTGGGAGCCTTTCTCCAGGAAGTAGCAACACTGCAAGGAGACTATATTAGATCTGCTTCCTGTCTTCAGTTGCTTTGTTCTTTCTCCCTGGATAGGCCAAAAAGCTTTTAGGGAGAGATGCCACAATGCCACCTTATATTACTCTCCCTGTATTTAGGCTTTTTTGATCATTTAGTTTATTAACTTGTATGAATCAGAAATCTGTTTTTTCTGTTTTTCCTCCCTTGCATCTGAATCTAGATGGCAAAGGACAGGAAGCCATGTGCGCATTTTATTTCACATTAATGCTGTTTGTACATTTGTGTTGCTTCCTGAATATGAATGGAAGTGGCTGGCAACAGTATAGTAAAAGAATGACATCTTCTCTCTGTCACTTTTTTTTTTTACTAAATGGCTTTTGTCTTGAAATGAATCTACAATAGGAGAGTAGCCTTGACATCATGTCTTAACTTAGAACAGCGATGATGAAGAGAACATGTAGCCCTCCAGATGTTCTTTGACTCTATTTCCCATTAGACATGCCCAGCAGTGCCAGTACTGGGAGGGATGCAATCCTAAAACTTCCTCCCCATCTTTAAAAAGTAATAAATTAAAGTCTTCTTCAAATGAATAACCTTTGAAGAATATTGATAGCAAGTTATATCCCTTTGTGAATCATCTTCAAAGGAGAAACTTTATAGATAAAGATTAAACCTATATTTGCTGACATAACTTTCACAACATAATTTCGAATAAATATGTATTATGCTGCCTACTCATGTTGGATTTCTGAGAAAGTATACCTGAGTCTGAAAACCAATGATAGACTAGGGATTCTTTTAATGCAGTGGTTCCCAACCTGTGGTCCTCCAGTTGCTGTGAACTTCAACTCCTAGAAATCCCATGCATCTTACCAGGTGTTAGAAACTTTGGAAGCTGAAGTCCAAAACACCTGGAGGACCAAATGTTGGGAACTATCGTGTTTGTGTATTGTCCACCCCATTGCCTATCAGACTCGGAAGTGTTGTTGGAGTCATTCAGACTTTTGCTTCTGATGACTTCAAAGTATCATTAGAGGCCAGTTTGTCAAGTGCAGCTTGGGAGTTCATAGTATCCATGACAAACATAGGCCTATCCCAATTGGTTTCTGAACCTATACACCCATCAGGGCATATTCTGTGGATTTCAGCCCAGGACATGCAGATTTGTGGGCACAGATGACCAATATCCTGAGTTGACATGGACAAATCATTTTCAGGTCAGGGTTAGTATCACAGCCGCAAACTACCCATGCCTGAGTGGAGAACCTATTAAAATGGCCTTGAAGGATTTGAAATTCCAGGTGACCTTACGGGAGTCTTTGGTTGGTATTACCAAACATTCTGTTGAAGCCCCAAACATCTTCTCTGACCCATTACTAACCAGGCTCCTTGGGAGACCCTCTGAGAACTGAGCAGGGAGGATGAAGACTAGAACACAGATAGAAGAAAGCTCAACTTCTGTGTGACAAGACACAATCTGAGGACAACTTTGTTCTTACCTCATCAGACATAGTCTTCTCTGCGTCTTCTTCTATTTCTCTATGCTGCCGAAATGGAGTCCCATGGGGTCCATCACATGATGCAAGGCAACTTCCAGCAAGAATCTGTGGGGCTCCGTCTCAACAGTGTAGAGAAACTCAGTCCAGAATGCCTTCACAAAACTGGGGAATGAGGAGGAATGGATCTGAAGTGGGGAAGGACATGGGATGGCAGGAGACAGACTTCAACAAGAAGGAACAGAGTAAGTCGGTTCCCTCTGCTGTCCCACACTTTTCCCCTGCTTGTCTGATGAGGTTGCTAGTATCCCCAGGCAACAACCTTACTATAAAATTTGTAGTCCACATGCAAAAAAGATCTGGTCTGGACAATAGCAATTTTAAACTGATAAAAAAGTTTTCAACAAGCCAATAACAAAACAGGGACAACCTCCATGCCAGTTCCATAGCATATCCTGGTTTAATAGCAAGTCAAACAGTAAAACCTGAACAAACAAAACATTTCAGTTATTAGTACTGATGTGATGTATTAATTCCACATTTTAATATTATCAATGTAACTTTGCAGACTCTGGTACAGATATGCATATAGGTAACACAAATATATATATAGAAATATAGAACTAGTGTGCTGTAATGGTTTAAGTATTGAACTAAGACTCTGAAAACCCCACTTAGCCAGGGAAACCCAATAGCTGATTTTGGGCAAGTCACACTCTCTCAGCATTAGAGGGAAGCAGTGGCAAACTTCCACTCAATAAATATTTTCAAGCAAGTCCTATGATGTTGTCTCAAGTTTTTTTTTTCCGTGTCAGAAGTGACTTGAGAAACTGCAAGTCGCTTCTGGTGTGAGAGAATTGGCCATCTGCAAGGATGTTGCTCAGGGGACGCCCAGATGTTTGATGCTTTACCATCCTCGTGCGAGGCTTCTCTCATGTCCCCCTGACAGAGGGAACTCACCCGCTCTCCTCGGATTCGAACTGCCAACCTGTTGACCTGTCAGCCAGCAGTCCTGCCAGCTCAAGGGTTTAACCCATTGCGCCATCGGAGGCTCCTGTCTCAAATGAGAGACTCACATAAAGTATAATGTAACCACTATCAGAGGCGGTCCAACCATAAGGCGAACTAGGCACTTGCCTGTGGCGCCATCGTCCCAGGGGCGCCATCGTCCTGGGAGGAGGGCACCACTCTCCATCTCCTTCTCTTTTGGGCCCTCCGGCGGCCATGCTGGGCTTTCCGGCTGGCGCAGACCCACCTTCGCACCACGGGAGCCCACCTTTGAGGCCTTCAGAGATTGTGAGGTCTGTGGGAACTTGGAAGCTAGGTATATGGGGTTTATATATCTGTAGAAGGTCCAGGGTGGGAGAAAGAACTCTTCTTTGAAGCAGGTGTGAATGTTGTAATTAATCACCTTGATTAGCATTTAATGGCCCTGTGGCTTCAAGGCCTGGCTTCTTCTTGCCTGGGAGAATCTTTTTTTGGGAGGTGTGAGCTGTCCCCGATTGTTTACTGTCTGGATTTCTTCTGTTTTCAGAGTGTTGTTCTTTATTTATTTTCCTGATTTTAGAGTTTTTTTTTTAATACAGAGGGCTATCTGGGTTATCTAAGTCCACACTGCCCTATATTCCTGTTCAATGTTTAGTGCTAAATTCGCAAATATAGTAATTCCTACATAACATTACCATGTATTGAACTGCTTTTTCTATTGATTTGTTGTAAAACATGATGTTTTGGTGCTTAATTTGTAAAATCATAATGTAATTTGATGTTTAATAGGCTTTTCCTTTATCTTTCCTTATCATTTTCGCTTATCCAACGCTTTTATTTTTCAGTGATTGGTTGGGGGGGGGGCGCCAAAATTCTGTTCGCCTACACTTGAAAAATACCTAGGGCCGGCTCTGACCACTATACAGAATGGGTAATTTATTAAACTTTATTTTATCCCATCCTTCTTTGCACAAGTCAGAATATATTAACTTACTCATTCTGCCATTTTATCCTTTCAACAAAACTATAAAGCAGATAAAACAAAGAGGTAGCAACTGATTTATTGGAGCAAGGTCACCAAAATGTGTAAAGAGTTGAAATAGAGTCCCTCTTGCCTTGGTCCAGTACTCTAACCTTCAAATGACACTGAGGTCTATTTCTAGCATCAAAACGGTATATTACCAAAATGATCAATTTCTGTAAGATTACCACCCTAAAGATGGAATCCCAAATTTCATCTGTTTACTGTATTAATTACAAAATTGTTGAATCTTTTTATTTTATTTTGCAGAATTCTTGCTTTGGCTTTATGAGTAAAAATACAGACAGGCTTCTGCTTTTAATTTTAGAGGTTTTATGAATCTGACAAAACTATTTTACAATACAGTTTTGTGCTTTACAATATTACTTCCATTAACTATTATGAGTGTGTCTTCCTTCCAATAGAACAATAAACAAACAGTAATTTTCCTGGCTAAAGATGCTATGTTTAATTTTGTAATATATTTTGAAAATAAGCAATTTTGAAGAAGAAAAAAATCAACTAAAGAAAATGTTCAACAGCAGTGTGTATGTGAGGGAGAATGTTGGTATTTTTCTCTGTTGGTTTAAAAAATGCTATTTTACACTTGATTGTTCAGTTCCCAATGAGCATGGATGATCTTATGCACTTTTCTGATTTGCTTTTCTTGGGTTATGTTTCTGATATTTTTAGCTCTTCTCTCTGCATGTGTGACACTGAACTCCTTTGTTCTTTTCCTTCTGAGATTAATGCATATATTATGTTCCTCTTTTGTATTCTCACTGCTTTTGCACAACAGCCCTAAAAATGCTGATGGTACAGTTGGTTTTTTTGGGGGATTTGTGTTTAGATCATGCTGATTTGAAAGATGACAGGAAAGGGAAATCAAATGTGTGCCAAAATCACATTTCATTGTGTAATAGTCACATTTTATGCCCTTCTTTCAGGGGGAAAAGTGGGAGGGAGACCCACTGGTTTTAATGTGACCATAAAGCTAGGAAAATGACTATTATACAGTGGTGACTATTAAACAGTGAAATATGGCACACGATTAAACCATCGCTTTAATCACATAGACTTGTGAAATAGAATGGCAACAGAAAACAATGGTACATATTGCATTTTTATTTTGAATATGGCCTGGGGGATAAAAGCCTCATGATTTGAAGGTTGGGTTGCTGACCTGAAAGCTGCCAGGTTCGAATCCTACCCGGGGAGAGTGTGGATGAGCTCCCACTATCAGCTCCAGCTCTATGCGGGGACATGAGAGACAGCTTTTGGAGAGGGGTGACTTTTTGAATTACTGCTCCCAGAATCCCCCAACCAGCATGGAGTTGTGATCCAAAAACTAAGTTTCTAGAATTTGCAGATTTGTCTTAAGTTGTACTAATAATGGATTTCTTATGCACTTAAATTGGAAAGTGCTTGCTTTGTTCACATAATGTTCTGGTAGGCAGGTCTACGTATTGTCATTCATTTGCAATCCTCTCATATTTATCCCTTACTTCTTTCTTCTTTTTTCACACAAAAAGGTGGAAAATATATACTGTACTTTACCTTGGGAAAGGTAGAGCTGAGAACTGTCCACCTGGAAGTATCCCTCTCTGCAGAAATTTTAAACTGTAAAATAACACTGGGTAAATGGAAAAATTCTTGAACATGATAAAATAAAAACAATAATATAATCACTGGTATGGTAGCAAACTCTCTTTCTAAGCCCATGCTACAACATCACTCTTTGCCACACTTTGAGGTAGAGCTCAGGCTTATCTTCAGCTTTTTCAAAGCTTTGAAAGGAGCTCAAGATAAGCCGTCTCTACATCTGCCACTTCAAGATGAGCTTGGCAGGTTGAGATAAAGGCCTGGAAGGTCACCAAATGGCCTTAGTTTGGTTGTGACCTCTAATCATTTCTGTGGGAGAGTGGCATAGATCTCTGTAGTTTACTTGCATATTTAGGAAATTGCTTGCAATCCTTTCAGAGACCAGGTTCATCCCAGGAAGGATGTCTAAAAGTTTCTCCAGTCAATAAAACAGTATTGCAGGGGTGAGCAAGCAAAACTGGTGAGATGGGGCAGGGGGCACATCCAAGTTTGAAAATGAATTAATCCAGCTGTTGAGATATGTAAGCATGCTTGAGAACATCTTGTGCTCTCTTAGAGTTAGCTGCTAGGCATAGCTTCAGCCAGCAAATGCCACGGGGAACAGTAGCAGAAACTCTGGATAATCATTCTGACATTTTCCTCTGTTGGAGGAGAATTATTATTATTATTATTATTATTATTATTATTATTATTATTTTTCTTACCCACCTCTCCTCATGGTTCGAAGCAGGTTACAACCTAGCTAGAAATATATAACCATCATATCCATTATATAAAATGCACATATTAAAATGTATTTCTACAAAATATATATTTCAAAATACACAGTAAACACAAGATGTGAGTTTAAAATTCATGATTACAGTTGTCTGGAATAGAACAAAATATGCCACCAGAGCTTTCTCTCGTAGTGCTTGGATTGATATTGCTGATTTTGCTTCAGGCTGTTGTAAGGAAATGAAAAGTAGATTGGTAGCCTTTGTAATATTTAAATTTGTTTCACTCTAAAAATGCATCAAATGCTTTTTTTGGGGGGGGGGAGAGTTTGCTGTTTAGTTCTAAACTTGCACAAAAATGATCAACATGCCCATTTAAATATAAAGTTTGTTCAAAATCAATCAATACATGTGCATTCTAGAGCAGGCAGGGACAAACTTTTTTTTGCCTTGGGGCCACATTGTGGGGCACACACTGGGTGAGATGGATCCAGGAGGGAGAAGAGCTGGAAGAGGGCAAGACCAGGAAGGAGTGGGTCATCCTCAGGAGGAAAATGAGACATGCAGTGACTGCCTCGATTCTCCTCCTCAATACCTTGATCTTCAGGCTGTCCTCCCGGCATTATACCAGGAGAAGGGCGAGACTAGTGATGTCTGAGAGCATTCCGGGGGGCTCTCAACAGTTGCATGCCTTCCTCAAGCTGTCCTTCTGGCATAAGGACAGGGCTGCTCACACTGTCCTTATGCCAGAAGGAGAGTGAGACATGCAATGGCTAAGAGCTCTCAGCTGCTGTGCGCCTTCCTCCCCCATCTTTTCTGCATAAGGATGTGGTGGGCCGCCTTATGCCAAGAAGACATGGAAAATGAGGAGGGCCTGAGATAAGCACCCAGAGGGCCGCATCCCATGCCTTAGTTAGAAAATAACCCAGAAATCTGAACTGCATTTGGGAAATATTGAAGAAATTCAAATCCATACCATAGGTCTTCATTTTTGTCCCATCAAGGCTGGGTAACTTTGTTTGATCAAAGACCTACCTCTAGGATTCAGTCTGTTATCTTGGGGATGGATCCGTAGAAGGCTGAAGAGACCTATTCTTGATCTGCATGTTCTACCACAATAAGGACATCGGTTTCCAGGTGGAAGGCAGTCTCGGTAAGGGTTGGCTTGATGGGCCTTCCTCTTAGCACGTTTCTCCCTTAAGCCCTCCATTCGTGCCTCTTCGAACTCCACAGCACTGCTGGACACAGCTGACCTCCAATTAGAGCGCTCAAGGGCCAGGGCTTCCCAGTTCTCAGTGTCTATGCCACAGTTTATAAGGTTGGCTTTAAGCCCATCTTTAAACCTCTTTTCCTGCCCACCAACATTACGTTTCCCGTTCTTGAGTTTGGAGTAGAGTAGCTGCTTTGGGAGATGGTGATCGGGCATTCGGACAACGTGGCCAGTCCAGCGGAGTTGATGGCGTAGGAGCATTGCTTCAATGCTGGTGGTCTTTGCTTCCTCAAGCACACTGATATTTGTCCACCTGTCTTTCCAAGAGATTTGCAGGATTTTTCTGAGGCAATGCTGATGGAAACGTTCCAGGAGTTGAGTGTGATGTCTGTAGACCATCCATGTTTGGCAGGCATAGAGCAGGGTTGGGAGGACAATGGCTTTATAAACAAGCACCTTGGTATCTCTACGGATGTCCCGATCATCCTCATTTTCATATTGTTCCCACTAACGAAAATGGGGCACCTATATGAACAGAATTTTCATCTGGCTTACAAAAAACCCGAAATTTTCGGACTATTGGCTGCAATGGGAGGGCTCCTGAGGCTCCCCCTCTCCTCGGTTTTAGGGCTATAGCGGTAAAAATCACCACACACGGAGGGCATGTTGACCCCTTTTAGCCCACCAACTTTTAAAACATTTGGGTCTTCCCAAATAATACTATTGTTATTATTAATATTATTATTAACACCCATTGGCACATATCAGCTGTCCTGGGGAAGCAGCCCTCTCTCAGACTCAGCTTAGGGTCCCAGAATAACTGTTGTTCTTAATATTAATATTATTATTAAGACCCATTGGAACACATCAGATGTAATGGGGAAGCAGACCACTCTCAGACTCACTTTAGGATACCAGAGTAACTATAGTTATTTATATTAATATTATTATTAACACCCATTGGTACACATCAGCTGTATTGGAAACCAGCCCTCTGTCAGTACCTGCTTATTGTTACGGGCCGAAACAAAAGGAAAATGAAAGCAAGCATGATGACTGTGTGGCTTTCATTTTCGTGTTGCCTCTTGTTTCCTATGAAAATGTCGTCATTCATTTTGTGTAGATGAACAGTCGAAATTAAACAATAGCATGAAGGAAACGAAGGAAAAAAATTCGCACACATCTCTAGTTGTTATATGTTTCCAGTTGCAGACATTTACATTTTGGAAAAGGCTTGATGATGATGATGATGTCAGGATCTGTGGAGGTTCAAATTTTGGATGCACACAACACAAATGGAGAACAAATGAGACACAAAGCTAGAAACTGAGAATCTTTGAAAAGGCAGGAGCACTGGTTACGTGGTTTTCTACCATTTCACAGATCCTCGGTCTCTCCCAAGTTTCATATCTCTCTCCACCCTCCTGTTTTGTTCATTTCTACTTGTGTTGCATATTTTGAATCTGCAGTCAATTAAATCCACAGGTCCAAGGATGCAGTTACACACAGTCGACTGTGTTGATATGACTAACATTACAAAGGCAATTTCCCCCATAATTTTAGATGCAAGTACAGCAGGATTGTCTAGTTCTGCTTTGCAGGCTTCCTGCTGTGCTGCTGCTGCATATGCTACAAAAGCGAAAGGAAAGAGATAGGTATCAGGCCTCTGGTTGCAGTTCTACAAGACATCTGGATTCTTTAGTAAAGAAGCTCACAAAAATGCCGTATTTGCTGATATATCATTTGTTAAACTGAGGGAGCCAGCCAGGAGATATTCACTCAAGGGCAATGGGCGGAAATGTGTCTGCGGTAATTAAAGAAGGACATGCTGTATAAACAAAAGTCGCAGCCAGACTCGTTATTCTGAAGGCATAACTTGGGCCTAAGTCAAAGAAATGGGAGAAAAATGAGGAAAGGAAAGCCTTATAGGGCTCCTGGGAAGGGTGAGAAAGCAGGACAGGAAATGTTTATGCAGATAAAGGAAGCCTGCAAAAGCAGCCAGGGCAGGGATTGCAGGAATTCCAGCCTCCTTGCCATCAAGTGGAATTGCAATTAGGAAACATTATTAAAGAGGCAGTGCTAGTGTCTGCAACTCTGCAGTTTTGTTTAAAGCTGCAGTCCAGATAAAGTCTTTGCTTGAAAAAAAGAACTTATGAAGTTCCATGTTTGTCTCCTACATTTGACTTCAAAATAACCCAGTGCTGAAATAGCCAGTTTGTTGACCTTTTGGGTCAAACTCCATAGCAGATCTGTTTTCTCAGGCTTTGTGGAGATAGCTGAGCAGAGACAGATTTGCTTTCAATTTGCTCAGAAGCCTCTGGGGAATTTTTAGGCAACCTTATTTAATATTTTCCAAGATGTACAAATGTGTCTGAGACCCAGCATAGTGTCATGGTTTGAGCATGGGAATAAGGAGGCCAGGGTTTGAATCCCCGCTCAGCAGTGAAAAGCCATGGGTGGCCTGGAGCAAGTCACATTCCTTCAGCCTCAAAGGATAGCAAACACAAACCCCTTTGGATAAGTCTGAGCCAAACACAGGTTGCTATCGTACTGCCTAGTTATTTTTACTGGTAGTATTCTAGTGCCCTGCTCTCCTTCTTCTGATTTCCAATTGTTTTGGAGTTGAGTTCATGGAAGTTCCTTATAGTATGTTCAAAGGCTAGGATTTAGTTGAAGTGAAAAACATCTGGACGGCCAAAGCTGAGGAACACAGTTCTAATCAATATAGGGAATATAGGTATAAGACCGTTTTCTTGATCACTGTTGTATACTCCTTTTCAATTGAGACAGATTTTTCACTGAAGGACTATTTTGTAATTAGAATGTTATCTCTGGCTGGTTCCACACAGGCCTTTAATCCATGCCCAATCGGGTTTAAGAAACCCGATTGGGCGAAGATTGGAGTCCGTACATTTTCTTCCTCCCTGCTTCTTCTGCCAAGTCATTTTGGGAGAGGGTGGGTTCTGGGAGGCGGTGGGTGCTGTTTTTTGTTTCCCGGGTCCCAGGAGTCCAGAAATCCCGACAGTGTGGATTGGGCCTGGAAGTCAGGTGATGCAATCCCCAGGACTCCCATCTGGAAAGACCTGGGTCTTATAAAAAAACCCCCGGTCTTTCCAAGTGTCAAATTAATTCAGGATAATGTAGGGTTTTCCTGCTTTGTCCTGAATTAAGTCACTTTTACCCGAGGCGTCGTTTGGACACCTCAAGTAAAAGTGTGTGAGCTCACACATTTTGGGCATTGTATGGATGCACGCTCTGAAAGCAAATTTCAAGATACTTTGAACAACCATTGCCTAAACTCTGGAACTATTTTTTCCAACCTGGAAACTTCCAGATGTCTATTACTATTATTCCTGTCTTCCTCAGATACCGATGGAATCTTGGGATGAAGGAAATGGGAAACAAATATGTGCAAAGAAAAGCCTGGTCTACAATACACTTTTCACACTTGTTGCTCTTGATTAGTCAGTGTCCCATCTTTTAATCCAATTTACCCAGTTTCTGTTACAATATTGAGATTACATATTGGGCTAAAAGTTTTCAAACTGTGTTCTAGGGAATAAAATGTTTGCATTGAAGCTTATTAGGAGCTCATCAGTGAGATGGCTGGTAATGGTGACTGAACCTTCTTTAATGGTTCCAAAGTGGTCAAAAGTTTATGGGCATCTTTAGTAATTTATTTCAGAACCTAAGAAGCTGCCTTATATCTGCTCAGACTATTTATCTATCTAAATTAGAATTGTATACTCTGTGTATATCTGGAGCATAAGTGCAAGTGTGTTTGCTACTGAGCTACATTTTATGATTAACCTGTACATAGGAGGGCAACTAAAATGATTAAGGGTCTGGAGAACAAGCCCTATGAGGAGCGGCTTAAAGAGCTGGGCATGTTTAGCCTACAGAAGAGATGGCTGAGAGGAGACATGATAGCCATGTATAAATATGTAAGGGGAAGTCATAGGAAGGAGGGAGCAAGCTTGTTTTCTGCTGCCCTGGAGACTAGGGCATGGAACAATGGCTTCAAACTTCAGGAAAGGAGATTCCACCTGAACATTAGGAAGAACTTCCTCACTGTGAGAGCTGTTCGGCAGTGGAACTCTCTGCCCCAGAGTGTGGTGGAGGCTCCTTCTTTGGAAGCTTTTCAGCAGAAGTTGGATGGCCTTCTTTGCCTCGGTCTTGTCACAAAAAGAAAGCCATCTTCAACCTCAGCAACATGAAATGGACGAAGGATTTGGGGAAATCCAACCCCAAATAGGGAAACAAGTTGTCCAGGAACACCTGGCCACTCTAAATGAATTCAAGTCGCCAGGGCCAGATCAACTACATCCAAGAGTACTGAAGGAACTAGCGGAAGTTATTTCAGAACCACTGGCGATCATATTTGAGAGTTCTTGGAGAACAGGAGAAATCCCAGCAGATTGGAGGAGGGCAAATGTGGTCCCTATCTTCAAGAAGGGAAAAAAGAATGACCCAAACAATTACCGTCCGGTCAGCCTCACGTTGATACCAGGCAAGATTCTGGAAAAGATCATTAAGGAAGTGGTCTGCAAACACTTAGAAACAAATGCGGTCATTGCTAATAGTCAACACGGATTTACCAAAAACAAGTCATGCCAGACTAATCTGATCTCTTTTTTCGATAGAGTTACGAGTTGGGTCGATACAGGGAATGCCGTGGATGTAGCCTACCTGGATTTCAGTAAGGCCTTCAACAAAGTCCCTCACAACCTTCTGGCAAACAAACTAGTAAAATGTGGGCTAGACAAAACTACAGTTAGGTGGATCTGTAATTGGCTAAGCGAACGAACCCAAAGGGTGCTCACCAATGAGTCGTCTTCATCTTGGAAAGAAGTCACGAGTGGAGTGCCGCAGGGTTCTGTCCTGGGCCCGGTTCTGTTCAACATCTTTATTAATGACTTAGACGAAGGGTTAGAAGGCACGATCATCAAGTTTGCAGACGACACCAAACTGGGAGGGATAGCCAACACTCCAGAAGACAGGAGCAGAATTCAAAACGATCTTGACAGACTAGAGAGATGGGCCGAAACTAACAAAATGAAGGGACAAATGCAAGATACTTCACTTCGGCAGAAAAAATGGAATGCAAAGATATAGAATGGGGGACACCTGGCTAGACAGCAGTACATGTGAAAATGATCTTGGAGTCCTTGTGGACAACAAGTTAAACATGAGCCAGCAATGTGATGCGGCTGCTAAGAAAGCCAATGGGATTCTGGCCTGCATCAATAGGGGAATAGCGTCTAGATCCAGGGAAGTCATGCTACCCCTCTATTCTGCCGTGGTCAGACCACACCTGGAATACTGTGTCCAATTCTGGGCACCACAGTTGAAAGGAGATGTTGACAAGCTGGAAAGCGTCCAGAGGACGGCAACTAAAATGATCAAAGGTCTGGAGAACAAGCCCTATGAGGAGAGGCTTAAAGAACTGGGCATGTTTAGCCTGCAGAAGAGAAGGCTGAGAGGAGACATGATAGCCATGTACAAATATGTGAGGGGAAGTCATAGGGAGGAAGGAGCAGGATTGTTTTCTGCTGCCCTGCAGACTAGGACACGGAACAATGGCTTCAAACTACAGGAAAGGAGATTCCACCTGAACATTAGGAAGAACTTCCTCACAATGAGGGCTGTTCGGCAGTGGAACTCTCTCCCCCGGACTGTGGTGGAGGCTCTTTCTTTGGAGGCTTTTAAACAGAGGCTGGATGGCCATCTGTCGGGGATGCTTTGAATGTGATTTTCCTGTTTCGTGGCAGGGAGTTGGACTGGATGGCCCGTGAAGTCTCTTCCAACTCTATGATTCTAACTGGTCTCAAAAATTAGTTGCCATGTTGTATTGTTATTACATACTTCCTTTTACATAGTTACTGATTTTAAATGTTGTTATTAAATGGTTTCCTATATATTTGTATTTGTTGTAATCGTATTGTAACTGTAGCAGAGTACTACTTGAAATGATGTTTTTTGAATTGGTTCTGGTCTCTAAGCCATCTGCTGCCATTTTCTAGAAATTTTCACAAACAGGAAAAACCGATTGCATCCAATAGTTATGTTCTTTAGCATGCAAGGAAAAAGAACTGCCAATCCTCCATATCAGAGAGTGTAAAAACTCTCCTGTAGTGCACAGTAGTACAACATTGTGTACTTTTAATACACTGAGTAGTGTCCCCATGACAGAATTTCCAGAGCTTTCACAATCTATTTGTGATTTACCATACATAGTTATGATAAATAACACCATGTAACCTTTTAAAAAAATCTGTTCCTGGTTTGAAAATGTTATTTCCTGTTTAATCATGCAATTCTTACTTTGAAAGCAGTTGTTATATTCCAGAAACTTTGTTTTTGTGGCTGCCACAAACTATGTTAAATTGGTTGAGACTCTATGTCAATTGAAAAACTATAGCAAAATGTGCTGCAGGATGTCCCACAAAAACAAAGTTTTTGCAGTTGAATAAACCTTTTCCATGTTTTTTTATGATAGAACCAATTAGGAAATGACATTTATAACCCAGAAACAAAAACATAGTGTAATCTTTCAACTACATTCAGCCATGTTACATTGATAGTTGTCAGGAGCAGTACTTTTGCGTGGTGTCATTCTTTTAATATACATTCTTTTTTTCATATATTTGCAAAGTGATTGCAAGGTGAAGAAAACAAACTTCCCTTTATGTTATGCATATCATTCTTGCTGCATTCCAGGAAGCGAGTAAAGCAGTCTTACTGGAATGTTCTCTTCTGAGAGGCTTGCCAGATTACTTTTAATGAAGTTTATAGGGAATTCTTTAGGGAATTTGTAAGGGTGAGTTTGAACTGGATTGCAGTTAATTTTAGTCTCATCCGACATTATTAGCACCTTTAAGCCCTTGACAGTTTTAAATGTGGTGCCTTAATATATGCACTTTCCACCAAGAACAAAGGAGATGGGATAACTCAAGAGTGATGACAGGAAAGAGTCTTCAGGTAAATATTTTTAAAAGATACTAGTAAAGAACAGCATACTTCTTAATTGATACCTTCAGCGATGCAACAAAGTGTCAATATGCAATTAAATACATGAGTGGTACAGAAATTGGTTAGATAATACAACCCAGGGACAAATGAACCTGTCTGTTTCATTTTCACATTTTATCCACAAATATTTTTAATATCAGTCTGCATTCTTTAAGTGTCTATTTCAAAATACTTGTGTGCGCAAAAATTCACATGTATTTTTATACAAAATTTCACTGTCTATATATCATTCACATGGAATTTATCCAGAATTTTACAGAATATATGCATTTTTTTCAAGCACTCCCTTTTAACATAGGCTTTGTTTACATGCTGTTTTCCCTAATATATGCATTTTATATACATTTTAAACTCAGAACTGCATCGCTAAATTAGGAGAAATGCAAATAAAATTGATAATTGTCTTCTAGGTTATGATTTAACTTCAGAAGTACAAATTTGGTCTCTTTTAAAACACAAGGGTGCCTAAATACCCTGAAGTCATTAAATACCATTTAATCTTAGAAGTTAATCATGGTCAGCTCTGGTTGTGGATGGGTGGGGGACCACCAAGAAATACCAGATTCTGCAGGTTATATTTCAGAAGAAGAAATTGGCAAAATCATATCTGAGTACAGTATGGCCCCTGTGTCTAAGGTTACCCAAAACCATGGATAAGAGTAAACTCTGTATTTTGACTATACTTGTGCCAGAAGCATATCATAAAATCATACTGGAAGACCTACATTCCCAGGGGCTCAGATATTTTTTTGGAGTGTGGGTAAATGAAACACTGAATCTGTGGATAAGGTGGTCATACTGTATTCCTTGCTTATGAAAGCCCTATGAAATTCATATAGTCATTTAAGTTAACAGGTGAATTAAAAGTGCGTGTACATACAAACATAACACATGGGTCAAATAAATGTGTTTTCTAGCTAAAATTTATTTTGGCAGATACAGATTAATTTAAAAGATGTATTCAGATATTTTGTTGTATTTATTGCAACCAACAAGAATGGCAACAGAAATAATATACATTCACTTCAAACAAAGTCCTCTTAGTTATTCCAAGGCCCCTTACACACAGCTCTATAAAATCCACATTTAACTGGATTACATGGCAGTGTGGATTTAGATAATCCAGTGCAAAGCAGATATTGTGGATTATCTGCCTTGATATTCTGGGTTATATGGCTATATGGAAAGACCCTAACTTATTTCAGTATCTGTTGGGTAATTGGTTTACTTTCTGCTATATAGCAAAATGGTCAGAATGTTTCAAATAGATGTTGGGGTCCAGCATAAGTAACCTCATGAGTTTTGTTGATAATTTTTCTGTGGAAAAAGGAACTTACAACTCACATCATGTAAATGAAAACAAAACAAAGGACAAAGCATATGTAAACTTCAATGCCTTAGAAAATATTTTTGTTCTTTGCCCAGCTATCAAAGCAACTGTCTGGCAGGCAGTTTGAGACCCAAACTACACACTGAGCTGCAGCTGTATCTTCTATCAGCCAACAGGTTGGGGGAAAAAACTAAAAAGTTTTTCACAGCATGGAGAGGGAAAGAAAGAAAGAAAGAAAGAAAGAAAGAAAGAAAGAAAGAAAGAAAGAAAAGGGAGGGAGGGAGGGAGGGAGGGAGGGAGGGAGGAATACAGGCAGGCCTTAACATTTTCCATGCCCAACTCTTTATACCAAACTAGTTTCACCCTATCAGTATTATTCTGCAAACAGTGTTTTATTCAACTATATTTATTTATAACACCAAGAAAGGGGTAGGGGTTGGGCAGGATGATTGGTGAAAGTACATTTAGGTACTGTTATTCTTCCACTCCTTCTCCATTGCAAAAGAGTATCTCCCCAAAGCTTTTTGCTGTTAGACCACTGTGACAGACAGCTGCAGTGTACTGTGGAATTTAGCCCTTTGCCTGCAGTTCCAACTCAAATGCAATTCTATTCAAAAGCTCGCAATGAATTTAGTGGTTCACAATAATTATTAATTTACCCTGTCCCTTATCCTTCATAGATATATTGTTCCAAAGATAATACCTACTTCACGTATTATAGGTTGTTCTACACCAGTGGTTCCCAACCTTTTTTTGACCAGGGACCACTTGACCAGGGATCATTTTGACCAGGGACCACTCTCCAACATTAGTACCAAGAGGGTTACGAATCAGTTTTTGATCAACTTCAGATTTGGTTTGGTTATTTGGGGTGCATTGGATAGACCATGTCAGCTCTAATTTCTGATACAGAACATATGCCATCCTGTCGAGACACAGGAGCCTTAAAGAACCACACACACAATACTTAGTCTAACAAAAAGTTTATTGTAACACAAAAATAGGCTCAAAGATACTTGACTGCAGTGTCTCTGACCAAAACTCAAAGTTCAAACCGGGCTCAAAAGGAAGAACGGAAAATAATCCGGGTTAAACGGAAGGATAACCCGGATTAAAACATAGCCAATGAAATAGAAAGCAAACAGCGCTGTAACAAGCTTTCCAAAAGACAGCGCTGTACACAAGGAGCAATCAAAGCCAGTCGAAATTCCAAAATAGCCGTAGAAGGTCCAAATCAGCGTCATCACCAAAGTGTTCACACAAGCCGCAGTTGAGTCAATCCAAAAACCAGGAAAGAGGAAAGCCGCACTCACAATAAGCCAATCCAAAAGTTGTTTCCGAAGTGGTTAGACAGAGCTGAAGTCGAGTCAATCCAAAAGCCAGGAAGGGAGAAAGCTGCATACACAATAAGCCAATCCGAACGTCATTACCAAGGTCGCCAAACAGAGCCGAAGTCGAGCCAGTCCAAAAGTCCAGGAAGGGAGAAAGCACACTCACGATAATCCAATTCAAGTCGAAGAATCACAGGAACCAGGAACGGCAAGCTGTAGAGCCCAGACCCAAAACCCAACAGGAAAACAGGCAGCGACAAACCTACGCAATAACGACACTTTGCCTTCTGCGAAGAATCCCCATTTCAGACCCTACTTTTAACTTACACATCATCATCCGAATATGAGCTGGCCTCCATCCCATCGTCATCTCTTACAGCTGTTTTTGTTGTTACACGTGAACCCTCCAGTTCCTCCATCTCCTATCAAGACTTAGGTTTCCCCATGACCCGGATGTATCACCTGTTTGCCAATCCTCCTGTCCCGAAAACCCCACAAACGTATCACTAGAAGTTGGCTCTGCACACATATCCCTTATCTCTTGTACCTTAGTCCAGTCCAACGTGTCCTCCTCATCCTCATCACTTCGAGACCCATCATTCCCAGAGAAACCCAAAAACGACTCATCATCTGTGGGAGCAGTAAGTATATCCCGGAGCTTCTTCCTCTCCCGTTCCTCATCTGATTCCTGCTCTTGAGTAACCCTTAGTGCCTCTATTCACATCCAGCCCATCTCCTTCCTCACTCATTGACTCCTCGCCACTTGAAAACCCTTCAAACGTGTCTTCATCAGAAGGTGCCATAAGTATATCCCGGATCCGTTTCCTTTGCTGTTCTTCATCTGACACCTGCTCATTATTAACCCTTTTCCTCCTATTGGTACTCCTACTACTGCTTGTAACATTGCCTGCTGACTCAACTGCAACACATCCTGTAGTCACCATCTGCTCGTCCATAAAAAACATATTTAATAAGCCTTGGCACTCTGCGGGTTTTGAGAGAACAGTTGCTTTTGTTACAACGCTGTAGTAATGGTGAGGCCGTGGACCATATTTAAGTTCTTGCGAACTACTGGTGGTCCATGGACCACAGGTTGGGAACCACTGCTCTACTCAGACCATTTAGGTTGGTGTGAATGTGAATCAGCTTGTGGACATCTGCAAAACACATGCAGGCTGATCTGATTTAACCTGGAGAGAGCTGCTTAATGCGGCTGAGCCCTGGGTTTTTAAAAAGGGGAGGTTTTCATCCTGTACCAGGATTCAGGCTTTCCCCTGTGTTTGGCTGGTGCAGATGCCCACCAGATTCCTATGTGAAATTGGGAGTGGGAAGCTCAACACCATCCTGCACTCCCCAGATTCAGGCAGCCCAGAGAGGTGAGACGGCTGTCCCTTTGTACCCTTTCCCATCCCAATTTTGCCCTCAAGACAAAGAAACATATATACCTTTTTTACTGCACCCCCTTTCCTTGGTCCCATTCCATCTAACTGGCAAAGGACCAGGAAGAAGGGCACTAAAGCAGGTGTATGCTTTTAGCCTCTGTTTTAAGGGCAGGAATCGGGGTGCCAGAGAGGGTGGGGATCAAGCCTATTCTCAATGGTGCCAAACTGGTTTTGGCCTAATTGGGCTGTCAGGCTGGTGTTCCGCCACCGAGATGGCTCACTGCGCACCTATAGGGCCACAATGTGTGCTGGAACTGGTATTTTTCATGCCGGTTCCAATCTGAATTGTCTTCTGTCTGTGTAGAATCATCCCTGATTTCCTTGGATAAAACCTTAACCTCTCTCTCTCTCTCTCTCTCTCTCTCTCTCTCCCCCTTTCACTGAATACAGATAGTGTAGACCTAATGATTGGTGTACACAGTGAGGTTTCTAAGGTTAAGAAAATACCACAGATAACACAAGGGGGCAGATACTAGAAATAGTTTGGAGTGATAGGCCTGAGATTAAGACATTCTGACATGAGGCCATAAAATATTTTTCTTCCACCCGAGTCCTGATTGCAACACAGGCACTCAAAACATCTGGCAGAAGCAGCACCCCTGGCATACAGCAAACTAACCTTCATACTCATTGCATTCCAGCTTTTGTCCTGAGCTTTTTTGCATACATAAAATATGCAGAATTACAGCAAGTGACATCAGACAGTAGAAGTTTAAAAAAAAGCTTCAGGAAGGAAGGTCATGTTTTTTTGTAAATGCTTCTCTCAGTAAAAGAACAGGGAATGAGGGCAGGAGGCATACATTTCAGCCCTCTTCAATTGGCAGCTCTCTGGCTTGGGTGGCTACACATGGATGGAGAAAACATTGGCTGCTATTTTTAATTCACTGGAATTTCTTTCTTCCCCACATCCTGGCAGCCCATATTTGAAGAGTTTCATCATCAAAACACTGCAATATCGCCATCTAGTGATATTGCAAGCATGTGAAATATGTGTTTAATATGTGGGTACAATTTTCCAGTGTTGTTAGGTCAAACCTAACAGAATACTTATACTTGCATTCCATGAATGGCTGCTTCTTGTGCTCTCAGGTTAAGAGGAACTAGATGGTTTTCATTCAGTTGTGTACTTCTTTGAAACAAAGTAGTCATGCAAATGTTTGCTAAGTATCCATATTTATTGAGACTGGATAATTCAGTGTTTGCAAATTACTTTGGAGACACAAGTTGATTATACCATAGCTGAAATACGTGAGACCAGGGATGTTTTGATTCCCTCCCCACCTTATATTGGAATGCCTGCATTTGCATATATGTACATGATGAGATATTTTGGAGATGGGATCCAAGTCTAAACATGAAATGTATTTATATTTCAAATACACCTTATATATATAGCCTGAAGGTAATTTTATACTGTATTTTTAAAAATATATGCATAAAACAAAGTACATATACATTCAACCATCTGCAAGTAAAGGTGTCGCAATCTCAACCACCCATGTGGACAATTTGGATTTTGAAGTATTTCAGATTTCCAGATAGGGAAACATATACTATCATGCCCAGAATCCACTAGCCAGCAGTGCTACAGCTGAAAATTTTTAGGGAGATGTAGTCCAAAAAAGGAATTCTTCAAAGCCATTATGATGTGGAGTGATTTCAGTATCCACTAAGACTGTGTGTCTGGAGCCCAATGTGCTACACTATATCAATGGTCAAATCAGGACCCGAACCAGGTTGAAAGCAAAAGATCAGAGGTTTATTCGTTCAGGCTCAAAAGGATGTCAGCTTAGAGTCTGTGCTCCCAAAGATCTGACATGTCTCACAGGGAAATACAGATATTTATTTACTTTTGTAAGCCATTTGGAATACTCATGCCAGTCTCTGATTGGCTGAAAATGGCACAGCTAAAATCTGAGCTCCTGTTGGCTGGAGAATAGTTGGTGTTACCCCATGGCAGGAAAAATAAACAGCTTAATCATAACTCATACCCACTGATATACCTACCTTTTGTACTTCTAGCTTATTCATTTAAAAATCTAAGTAGCCTGCCAGTCATGGTCACACCTTGAAGCAATGGGCTCAGTTAATCATAATGTGTGAAGACAAGCCCAGGCATCCGATACAAAATTATCATGGAATGATCACAATACTCACCTTTACATAGAATTGCTGTAACAATCAGATACAACTTCCAAATCTGATTCTTCAAACATGAAGCTTGAAATCAAACACCCAGAAATGTTGGTGGCCCTTATTATATATAACAAGAATGTCTGGTATTTCATCATTTACTTTTTAAATAGCCTGATTTTTAAGGGATATGACAGCAATCAAACAGTTGTGGGTTTCTCTTTGGCATTTCCTCAAATAGTAAATACTAATATGTACCATATATCCAGCATTGCCCAGGTGTCATTGGAACCACTGCCTGTCTACTTTCTCCTTTCTCCAGCTCTGAGAAGGCCTATCTCACAATGTCTCCATAGCAACACACTGGTAATGGTGGACAGGCTCTCTTTTCTTCCTCCATTTTCCCTATATACCTTCTCTCTCTTTATTCTTTCGTTTCTTTTCTTCCCTTGCTTTCTCTCATATACCTTCCCCACTTTTACTTTTCTATTCCCTTCTTTCTCTTTCTTCCCTTCTTTCAATTATAACCTTTTCCCCTTTCTCTTCCCTCCCTCCTTTCTTTCTTTCCCTTCTAGCCCTTCATCTAAGTCATTAATAAAGATGTTAAACAGAACCAGGCCTCATTTCTATCCTATCACAAAACAAAGATATGCAGTAATTGAAGGGCAGGCAATAGTGAGAAACAAAGGGGTCAAATCAGACACTCAAGAAACCTTGGAGAGCTGCATCCTCAACAAAATATCAACAAAAATATGTTTTGCTTCCAAACTCATGTTTTTGACCTCCCCTAGGCCATTTAAGCCTATATTTTAATCAACAGAAATTGAGTTAGATTGTATAGAATCCCAAAATACTTGATCAAAACAACATGGCAATGCCTCTATCTATCTATCTATCTATCTATCTATCTATCTATCTATCTATCTATCTATCGATATGCTAAAGTATATACCCATATTTATTTGAGGCTACTGTGCAATCGCAATTCAATTTTCAAAACCCTGAAACCAAAAAAAGTATTTGCTGGTGAATGTAATGTGCAGCGGCAAAAAGAATCCACTTTGTAATTTGGCCAAAAAATATGTGCATTACAGTTGCTACATACTTAGAATTAAGTGTTAGAATACCATAGCTTTCAGTAATGGGGAAAAAAAACCTTGGGGTGCATCTATTCTGTAGAATGAACTTCCCTGACTCAATTGTATGAAATCATGTACTTTTTCAAGGTATTGCACTTTCTCTGCCAACGAATGCTGATGGCCCACCAAATTATAAATCCTAGGACTTCATAGCATTGAGCCGTGGCAATTAAATTTGAGGTGATGTCTCTCAAATAGGAACTCCAGGCCCATTTTGCTTTGGTCGAGCACTAGTATTACCATATTATGTGAATCTAATGCTCACCCTAATTTTGGCAAAGGTAATTTAGCAAAAGAAAAGGTAAGCACTAGATTCAAGTAAATATGGTATACGTGTTTGAACCACAAATAATGTTGCTAGGTGAAGGATTGGCCATTGCTAGGTGAAATTGAAGAAACATAGGATGGAATAATTTAAATACAGTAGAGTCTCACTTATCCAAGCTTCAATTATCCAATGTTCTGTATTATCAAGGCAGTCTGTCTTTTAGTAGTCAATGTTTTTGTAGTAAATGTTGCAGTGTTTTGGTGCTAAATTCATAAATACAGTAATTACTACACAACATTACTGTGTATTGAACTGCTTTTTTGTCAGTTTGTTGTAAAACATGATGTTTTGGTGCTTAATTTGAAAAATCATAATGTATTTTTATGTTTAATAGGCTTTTTTCTTGATCCCTCCTTATTATCCAACATTTTCGCTTATCCAATGTTCTGCTGGCCTGTTTATCTTGTATAAGTGAGACTCCACTGTATGTGATATTTGCTTAACAATATTTGCTAATGACAAACTGCTTAATAGGTGTACTTAGCAATAATTGCATAATATGCATTAATCATGGTTTTGATTTGCTTAACGAGTATTGATAATTGCCTAACAGCTTAACAATAATACATATTAATGTATTGATCACTGCTTTGCACTTCACCAAAGTTAGCTGCAACAGCCTTCACAGGAAAGGATGACTTGACCCAGCATCAAACGTCAAAGAACAGGCCTAGCGAGTTGTTTTGCTAAGACTTTAAAACTCAGCAGTGGTGAGGTAGTTGGGAGTATGATTCACCCAGCAAGGGCATATATCTTCTCATAGGCAAGTGGGAATAAACAAGGAGGTAGATTAGCTAGCACTGACATAATGATTTCACAACACACATGTTCAAGCAATAAGGATGACATAATGATTTTATGGTGCATGCCCAGAGAGAGGGCAAAGTCCCCCTCCCCGCCCAGATGAAAATTAACTGTCTAAACTGAAGCTGGACCGAGGAATGGGGTGGTACCTTTTTCCTCTGTAGTTTGTCACCATGCATTTATTTGAACAAATAAACTCACTAAACAGAGATCTCCTGTCTAGTGACCATTTGGGGCTGGGATACTAGAGATCTTTAGCTGTCTGGCAGATGGGAAATAGATCTGGGTAATTTCAAAATGGCCTTCTGTGATGTCACTAGGAAAGAAAGGCAATGTGTGCAAAGAGAAGGGAGGAAGGAAGGAGACACTGCGAGGCGTTCTCAGAGCTGGGGAAGGGAGAATACAGGCAGGTTCCAACGACACCTGGACAATGCCGGCTTTATACAGTAGTTATATTAACGGAAGGGTCTCTCAAATGTACAGTTTGTCAGTGCTGGATTACTGCTGAAAACTATCTAGAATTTTTCTTGTTCTGGGAAGGGTGCCATCATCGTACTAGGACTACCATCTTGTATTTGGCCCTTGACCAAAGCTTCTAACAATCACTTTCTTCCTGTGCCAGGAACACTTTCACCTATTGGTTCAGTTTTGCCTGAGGCTGCCTGCCCTCAAAATGTGCAAGTCAAGCTGTTGGTGGTGCATAAATCTGATGCAAACTGAAGGTGGTTGAGTTATATTGAGGCGGGAGGTTAAAGAACCCCAGGAAATACCATATATGGGCAGAGATGGCGACAGCTAGCAACCCGGGTGCATAAACTCACAGAAACATGTGACTTCTGGGAAATCATGTGTTTCTGAAGAAATGAAAGCTAAAGATAAACAAACAGCGCATGCGTACGCAGGCGCTCTGAATGATTGTGAGCACGGCACAGAAAGAGTGCGGCCGGCCCGCTGGTCAGCACTGATTGGGTCCAAGTCAGGCAGCGTCACAACTCTAAGCCAATGAATTTGCTTGTGGGCGGGCATAACCCGAACCCTGTAGTGTGTATAAATATTTACTCAGCCCGCCACTGGGGGTTCTCCCTGGAGAAAGCACTTATTTTGTGCGAGGGGGAACCCTAGTGGCCATTAGCGGAATAAAACTGCTTTCTTGGAATTATTCCAGTTGTCCGTCTCCAATCCATCCACTGCGCTCAACAAGGACCGTAGCACAAAGGTTCCGCTACATTTTCTGGTGACCCCGACGTGATTTCCTATAAGACGGGCCAGGAGGTTGGAGACGGATCCCGTTGGCGGGACGGCCCCAACTCAGCGGTGGGGGCCTGAGGCAACTACCGTGAGACGAGAAGGGCCCCCTGAATATTGCAAGACCGGCTGCGGTGCTTGCCTCTGATGCCAACGCCGACTGACGGTGGGAGCTGCAACACCAGCGAGGTTCCATAGAAACCAGCCAGGAGGAAAAGGATCCAGGGAAAAAGCCCAGGGGCGAAGGTTGGTCCGACGTCTACAGAAATCTGGCAAGTATAGTGGTTGCATGAGACATTAAGGGAACACCAGTGCCGGGAGGGACACAAAAAAGTTCCCAGGGAGGTAGAAAGGGGCTCTGTCTTGTGTTTCCTGACGCATGCCGTTGAGTGGCCGGGTGCCCAGGCCAGGACAGTCCCCTCTATTAGGCAGGATGGGAGGGAAAAATTCAAAGAGCTCCACTCCCTTACAATGCATCTTAGATAATTTTGGCTCTTTTGCTATCAGAGCCGTAGCAGGCAACCCAAGGGACCTGAGAGATTATAGACTGAGGAATTTGTGTCAGGGAGAATGGCCAGAGTTTGGGTTAGGTTGGCAAGTAGAAGGAACGTGGGATCTGAAACTGATCCGAACAGTGGAAGAATATTGTGCTGTGAATCATCCGAACCAGTGGGTCTATATTGCTACTTGGGAACGGGTAGTTAGAGAAGATCCAGGTTGGGTTCGACAGTGCAGGAATGGCAAATGTATGGTGGTGAAGAAGGAAGGGAAAAAGAAGGAAGTTTTCCAATCCAATGAGGAGGACTACCCAGATTTACAGTTGAGTGTACAGGCTAGACAACAGGAATTATTGCCGCCACCCTTGCCACCGCCCCCCCCCCACCCCAGGGAACAGCCCCCGGTGCACCTACACTAGAAACGAGACCCCCACCCTACTCTCCAGAGTCAACCGAAGCGGCCAAGAAACACTATCCTAGCCTAGAAAAATATCAGGAGGAAACAAAGGAAAAGAAGAGGTCACAACGGATGCCCAGTGATGCTTCTCCGGCACAAACTCGGAGACATGGAGCTCCGGTGTGGCCTGGTGATTCACCGACTGGCCCGGCCCTCCAGATGCCCTTAAGAACGGTGCCTGTGATAAACAACAGGAATGAGATAGTTCAAGCATACCAGGTAGTGCCTTTCAGTAGTAGTGACATTTTGAACTGGAAAAATAATACTCCACCTTATAGTGAAGAACCCCAAGCTATGGCTAGGCTATTGGAAGGGATTATGGCAACCCATAATCCCACCTGGCAAGATTGCAGACAATTGTTGAATATGTTGTTCACATCAGAAGAGAGAAGAGCAGTGTTGAATAATGGGGTAGCCATAGCCCAGGTTGGGGCCCCACAAGATGGTGATGCAGCCGAGTGGGGAGCACAGAGGTTTCCTGTGGAAATAGATCCCCAATGGGACACCGCAGAAGAAGGACATTTGCAGAGACTGAGAGGATTCCAGCGTATATTGGTAGAAGCGGTAAAGAGGGGCCCGCCGCGACCCGTCAACATTATAAAAATTCAGGGAGTGGTACAGGAAAAATCTGAGTCACCAACAGCCTTTTTGGAAAGGCTGGAGGCAGCATATAGAAAGTATAGCCCGTATAATTTGGAGGATGAAAACGGTAGGAGGGCGATTCAACAGTCTTTTATCAGTCAAGCGGCTCCTGACATCCGGAGAAAGATTCAAAAGCAACCAGGATTTCTAGGAAAGACTATGAATGAATTGTTGGCACTCGCAGATCAAGTTTATATGGCAAGAGACCAGGTAGAAGAAGAGAAGAAGGATAGGAAGAAGAAGCAGGAATACCAAGCATTAGTTACCATGATGGAACAAAGTGCAAGTGGACAGAGAGGAAGAGGAGGATATGCCAGAGGGGGACAAGGAGGAAGAAGAGGGCCCCCTCGGAGGTTAGGTCGAGACCAATGTGCTAAATGTAAGAAGTTTGGACACTGGAAAGGTGAATGCCCAGAAGGAAGAGAAGGAAGTCAGGAAGGACTGAGAGAAAGAGGAAGGCCTGAGAGAGGAAGAAACCCAGGAAGGGGAAGAGGACGTGGAAACTACGTACCTTTTCCTGCGAGAGAGGTGATAGCTGCAGCAGCTGTGATGGAAGAAGAATGGGAAGATATGGATGGAGGAGAGGAATGAGGAAGCCAGGCTCTTGTTTTGTTGGACCCCGGGGAGCCGATGGTCACACTTGAAATCGGGGACCAACAATTGGACTTTTTAGTGGACACAGGTGCCGAAAAATCAGTAGTAAATACAAAAATTAGTCCACCAACTCGGGAAACTACGAAAGTAATAGGGGTGTCTGGGAAGACCCAGAAGTGCCCCTTCCTCAAGGAACGCACCTGCAATCTGGCCGGACATCAGGTCAAGCATAAGATGTTATATCTTCCAGATTGCCCAGTCCCTTTATTGGGAAGGGACATTTTATCAAAATTACAAGCACAACTCCAGTTCATGAAGAATGGACAAATGGAACTATCATTTCCCATGGAAGAGGAATGGAGACTGTTTCAAGTTAGGATTTTTACTGAAGAAATACAATGGCCATGGCATGAGACTCCTTTAGTGTGGGCAGAAGATAATCCTCCAGGATTAGCTAAATATGTTCCACCGGTGGTGGTGGAAGTGAAAAGAGGAATGGGACCCATATGTAAGCCACAGTATCCCGTCAGTCGAGAGGCGGTGCAGGGGATCAGAAAGCATCTAGAGCGACTTCTGCAGCATGGGATATTGATACCATGCAGTTCCCCGTGGAACACGCCCCTGCTCCCAGTCAAGAAACCTGGAGGACAAGGAGAATATCGCCCAGTTCAAGATTTGCGGGCTGTAAATCAAGTCACCGTTCCCCTAACCCCAGTAGTGCCTAATCCATACATCATGATGAGTCTAGTACCAGCATTTGCCAAATGGTTTACTGTATTGGATTTAAAGGATGCATTCTTTTGCATTCGATTAGCCCCTGTATCCCAACCGATCTTTGCTTTCCAGTGGGAATCTCAGCAGTCAGGGCAAAGGACCCAGTATGTTTGGACACGCCTTCCTCAGGGGTTCCGGGACAGCCCGACCATTTTTGGTCAAGCCCTGGCCAAAGACTTACAGGATTTTGTAATACCTAAGGAAGAGGGAATTTGGCTTCAGTATGTAGATGATCTGCTTGTCGCTTGCCGGACACTAGAGGGCAGTAGAGACCATACTTTGAGGCTACTCAAGGAATTAGAAATAAAGGGTTACAAAGTATCAAGGAAAAAGGCCCAGTTGTGCTGTCCCACGGTGAAATATTTGGGGTTCCATCTGACCGAAGGAAAGAAGATGTTAGGAGCTGAAAGAAAGGAAGTTGTTTGTGCCATCCCCACTCCCAGTACCCGGCGACAGGTGCGGGAATTTTTGGGATCAGCAGGATATTGCAGACAGTGGATCCCCAACTACGCCGTGTTGGCTAAGCCACTGTACCAGGCTACGAGAGGTGGAAGAGAAGATCCATTTGAGTGGACAGAAGAATGTCAACAGGCATTTAAGGCATTAAAAGAAGCTTTGATGTCATCTCCAGCATTAGGACTGCTCGATTTGGAAAAACCATTCACTCTGTTCGCTGCAGAGCGGGAAGGGACAGCGGTTGGAGTATTGACCCAACCACTAGGTTCATGGCAAAGGCCGATTGCCTACTTGTCAAAGCAATTGGACACAGTGGCTCGTGGATTGCCACCTTGCCTGAGGGCTGTGGCAGCATCAGTAGATTTAATCAAAGAAGCGAATAAATTGACCCTAGGACAGCCACTGACAGTTAAGGTGCCCCATAGCGTTAAGGCACTGCTAGACACTAAGGGACCGCGCTGGCTCACAAGTGAGCGGTTAATGAAATATGAGGGATTGTTGTGTGACAACCCACTGGTGACCCTGGAGACTTGCTCCACTCTGAATCCGGCCACCTTGCTCCCGACTCCAGGAGACACCAAGATCCATCAGTGTGCCCAGGTGATGGATGAGGTATTCTCCAGTCGACCGGATTTGAAGGATGTGCCACTAACTAAGGTGGACGACACTCTGTTCACAGATGGAAGCTCCTTTATGGAAAATAATCAAAGACACTCAGGTTATGCGGTTGTCCGGTGGGGGGGAGAGACGCTGGAAGCAGGGTCACTGCCCCCGGGGACTTCTGCCCAGAAGGCCGAATTGATTGCCCTGACCCGATCGTTGGAATTGTCAAGCGGAAAGCGGGTTAACGTCTACACAGACTCAAAATATGCCTTCACTACCCTCCACGCACACGGAGCACTGTACAAGGAGCGCGGGCTCCTCACGTCTGGAGGAAAGTGCGTGAAACATGCTGGAGAGATTGTGGATCTCCTGGAGGCGGTTTGGAAGCCAAGGCAGGTGGCTGTGATGCATTGTAAAGGGCACCAACGTGGAGACGATCCCGTAGTGCAAGGAAATAGGCAGGCTGATCTGGCAGCCAAAGAGGCAGCTAGGCTGCCCTATATTGAACATCAGGTAATGGCCCTACAGGTAGAATTAACTGAACATAACATTACATATACACCAGAGGAAGAAGAATGGGCCTTAAAGGAGAAGGGTCAGTGGTCAGGAGAACTCATAGTGATGCCAGACGCCCGTGTCTACGTCCCTAAGGACTTGGCATGGCACATAGTCCAACACATGCACCAAAATACACATTTAGGAAAAATGGCATTGGCAAATCTGCTAGGACGACAGTTGTATATCGATGGATTACATAGCCTAACGGCAGCAGCAGCCCGAAGATGCTGGACATGTGTAAAAAATAACCCCAGAGAAGGACCCCTCAAGCCACCAGGAGTCCAACATGTGGGTGGGGTACCCTTTGAAGCTTTAGTCACTGACTTTACAGAAATGCCCCCATACAAAGGATACAAATATTTACTGGTGTTCGTGGACACATACACAGGATGGGTGGAGGCTTACCCTACAAGGACTGAGAAGGCTGTGGAGGTGTCAAGAGCTCTAATGAAAGATGTTATTCCCAGATTTGGCATACCCTTAGAAATTGGATCAGATAATGGCCCCGCATATATTCAACAGGCCGTGCAAGGATTATGTAGAATTTTGGGCATAAAATGGAAGTTACATTGTGCATATAGACCCCAATCTTCTGGAAAAGTGGAAAGAATGAATAGGACATTAAAGGCTCAGCTTGGGAAACTTTGCCAAGAGACAGGATTGCCGTGGACGGTGGTTTTGCCCATGGCATTATTAGGAATCAGATGTACACCACACAAACGGACAGGACTCTCCCCTTTTGAAAGACTCTATGGACGACCCCCTTTGAGCTTGAAGGGAGCCTTAGAGACAGGAGCTGAGCAACACCTCATAGGAGAGAAACAGACATTGGCCCAGGTTCAGGCTTTGGGCAGACAATTGCAGCAGTTAGAAAAATACATTTCTGAATTGAACCCACCATTCCCTACCACACCTCTACATTGTTTTTCACCAGGTGACGAGGTTCTGGTCAAGGATTGGAAGATTGAGCCATTGGGACCCAAGTGGCGAGGACCCTATGTTGTGCTCCTGTCTACCCCCACTGCAGTGAAGGTGAAGGAGATTAAGCCGTGGATACATTACACCCATGTAAAACTAGCACCTGAGGAGTGGCGGACGGAGCGAATTCCTGGTGAGGACCTGAGACTCAGGATCATCCGGCAACTCCCTAAGGGGTCAACAAGGCCATGAAGCTGATCCCTTCGGGTGCAACGGAGCGTCGGTGGTCAAGTATGTCGCAGCATGGCCCAACAAAGGCGCTCTCCGGGAGATGGTGGCTAGACATTTTGAGAGGAAAAAGTGGGAGACAAGTTATGAGGAGGGGAGGAAAGCGCACTGTGTTTGGTATATTATTTGTGCTGAGTTTTATTCTCTCTGTTGGAAAAAGAGCACATGGGAATTGGATAAAAGAACATGCCAATTATATGTTTGAGCAGCACGGGAAAGAGGTAGCATTAATATATGAACACCCCCTCACCATAGGAGATTTTTCATTTCTTCCCGATTTAATTGATGAACCACAGATTGTGTTGGAGGGATTGTCCAAGGCTCAGGAGGGTCCACCTACCGTGTTTTCTAGCATACCGCAAAAAATAAATAAAACTCGGTTTAGACGGTTTAGATACCATACCTCCACCAGGGGTTTGTGCTTCTGTTGTGGAGGATCGGGAATATGGAATTCTGAGTGGAGACACTGGGGAACTAGGCAGGCGTTCTTTTCCCGATTAGGCAATTACTCCCATTGTCGAGACCGGTTCTATCTACATGGACGATTTAATACATCTTATGTCTCACGATTAAATCTAACCGCAACCGAGTGGGCTAGCATGTATCCAGATTATCCTACATTTAGTGTGAATGATTCTATTGAGGGCCTAAAATCTTATATGAACATACTGCAACAATTAACCCAACTGAGCCTAGGTAAAAGCCTCTGTCCGTTATGGCAAATTAGGGATCCAAATCTATGGTTTTTCTTTGATAAATGGGCCACAAATTATCACCCCGGCAACTACCAGTGTGTCGGTGTGGGTTATTTGACATTCCCAGTTCAGGTCTTACACAAAAGGCATCAGCGCCTGAAACGGGACATTGTGCAAACAGGCCCTCTAGGACCAGAATGCTCGGATGAGGTCATTATTAACAAGGCCCTGTCAGGTTCAGAAGCCTCCCGTGTAGGAGGAGGCCTGATCACAGGCTTGTTGACCCTGGGTGCTTACCCAGGGATTGTAGCTCAAGCAAATCGTAGAAGTGTTCTAGGCCTGACTTGCCGCCTTGAAAAGTCCATAAATGCCACTGGTAAAATTTTCCGGGAAATCCAGTCTGAAGTAGAAGAAATCAGCCAGATGGCCCTACAGCATAAGCTGGCCCTTGACTACCTACTGGCGGCCAGGGGGGGTTTATGCGCCATGGTCAGAGGGTGTTGTGTAGTGAAATTTCATAACTTGAATAGTACTATTGAAGATGACATCGAGTCATTACAAAAGTTAATTTACAATAATGTCCAGGAGGTAGAAGGTTGGTCTCCCTTCTCCTGGGTGACTAGCTGGTTACCCTCAATAGAATGGTTGAAGGACATATTGTTGGTAGGGATTTTAGGATTGTTCATTGTTCTCATAGTTATGTGCTGCACTCCAATAATGATGCAAATGTGTACTAGGTGTGTCACACAATCTTTACCTGGAGAAAAGATAGCCATACTCCAAGCCAAGCGGGATTGGATGGAACCATAATGCTTTGCTTCAGCTTCTGTACATGCGCTTCGCAAAAAGAAAATGGGGGAGTGAGGCGGGAGGTTAAAGAACCCCAGGAAATACCATATATGGGCAGAGATGGCGACAGCTAGCAACCCGGGTGCATAAACTCACAGAAACATGTGACTTCTGGGAAATCATGTGTTTCTGAAGAAATGAAAGCTAAAGATAAACAAACAGCGCATGCGTACGCAGGCGCTCTGAATGATTGTGAGCACGGCACAGAAAGAGTGCGGCTGGCCCGCTGGTCAGCACTGATTGGGTCCAAGTCAGGCAGCGTCACAACTCTAAGCCAATGAATTTGCTTGTGGGCGGGCATAACCCGAACCCTGTAGTGTGTATAAATATTTACTCAGCCCGCCACTGGGGGTTCTCCCTGGAGAAAGCACTTATTTTGTGCGAGGGGGAACCCTAGTGGCCATTAGCGGAATAAAACTGCTTTCTTGGAATTATTCCAGTTGTCCGTCTCCAATCCATCCACTGCGCTCAACAAGGACCGTAGCACAAAGGTTCCGCTACAATATTAGTTGAGTTAAATTGTAATTTCAGTGCTCATTTAATTTGGTGGGAATGTCTTGTTATTGCTTATGTTGAGGTTTACTGTCATTTTAACTTATGTTACCGGTATGTCTTGTTTATTGGTTGGTTCTATTATACAGCATTGAATATTGCCATTATATGTTGTTAACCGCCCTGAGTCCCCATCAGGGAGATAGGTTGAGATACAAAGTTTATTATTATTTGTTATTATTTTATAGGCATTTTAACTTTTGATTCTTGAAATTGCTTTCTTTCTGTGCACATGTGCTAGCCATCATTATTGTGAGCAAATAACATCCTTTGTTGTGAGTATGCATGTTGAAGCGAATTGTGTCAGTGCTGGTTAATTGGCCTTGTAGCCCCTTAACTTCTGAGAGAGAATGTATGGTCTTGCTGTGTTGCCCAGACCTCGATTCCCATCACCTCACTCCTGCCTAGAAAACAAGCTCATTAATTTGTACTTTCAAGCTACATACTTCAGGGGTCAAACTGCCCTTGCTAAACTAACTTTCAGGGTGAGGCAAATAGCACCTATTAGGCAACTGGCAATTAGCTGTTCACACATTGGTTAATACATATGCAATTGTTGAACTGAATACACATACATTTTGTTAAGTAATTAAGTAGTTACCATTAACAAGTGGCTGAATATCTGTTAGGCAAAAGCAGCAAAAGCAAATAACATCGATTTCAATTATTTGTTTTTCACTACTTGTTTTTGAAGACAGATGTTTTTTGCTGTTAAACAAAAGGCTGATTTCCACTAGACATGGTAGGACAGAACATTGGCAGACATTGAGTCGACCACTTATTATTACTACAGGGCCACACTTTGCCCACCCCTACTATATAACCAAGATTATGGCAACCAGACTGATTGATAATTGGCAAATAGAGGGAGAAAACATGAAGGCAGTGACAGACTTTATATTTTTAGGCGAGAAGATGACTGCAGACGCAGACTGCAGCCAGGAAATCAGACGTTTACTTCTTAAGAGGAGAGCAATGACCAATCTCAACAAAATAGTGAAGAGAAGAGACATCACACAGAAATGGTATTCTCTGTAGTAACCTATGGATGTGACAGCTGGACCATAAGGAAGGCTGAGCAAAGGAAGATAAGACACTTTTGAACTGTAGTGTTGGAGGAAAATTCTGAGAGTGCCTTGGACTGCAAGAAGATCCAATCAGTCCATTCCAGGAAATAAGGCCCGACTGCTCACTGGAAGGAAGGATATTAGATGCAAAGATGAAACACTTCGGCCACATAATGAGAAGACAGGAAAGCTTGGAGAAGAGAATGATGCTGGGGGAAATGGTAGGAAGGAAGAGGGGCTGACCAAGGGCAAGATGGATGGATGGTTTCTTCTTCATGGTGCTTCTGTAGAAATCGCACATATGGGATTGCCTGTGCAGCATTTTCGGAACCTTCTAGAACCTCTAAGTGAAACTTTTTGGCGTGAGCCCCGCCCACTCTCCCCAGTAGAGTATATAAGGCCCTGTGGGCGGGGCTAGCCAGTTCCTTCTTTCCGCCGCTCAGTCAGCATTGTAGGCACTTCTCTAGAACAGACTGCTATCTATCATCGTTTAGATCTCGGATTGCTTTGGACTTTGATAATTACCTTTTGACCCGGACTGGCTTTGGCTATATCGATTTTCTCCTGCCCTCGACTTGGACCGTCTACTGACGGCCAACAGGGACCTCTGGTGTGGGCTGGTCCATGAGGTCACAATGCACTGGAAGCAACTGAATGAATAACCAACCTTATGGTCATTATTCTGTTTGAAGCCCTTTTCTCCTGGATGGCTGTCTTCTAGTGTTTATGGCGCATCCTTACAACTCTTAACTGGGGCCCTTTCCACACAGCTGAATAAAATCTCACATTATCTGCTTTGAACTGCATTATAGGGCAATGTGGACTCAGGGCCCTTCCACAATAGCTGCTTTGAACTGGGTTATTTGAGTCCACACTGCCATATATTCCAGTTCATGGAAGAAAATGTGCGATTTTATTTAGCTATGTATGTGTAAGGGTAACTGCGCTCCATGCAGTCATGCCGGCCACATGACCTTGGAGGTGTCTACGGACAACGCCGGCTCTTCGGCTTAGAAATGGAGATAAGCACCCACCCCCAGAGTCAGACATGACTGGACTTAACGTCAGGGTAAACCTTTACCTTTACTATGTGTAAGGGTCCACTGTGTAGAGCAGGCCTCCTCCAACTGCCTCCAACTCCCAGAAGGCCTCTCCTGTTTGTTCAACGGTCAGGAATCCTGGGAGTTGGAGGCGCAAGGCGGCAGTTGGCGGACTCCTGCTGCGCCTTCGCCACAAGCATTCCTTCCTCCCTCTCAATTTGGATGAAGCGGGAGAAGGACGCAGTGACGTCACCGTACGACGCTGTTGCGAGAAAAGAGGCCGGGAGCGGCGCGAGGTGGCAGAGCAACATCAGAGAGGGCGGCGCGAGCCTTTCCCTTGCGCCCGCCTTTTCAGGCGCCTTGCAGCACAGCGCCCCCTGGCGACGGCGTCCCGGAGCAGCCCTTCAGCTGGCTTGTTTTCCTATTTTAGGCCGCGGTGGGCGAGGCCGAGGCCCGGTTGGGCCCTTGTTACGCAGCAGGGCCTGTATATGACGCCACTGGCCCCCGACCCCCTCCCCGCCCGGCGTCGGGCCTGAACCGCAACGCGGAGACGCGCGTCCTTGCCAAAGGAGATGGGCGCCCGGCGCTGGGCCGCCCCACTGAGGCCTTCGTCTTCCTCCTCGGCCTGCCGCCCTTGACGCCGTCGCCTTCCTCGCCCCGCCACCTCCCGCCTGCTCGGATGGAGCCTCCGCCGGTCACCCTGGTCATCAAGGCGCCCAACCAGAAGTACTCCGACCAGGCCATCAGCTGCTTCCTGGACTGGACCGTGGGAAGGCTCAAGAGCCACCTCTCCCAGGTGTACCCCAGCAAGCCGGTGAGACACCCCCTTTTCCCCAAGGGCCGCCGCTCTTTGCGTTATCTTCGTGGCCTCCTTCAGTTGAAGCCTGGCACTCGCCCCTTCAGCTCTCCCCACCCTTTCAACCTGTTGAATGTTCGCCTCAGAAAACAACAAAGCAAGGGAGCGGGTGTCTTCTTTCTGTGTTTCTTCCTCTCCTTTCTGTGTTGGACTTTCCTAGAATAATAGACTTGGAAGAGAACACACGGGCCATCCAGTCCACCCCCTGCCATGCAGGAAAAGCACGAAGTACAGTACCCCTGACAGGTGGCCATCCAGGGCTCTTCCACACAGCCACATCACCCAGAATATCAAGCCATCTGGTCTGTAGTTTAGGGCTCTTTCACACAGCTGTATAACCCAGAATATCAAGGCAGAAAATCCCACAATATTTGCTTTGAACTTGGTTATATTTAAGGCCCTTTCCACACAGCTGAATAAAATCCCACATTTTCTGCTTTGAACTAGTGTATATGGCAGTGTGGACTGAGAACCCTTCCACACAGCCCTATATCCCAGAATATCAAGGCAGAAAATCCCACAATATCTGATTGGACTGGGTTATCTGAGTGCACACTGCGTCTGGACACCCTCCAGATTGTCAATACAGTAGAGTCTCACTTATCCAACACTCACTTATCCAACGTTCTGGATTATCCAACGCATTTTTGTAGTCAATGTTTTCAATGCATTGTGATATTTTGGTGCTAAATTCGTAAATACAGTAATTACTACATAGCATTAATGTGTAATGAACTACTTTTTCTTTTCATTTTCCGGTCCCAATTCAAGGTGCAGACTATCATCTATAAAGCCCTAAACGGTTTGGTACCCACCTACCTCCGTGACCGTATTTCCTTTCATAAACCTGCCCGATCTTTACGATCATCCGGGGAGGCCCTTTTAGCACCACTGTCTTTATCCCAGGCCCGCCTTGTGAGTACAAGGGAGAGGGCCTTTTCTGCTGTGGCCCCCCGATTGTGGAACTCACTACCTACTGAAATTAGGCAAGCTCCCACGCTGTTAGCTTTTAGGAAAGACTTGAAAACATGGCTCTTCCGCTGTGCCTTTGGTGAGTAACTTTTGTTATTTCTGTGTTACTCCCACCCCGAACATCTATCCTCTAGATTACCCCACTTCCATATGTCCCTGCCCGCAGTGGAGTACCCCTATGTCCCTCTCACCCCAGGTTTTATCTTTGTGTTCACGTGGCCTGCCCTTGTTTTACTGTTTTTTTGATTTCTTGATGTTGATGCATTTATTGTATTTTTAATGGTGCTATGTTATGTTGTTTTATATTTTGTTATATTGTATTGCTCTGGGCATGGCCCCATGTTAGCCGCCCCGAGTCCCCGTTGGGGAGATGGTGGCGGGGTATAAATAAAGTTTTATTATTATTATTATTATTATTATTATTATTATTACTTTTTCTGTCAAATTTGTTGTATAACATGATGTTTTGGTGCTTCATTTGTAAAATCATAACCTATTTTGATGTTTAATAGGCATTTTCTTAATCTCTCCTTATTATCCAACATATTCGCTTATCCAACATTCTGCCTGCCCATTTATGTTGGATAAGTGAGACTCTACTGTATCTCCTGAATTGTGGTTTCCAGAACTAAACACAGTATTCCAGGTGAGGTCTAACAGAAGCAGAATATGTTGTCGAAGGCTTTCATGGCTGGGATCACAGGGTTGTTGTATGTCTTTCGGGCTGTGTGGCCATGTTCCAGAAGTATTCTCTCCTGACGTTTCGCCCACATCTATGGCAGGCATCCTCAGAGGTTGTGAGGCATGGATGAAGCAGAATACAAAGGCTTTCCTCGATCTAGACACTATACTCCTTTTGTTGCAGCCCAAAATCTTGACTCTTTTAGCTGGTGCATCACACTGTTGGCTCATGTTCAACTTATTGTCCATGAAGACTCCAATATCTTTCTCACATGGACTGTTGTTGAGCCAGGCATCACCCATCCTGTATCTTCATTTCATTTTTTATGCCTAAGTGTAGTATCCCAGAGAAATCTCGTTCCTGGCCCCATAGGTGACAGCTAGGTCTCCCCCCACCAAGCATCCCATTTCTTCACTGTGCCAAGTTAGGCCCGGGAAACACGGCTTTGAGTCGTAGTGAACCTAGTTCCCACTTGTTGCTCCATTTCTGAAATATTCCAGGCCCAATGGTCCACCTCCACCAAGGGTTGATGAACAAGGACTAGACAAAGGATTGAAGTTACAGGCTTTTCAGGGGAATCTGGAAATGCTTCCTTGACTTGATAGCCCACCAGGCGGCTTTTAACACATAAATACTCCTTTAAAGAGGAGAAAGTCCTGTCACAAAACACGGAGGGCCCTTTTGCAAAGCCGTATAACCAAGAATATCAAGGCAAATAATCCACAATATCTGCTTTAAACTGGGTTATCAGTGTCCACATTGCCATATAATTCAGTTCAATGTGGATTTTATACAGCTGTGTGGAAGGGGCCCTAGTGGGCTCTGTCCCCACTTGTTGGTGGCAGCCATAGAATTTTATACCTCTATACCTATTTTCATAACCGGTATCCTCAAATTGCAGCCCTTCAGGTGATTGGGCCTCCAACTCCCGGGAGCCCTAGCCAGCTTGTTTAATGGTCGGGAATGGGAGTTGGAAGCCCAAGCAATGGAGGGCTGTAGTTTGGGAATGCCTGCTTTATAGTGTGATAATCTTCTTAAATATTCTTTGTTTGCAAATTGCGGACTGCCTGTACTCACTTTTCAAAGTGTAGTGTGGTAAGTCATATAGCTGGAAAGGTGAAATGTGAATGCAACGGGTTGTGAATTGCAGGTTTTCAATTGTGTGTTATTTAGGGACATTAATTAGGAAGCTCAGTTTTACTGTTTGCATTAAGTGTAATGGGATAATGTGTAGTGTGAAAGCACCCCAAAGCCTACAAAGGTAATCCTAACCTGCTATTTTACTGGTCAAGAAAGAATCCTAGGCTGAAAATTTCCCTTTGAGTGGAACTCCCTAAGCTAGTGGCATTTCATCATGTGTGTTAATGCATCAGTAAGCCTCCCTGTTACCAGATTTTTACTTTGCTTCAAACAGCCATGCCACATTCCTCGATGGCACCCTTGGTACTTGTATCAGTAACCTTGAGAGTTGCTTCTTATCTTATGTGCTGAAATATCATCTCTACAAGATGGCGATTGTCTTAGTGCTGCTACCTCTTTTAGTATCCTTAGATGTTTTAGTTAAAACATATTTCTTTGAAGATGTGGTTTAGAAAGCCGTAGTATTTCTTTTGCAATGCACTTTGTTTTGAATACATGGGTTCTAGAGAAAATCAAGCCTGAACTGTGGCTAGAAACCAAGATGGTTAAACTGGCTGTTGAACATATCATAGGAAGACATGATTCATTAGAAAAGAGGTCCTGGGCCTCCCTAAACTACAAATCCCAGAATTATGCAGGAGGCAGCCACAGAATGCCAACCTTATACAGTACTCACTTTTTAACGTGTACTCTGATAACAAGTCAATTATACCTGGAAAGGGAAATGCCACAGTTGCAGATTTTCAATTGGGTGTTGTTTAGGGACATTAATTAGGAAGCTGAGTTTTACTGTTTGCGTTAAGTTTATAGTTAGTAACAAACCAGGGCTCAATAGGATAATGTACATTGTGAAAGTACCCCAATGCCTATAGAGGTTCTAGAGCAAATAAATGGCTTCTAGAGCAAATCAAGCCTGTCTAGAAGCCAAAATGATTAAACTGGGACTGTTGGACATGTCATGGGAAGACATGATTCATTAGAAAAGACAAGAATGCTTGGCAAGGTAGACGGCAATAAGAAAAGAGGAAGACCGCAGGATAGGCTCAATTAAGGATGCCGCATCCCTGAGTTTGCAAGGACTGAGCAGGACTGTTGATGACAGGGTGACCTGGAGGAATCTCATTCATAGAGCCACTGTAAATCAGAGTTGACCAGAAGGGAGCTACTAGATCTTGTTTTGACATTGAGTGGAGAACACAACAATCTGCTTTTTCATTATGATTCTATATTTTCAAGTTGAATCTATCCATTTCACTAGCAGATGCAAGTGCCTATCTATTTCTTCTTTGTGTTGTCGAAGGCTTTCATGGCCGGGATCACAGGGTTGTTGTATGTCTTTCGGGCTGTGTGGCCATGTTCCAGAAGTATTCTCTCCTGACGTTTCGCCCACATCTATGGCAGGCATCCTCAGAGGCCTTTCCTTGCCTAGTTTATCCATGCCTCACAGCCTCTGAGGATGCCTGCCATAGATGTGGGCGAAACGTCAGGAGAGAATACTTCTGGAACATGGCCACACAGCCCGAAAGACATACAACAACCCTATTTCTTCTTTCTTTATAGCCTCATTAATTGGAGGTATAACCCAGCCAGATATGGGCTTTTCCAGAATTTCTACCTGTCTTCCCTGTCATTAACTGGTCAACAGTTATGCTATCTCATACCACAGAATTTCTTCATGATATGCCTCAGGAAGTTACATAGCCCTGCATCATCTGTTTCTTTATGTGTTGAGTAACAGCAATTATACTGTATATCCTAAATAATATTAACATTGAAAGGTAGCATATTGTACTTTGCCTCAAGCCGCAAGAAAGGAAGGTAATTAATAATAATAATAATAATAATAATAATAATAATAATAATAATACAATCTGCCAACTGCAAAAGGCCACCCTGCTGGGATCTGCGCGCATCATCCGAAAATACATCACACAGTCCTAGACACTTGGGAAGTGTTCGACTTGTGATTTTGTGATATGAAATCCAGCATATCTATCTTGTTTGCTGTCATAATAAAATAATAATAATATATTATTGTATATTCACAAACTATTAAATTTGCTAGAATCCATCCATTCCTCATACTCATTTTGCCCCCAGTTCACATCTTTCCAAGTTATATAGATTAATATATATAGTTAATGGTATTTTTAGTTGTTAATATATTTCACATCCAGTGTTTAATTTTATGTGCTTGTTTGAGAACTGGGGCCATTTAAACCTCAGATTTGTGAGGTATTCTGAACTATTACCAAAGAATAAAGCTAATTTTAAAAACGGATCATTTTTATGAATTCAGTTGTGGATAGTAAGGTGTGTGTGAAACATTTTACTGTCTTTTGAATTATTTTATAAAACATAAAATAATACAGAATAAAAATATTATAAAGGAAACAATATATACTAGAAAATTGCAATCTCAATATTATACTGTGTACCCTACATAAAAGATTAGAAACATTAAAAAATAATAAAGAACTTCCAATAGCTGGCATAACCAAATCCCAATTAAGCCTCCTCTGTTCTAAAAACCACTTGAAATACTTCTTTTTATAATCTATCAATTTTAATAATATGCATATGAAAAGACCTTGCAATATTAAATAGTTCTTTTGCAGAAACTTAATAAAAGATTAGCTTTCCAATAGCTATGTATTTATAATAATTTACTTCTATTTGAACAAAAATAACCTTCTGTTCTTCAAAACTAAAATCATAACATTTTATTTATAAACATTAAAATGAGCAATTTAACACATTTGTTATCCTTTATTTTTATACTATTACTACTCTGGTATCTTTCTTATGGCTGAAATCCATTATCCTCATTACGTAAATTCAGCTATTCCCTTACTATAACCCCAACATCTCCCCATTTGTTCTATTGTATGGTTTTCAGTTCCTATGGTAGTCTAGTTTCTACGCAATCTTCTTCATTTTCCTTCCCCTCCTCTGGCAATATATCTTGCCATTCCATCATTTCCAGCTGGTTCATTTCTTCCTCTGTATATTTCTCAGATTGTTCAGAACATTCATTGATTTCTACTACTCCAGTCTCTTTTCTAAAAGACTTTGACATGGAATTTCACATTCCTCTAATTTCCTGCCTTTGATGTGTATGGAGGGGTGCCCCTTCCTTGAAACACAGGCATTTTTCCACATCTACCACTAAAGTGCTTTGTAAGCAGGAACCAACCATCAATTTTAAACATTGTCCAGTTCAGTGCCTCCCTTGACCACACAAGTGACAGTTTCTCATGAAGTCTCCATCTTGTAATACAAAATAAATAAATCTAAATCAAATAAAATCAATCAACATTAAAATATTGTTGTTGCTAGTCCTTTTGTCTGTTACAAAATGTGTTATTTCCCAGTGAAACCTCCTGACCATACTTCAAAAAGAAGGCAGCTTACAGAGGTAGAAGTATGACAGTTGGATCAAAGATTCTTTTATTTACAAATATTAACAATTAAAATATGGAAACTAGAAATTAAATCAAGAAAGAAAGGCTTTTGTATCTGGCATCTCCAAAAAGGTTATTTCCAGCTTTTCCGGCAATCACATGAGAACAGGGTAGGCATGATGAAATCCAAGCTCACTCAAGACAGTTTCACTGACTGCTCAGTCTCCAGGGCAGCTGTTGGGTTAAGGAGCCCTCTTTGGCGATACCCTTTGATCTTTCCTTGATTAGGGAAAATAATTGTCTCATTAGTAAAAAAGCCACTGTCACTTCTTTCCCCTTGAACCCCACTAGAGAGAAAGCTTTAACCTGCCATCTTTTACTGGAAGTTGTGAAGGACTTTAGTATCTGAAGTACTTTGGAAATGTGTTATAAGGAATAACAAGTTTTAGGAACCATTGTGGTGGCTCCGTTTTATTCAAGATAGAATATGAGTCCCACTTCTTTGTCTCCAGTTTATGAATCTTACTCAGCTCAAAAAGGCTTATGTAGAGAGGATTCTCTTTAAGTTTAATGTAAATATTAACTCAGTTTCCACGCAGAATTGCAAGTCAGACATCATGATCTAATCCACCAAATAAGGAACTGGGAATATAAACAACTTTATACAGAAAAACTAACTGTGGATTGTTCTACATCATATGTTCAGGTCACTGAGAAGTCAACAGCTTCTTTGCCCATGTGTTCGTTCCCACGACAATTTGGTGGAAGGAACCGGGGCAGCACATTTGTTAATGTTTAATACATAGATGAGCTTTTCATGTAATCATTTATCTAGAGTAGTTCATAATAGAAAGACTCCCACTGCATATTATTTAGAGTGGAACAGGAGTGATTTTGGACTGCATAGTTTTAAAAAACAACATCCACATAGTATCCCACACAGACTGGACATTATTAGAATTACCAGTTAGAAGCTATAAACCAGGAACTAATAAGCCTTATTGAGATATTGCTGGAGGAAACTGTTAAACAAAGGTCTGATTTTCACTCCCGGACACGGAAGGACAAATAGTGGTTCAGAACATTTGTAGAAATTGAGTATACACAAATTTCTTTGGGAGCTACTACTTATTGTGACCACAGGGCCACAGTTTGCCCACCCCTGCTATATATCATTTATATCCTATTATTTCTGCTTTCTAAGGCTGCCAGGTTGAATGCAGGTATCTTTAATACTTCACAAATTCTAGAAAAGAAAGACATTGTATAGTTCCCTATGGAAAAAAACTTGCTAATATATTAACTTTAAAGATACCAAAGCCCTGCCCTGTAATCAGTCTGGTAACCTTACTCTTCCCTTTCACTTTTTAAAAAAAGTTCCACTTTATAAAAACTTGCTTGTAGATCTAGCACACATTCTGTTTTCCTACTATAATAGAAAAACATGTTGACTTTGCATTATAATGTCTGAGGGTTTAATAGACAATACTTACATTGGTTTTAGCCATCCTAATGCTGTAATCTTGTGCAAATTTACTTGAAAATTGACAATTGCATGAATGAGGATTTGTATGTAATTATCTGTGTGAATGTGTAGTTTGAATCTCCAGACTCCTAGTTCATGAAACTGGTATGGAGTCTAGGAAAATAATTGCATGTTAAATAGCTTAAGATAATTCTTTCCAGAAATTATTATTGTTAACCTCCATCAGTGAAGCCAGGATTGCCTTCTAGCAGTCAGAAGTTACAGTATTTTCAATAAAATTCTGAAATATTGCAAACAGAGAATTTAGCAGGAATACTAAGCTTTCATACTTGCCAGAAGAGTTAGAAGTGCATTACTTTGCATTTTATTGTGTTGCAAAACTTATGAATATTAACAATTGCCTGAGAAAAATGTTTCCAATTTATTTTAATAAATGTAGTAAAATGTATAATGTATGCGCTGAGCTGCTGAACTTGCTGACCGAAAGGTCCCAGGTTCAAACCCTGGGAGCGGCGTGAGCGGCCGCTGTTAGCTCCAGCTTCTGCCAACCTAACAGTTCGAAAACATGCCAATGTGAGTAGATCAATAGGTACCGCTCCGGCGGGAAGGTAAGGGCGCTCCATGCAGTCATGCCGGCCACATGACCTTGGAGGTATCTACGGACAATGCCGGCTCTTCGGCTTAGAAATGGAGATGAGCACCAACCCCCAGAGTCGGTCACGACTGGACTTAACGTCAGGGGAAAACCTTTACCTTTACCTTTAGTAAAATATATAACCCTCTGTAGGTTAGTAGTATTTATCTGTAGTCTTAAGGCTTCTGTTCACGAGAAACTTCCTTTGATTCTTCCTAAGGTTATGCCTTTGTGTTTCCCTTCAAGGTCAGCAACACTTGCAGTTTGAAAATAGACACATAGAGAAGTTAGTATTTCATGTCTATAAAGGCATTCTTGGTGATATATTGATAGAATGGAAAGACATGTTATACTTAGAAGAATAGTATGCACGTATTTCTAAGTAGCAGTTTGAAGAATTGTAACATGGCCAAAGGTTATGTGAGAATGAACTGTGGATTCACAAAATATATGTAAAAATCTGATATTTAAAAATTAAATGTATCTAAAAACATTTATTCTGAGAAATTTAAGTTAAGTCTTCTTCATCTACAAATGTTGTTTCCAGCTCTAAACCGTACAGCTAGAAAAAAGATGAATTCTTCCTTTGTCCCATCTCTTAGTCTACAAAGGATCAGCGACTGGTGTATTCTGGCAGATTGCTTCCTGATCATCTGCAGCTGAAAGATATTCTCAGAAAAGTAAGTTTTACTTTAATAATGTATTTTAAGTAGAATTCCTAGTCGTTTAGCGGAAATATAAATTCTAAAGAAACATACTGCTTCTTGAGTGTTTTTAAGTTCTAAAGTGGTTATTGCTGTGATAGAATGCAACAATTACAATATTGTATAAGAAGAAATCATAAATGGCATGTAAACATAGAAATGGGCTTCATTTGACTTCTAAAACATGAACATATTTTAAAAACCAGAATATTACACTAGTTCTTAACACTGCTCAGATTCCTGGCTACTTTTGTCTGAGTGGCAACTAAAGGTCCTGCTAGTAATGTTCCTACTCCGCTACCTATTAAATGAGAGGAATAGGCTGTACTGAATGTTGTCACCAGCATTATGAATTAAAGAGTGGAAACTGATGCCAAAGAAGGGCACAACTCTCCATTTGACTTTATGTTGACTAGCTTAGGATCAAATTTTGTAGCAATCTTGTATGGGAAATCTGTATGTTGCAGTATTTACACCTAAAATTCATAACATGTATCAGAAAGCATCTGGAATTGCATGTTGAAACTCTACCTGGATTGGAAGAATTCTAGTTGTGGGAAAAATTATATAGTGTGGTAATTGTGTCTTAAGGGAAGCTTTTACAGTTCACAGATGATCGTTATGATAGTTTCATATTCATAGAAGGACAGTACTATACTGTGTGCATATTGAATTTAACTATGTTTTAACTAGGCAAAATATATTATGTACAGAACTAAAGACTCAGGAAAAAATCGATCCTTACACACTCTTTGAGTACCCCTTACATGAAAAAAGTCAAAATATTATAGACAAATATTTAAAGAGGAAGAGTTTATGTGTGACTAGAAGAGCTGTGGGTAGGGCAGGAGTGTTCTGGAAGTCAGTAAGTAATTATGGAAGCTCATAAAAAAGAGTAGGTAATAAAACTACTTAAAATGAATACAATTTTTATTTTAAAATTCCAAAATATGACTTAATTACTGTTTGCTTTAGACATTCTGATTTAATAAATAATGTAATTAAATCAAGAGCATATGCAAAACACTGACTTATTCTAAGAATATTTGTTTTTTTATGAACTAAAGCAAGTAATTTGTCAGAATAATCATAATTGTTTCCTGCACTCAGATAAATTTTCTGTTGTCAGCTGTAGCCAGAGCAGCTCTGCGAGTTTTATGTGGCCATTTCTATTCCCATAACTTACACAAGAGAATTCCTGTTTATACACATGGAGTTACACATAATACCCTAATATATGTAAGTCTGGAAAATGTAGTTATCCTGGATCAACGTACTCATTGATCATTGTAAATACTGTACCTTAACTGTTACCAAAAACGTGTCACCCCCTTCTCTAAGAATGGCAAAAGGCAGGTTCATAAACAATTTCAGGAGAATCTAAAAGGAACACTGACGCCCTTCCCCCAATCTCCTCTCCATTGCACCGCTTCTGTCCTTTTTGAATATCTAGGCAGGAAAATAGCAGTAGTGGTGGCAGGAATAGCTGGTTCCCCAGGGTGAAATTGGTGCTTTCCTCTCCCCACAGAATGGGTAATATCAAAATCCATAATTTTGACTCCTAAACATGCCTTCATTTGGTGAGGTCAGCGTATAGATGAGTAGATAATGGTAATAAGAACACAGGTGAATATTTGATGTATGACTTTTAGAGTATTCAAAGCCTTTTATGTACATTAACAATCATTGGAATAATTTTGCAAGCTAGTATAGTAATTTTCTCCAACTATAACTTCTGTGCCATAGTAATACTTCATGCCTGGTTGTTACCAGGAATAAATCAGCGGCTGTGATAATTGTAAATATATTTTGCTCATGCATATTATGATAATGGTATTCATATTGTGTTCAGAAATTCTTAGCATTTCCATGATGACTAAGTTGGTAGCCTGATTTTGTGCTTACATTTAAACTAGCAGGGAAACATTTCCTATGTTCTATGGTGTATACTAATTTTATTTATATATTTATTTTATCTCCAGCTAGTTAGCTTACATCTCACAATTATGGTTAATAGCTTGCAAGTATACAGGCAGTCCCCAAATTACAAACATCCAACTTACAAATGACTCAGTTAAGAACGAAGGTGAAATCCACTTCTAAAAGAGTGATCATGGAAAAAAAGATGTCTCCACTGAAGCTTTATCACTAATCCTTGTTTCCACAACAAGCAAATTTTTTCCAAAATCCAACTATAACAGGGGCAGAATGTGGGGGTGAAATCTTCTGAAGAGCAAACAGACAGCAAAACAAACACCACAAGGGATGTTAACCCTTTCCTCTGCTGTCCAAAGCTACATGTATGTGTGTGTGTGTGTATGTGTATGTTTGCATATATATATGTATGTATGGCTGGAGTTACATTTAAAAATGTACCTGTTCCAACTTACATACAAATTCAATTTAGGAATAAACGGAACCTATCTTGTTGGTAATTTGGGGACTTCCTGTGTTTTGGAGAAAAATATACAATCTGCTAGAAATAATCAATTTTTTTAAAGAAATCTTAGTGGTTGCTGAAAGGTTTTTGCATTTATTTTTCTCAGAGAAAAGCTCAGATGCGTATTCTACTTTTGAAAAAAAAAAAGTAACTGAAGATTAAACTTCTTTCCCATGAATTAATCCTGCAATCACTGAAGACGTTGCTAAATCTGAGTACATATTCATAAATTTTGATGAGAAAAATGGATTTTGAGTGAAAGGTGTAACTGGCAAGAAATGGAATGATATCAAATTTTTATGTGCAAAAATCTTAATGTATTTTAGTCAGATTAATTTGAAATAGGTGTTGCTTCTCGTGTGAGTACAGGAACTTCTGGAACTGTTCTAGCGCCCAGTAATATTTGTAATAAAATATCAGATGAATTGAATAGCTACTTCAATTTGTGCAATTGATCTGTAATTTTGTGTGGTGCTTATTGTGAGTTTTTCTTTGAAAACCTGCTGAATGTTTTGCTTTCATTTTAGCAAGATGAATATCATATGGTTCATCTAGTATGTTCTTCACGGAGTCCTCCAAGTTCTCCAAAGGCTGACACCATTAGAGAAAACCATGAATCTCCAGCACCTAGCAACATTTCAGTGAGTTAACTTTGTGTTTGATGTAATCATTGTGAGCAACAAGCAAAAATAAAAGAAATAACACTTTAAATTAAAAATGCATGTATATTACAGTAAAACAGTTATATTAGGTTATATTTACTTTTATTTTAATTTGCCTTCAACTAGTTCGTCTGCAGTGCCTTTCATGTTCCTTGATTGGTGTTTGGGTGCTGCCTTTGGTGGTCCCTCCATTTGGTGTTTCAAGGAACATGAAAGGCACTGCAGACTAACTCAACCAGAAAAGTCAGCCATAGCAGAGCACTTGATGAATCAACCTGGACACAGCATATTATTTGAGAACACAGAAATGCTGGACCACTCTAACAACCACCATGTTAGACTACACAGAGAAATTCACAGGCATGTGGACAATTTCAACAGAAAGGAGGAAACAATGAAAATAAACAAAATCTGGCTACCAGTATTTAAAAAAGTCTAAAATCAGGACAGTAAATAAAGAACAACACTCTGAAAACAGGAATTCCAGATGTGAAACAATCAGGGCCAGCTAACACCTCTCAACAAAGGATACCCGCAGGCAGGAATCAGCCAGGCTTTGAAATGCAAGGCTTTTGAGTGCTAATCAAGGTGATTAATTGCAACATTCACACTTACTTTCTACAGATGAGTTCTTTCTCCCACCCTGGACCTTCCACAGATTTATAAACCTCACTGACCTAGTTTCCAATATACCTTACAATATCTGAAGATGCCTGCCATAGATGTGGGCGAAACAAAAGGAGATAATGATTCTGGAACATGGTCATACAGTCCAGAAAACTCACAGCAACCCAATGACTGATTTTGATTTTTGGCTAGCAAGCTGCTGTATGTCGAGAAAAGCAAGAGCATGTCAGTAAGATTTTCTAACCTCAGATGCCAGTAGAATTCAGGGTAGATTTCACATGCCAAAGAAGTTGCTGATGTAAACGGGAACATTTATTTTAGTAATGCTTTGAAGAGCCAGGCTATTATTACAAAGCACAGAACTCTGTTTGCAGCTGATGGAAATCATTAATTCCATTTTATTTTAAGAGTACAGAACATTCAGGATCAACAACGCCTTCCCCATCTCAGGAAACATTTCATACTGATGTCAGCAGTAGCTCAAGTGGGGTGAGACATCGAAGCCTTCCCCAAGCACAAAGCAACCCATTGCAAAGCCACCCATTCTCATATATAATGCAAGGGTAAGTAAAATGTTAGCAGATGTATTATTTTTGCAGCTTGTAAAAACATGGGTTGAAATCCTGCATCAGCTGATACTTAACTAAATAACTTCTTTTGTCCTTACCCCCACCTCAGTCTCACAGAAATATGATTAGCCATATTCTGATCTGAATACATACATGAGATCCTTTTTGTTGGTTTTGAATTAGCTATTCGGAAAGAAATTCTATAATCATGGTGGGATGGTTCATACTGCCTATTTTCTATAAGTGTAGATTTGACAGTGTGATTAAGTGTTACAGTAAATTCCACCAGTCATTGAAATGAGCTTAATACTGTTGTAGTGTCCTATTTACTGATTTTGGTCCAGGAGCCACTTCCTAGCAGTCCCTGGTAAGTTTTCATGAAGTTTCAAATGGGCACAAACATTGCACTAGATGTGGCATACTGGTAAGAGATAATTGCTGATCCCCTAATCAGACAATTTCAGTAGTACTGTAGTAGTGTACAGTTGCCTAGTTCATAATACTTCTTCATATAGTCATGAAAGTATCTGAAATGTTGAGAAAATAAGTAGGATTTACATATGAAAACTACAGGGCAGATAAAACTATAAAAATTTAAAGTATGGTATGTTTGCCAATAATCACATTTCAAAAGAAAGCTTTAATGTTACAGATTTCATGTTAAAAGGATTCTTAGAACTAAATTCTAATTGTCACATGGATCATGCACAATTCTCTACTTCCTTACCCGGAATTAGGACTCATTGAAGTCAGTGGAACCTCTCCATAGCCATGCATAGGGCTTCTCTGTTTGTTTTCCCTTCTCATGAAATAGACAAAATAGATTTAATTTATTAGGCACTGAACTGAATATTTTGATCTCTGCCTATCATAGAGTAGTGTTTATCTGCTTATATCATGTGGGTAAAATAATATTTCACCTAACGATAAACTACCCCTTGTTTTTGAAATGTTTTGGACAGCTGGATTTCCAGTAAATTACTTTGAGAAATTTACTTGTATTAGTACTTTTTGTGGTTGTTAATTGCTGTTCAGTTGACTTTAACTTATATGACTCTATGAATGCTAGACCTCCAGGTCATTCCGTTATGGAAAACCATGGCTTGCTTGACCCCATCTACACTGACCTTTTCATGCAGTTTCAAATTGGTACTGAAGAAAGTGGTTTAGCTGTACAGATGATTACATACCCTGTTTCCCTGAAAATAAGACATCCCCGAAAAATAAGACCTAGTAGAAGTTTTGCTGAATTGCTAAATATAAGGCCTCCCCCGAAAGTAAGACCTAGCAAAGTTTTTGTTTGGAAGTATGCCCAGCGCCTGCCAAACAGAACACCAGAGCATGCAGGATTGGTCAATGTACATACCAGTTGTACATGAAAATAATGGTAGTAGCAAGAAATTCTTGACAGGAGTCACAGTTTGTCTGGTTATGTTGGTTTGTGATAATAAATGTTCATTTTTTTGTTCAACAATAAATGTGAATTCTTCTTCATAGAAAAATAAGACATCCCCAGAAAATAAGCCCTAGCACATCTTTGGGAGCAAAAATTAATATAAGACACTGTCTTATTTTTGGGGAAACACGGTAGAAATCCTGGAAGATGGTGTGATTACACATACCACAGAGCTCTGATGCACATTGAAGGCTTTATTTCATGCACTTTTGTGGGAGTTTGTCTTTCTGCCTCAGTTTGAAGCTAGCTTTGATTGGCATTAAATGATGAGTGTAGATGAGGCGCTTGATTGAGTCTGTGAAATGGTGGATGTATGTATGCAGAGAATGCCAAAGAGAAATCCTTAATTTCACAATTGCTCTTCAGTTAAAGAAATTAAAACATCTGTAGCCTCACCCAACAATTTCACCTTTTTTGGCTATGAGAATTCCTATTTTTTTCAGAGACCTTCTGTCTCTGCCTTTTTACTGGTTCCTCAGTCTGAGTAAGATCTCTTGTGACATCTTGCAGCTAGTTTTCCTTCTGATATAGAATTGCAGCTGATGCAACAGAGTTTATAATGGAACACAGAGTTGCATCAGCTCATGTTGTTGACATTTTGAATACTTGGTGTTGTTCCCATGTAAGATAATATGAGGCATTTCAAGAATCTTTTAAAAAACATTCTGTAGATCTTGTTTTTAAAACTGAATCTTGATAACTGTACACTCTTAAAAACAAGTAACTGCAAATATACAACTACAGGCAGTCTCCAAATTATGAACAAGATAGGTTCTGTAGGTTTGTTCTTCAGTTGTACCAGGTACATTTTTAAAATGTTAGTTCCTGTCATATATTGGCTTTGGGCAGCATAGGGAAGGGTTAACACCCCTGTGGTATTTGTTTTGCTGTCTGTGCCCCGGTTCAGAAGATTTCATCTCGCTTTCTGACCCTATGGTAATTGGATTTTGAAAAATCTGTCTTGTGGAAACAAGGATTGGTGATTAAGCTTCAATGGAAACACCTTTTCCCCATGATAAATCTTTCAGGAGTGAATGTTCCTTCTAAGTGGTAGATTTCTCTCACTTCCTGTTGTCTCACCCTTCTCTTAACTATGCCTCATTTGTAAGTCGAATGTTTGTAACTCAGGGACTGCCTGCATGTCCTGATTAATATCTTAAGTCAGGCTGCATATTGGGTAAACTTGGCCACAGGAAGCGATCTTTGAAGCAAGATAGATACATGATACTACTATAAAAGCAGCTGAAGAGAAATCCTTCCATTTCTATTGAGTAGAAATACATCAAAGCTGTTGAGCGCAGTGCTCTGCTTTGGAACGAAATTGGCATTACTTTTGGTAGGAATAGATGTAACCATTGTTGCTTCTATCTCTAGGCGGTGCTGTAGTGATCTCTGTGTTGTTGAATTCCCATGGAAATCAATGTAGTGCTGTATTCTTAAGCATACTTCAGAATTTTTGGAATGAAACGTTTAAAATAAAACTTGATACAGTAAAATATGACATGTAAAATCACAGGAATATGTAAGTGATGCCCACAATCTATATATATAAAAGAGTGATGGCATCAGGGCAGTGGACAAAACAACAAAAGTACAGGCCCCGCAACCTCGAAATTTGACAACACAACCCATCATCCATGCCTCCAGGTTGATACAACAAAAAGAAAAGAAAAATAAAGTCCTAATTAGAGGGAGAGCAATAATTTTTTTTATCCAATTGCTGCCAGTTTAGAGGGCTAATCTCTGCCCACTTGGTTGCCTAGCAACCAGCCAAGGGACAGCCAGGCTTCAGTTAGGGGACAGGCTGATTTAGGCCTCACTTAGGCTTCTTCCACAGATTATCTGATTTTAACTGGATTATATGGCAGTGTAGACTCAAGGCCCTTCTACACAGCTCTATAACCCATTTATAATCTTACATTATCTGCTTTGCACTGGATTATCTTGACTCCACACTGCCATATAATCCACTTCAGTGTGCATTTTATACAGCTGTGAAGAAGGCGCCTCATATAATCCAGTTCTAAGCAGATAATTTAAGATTATCAATATACAGTAGAGTCTCACTTATCCAACATAAACAGGCCGGCAGGATAAGTGAATATGTTGGATAATAAGAAGGGATTCAGGAAAAGCCGATTAAACATCAAATTAGGTAATCGTTATACAAATTAAGCACCAAAACATCATGTTATACAACAAATTTGACAGAAAAAGTAGTTCCATGCGCAGTAATGCTATGTAGTAATTACAGTAGAGTCTCACTTATCCAACACTCGCTTATCCAATGTTCTGGATTATCCAATGCATTTTTGTAGTCAATGTTTTCAATATATTGTGATATTTTGGTGCTAAATTCATAAATACAGTAATTACTACATAGCATTACTGTGTATTGAACTACTTTTTCTGCCAAATTTGTTGTCTAAGATGATATTTTGGTGCTTCATTTGTAAAATCATAACCTAATTTGATGTTTAATAGGCTTATCCTTAATGCCTCCTTATTATCCAACATATTCGCTTATCCAATATTCTGCCAGCCTGTTTATGTTGGATAAGTGAGACTCTACTGTACTGTATTTACAAATTTACCACTACAATATCACAATGAATTTAAAACACTGACTACAAAAACATTGATTATGAAAAGGCAGACTGCGTTGGATAATCCAGAACATTATATACGTGAATGTTGGATAAGTGAGATTCTACTTTAATATGAAATAATTACTGGGATAGAATAATGCAGAACAATATAATCTCTAAAACCAGGACAGTAAATAAACAGGGGAATTCCACACAGGAAACAATCAGGGCCAGCTAACACCTCCCAACAAAGTATTCCCATCATCAAAGTCTGGCAAATCCTCTGTTTTCTCAGGGCCACAGACAGTAGACGCACATAAAATATTGCAAACAACACCACTCTGAAAACAAGGGAATTCCAGACAGGAAAGAATCAGGGCCAGCTAACGCCTCCCAACAAAAAATTCACTCAGGGAGGAAGCAGCCAGGCTTTAAAGCTGCAAGGCCATTACATCCTAATCATTTTTCCTAATTGCAGCATTCATACTTGCCTCACAAGTATGAAGTATATTCACAACCTTTAGGAAATAATATCCCCTGATGGCGCAGCGTGTTAAAGCGCTGAGCTGCTGAACTTCTGGACTGAAAGGCTGCAGGTTTGAATTGGGGGAGCGGAGAGCCCCCACTGTTAGCCCCAGCTTCTGCCAACCCAGAAGTTCAAAAACATGCAAATGTGAGTGCATCAATAGGTACTGCTCTGACGGGAAGGTAACGCCGCTCTATGCAGTCATCCCACATGACCTTGGAGGAGTCTATGGACAACGCTGGCTCTTCGGCTTAGAAATGGAGATGAGCACCAACACTCTGAGTCAGACATGACTGGACTTAATGTCTGGGGAAAACGTTTACCCTTTACCTTAACTACCACCAGTTCCTCAATACTTTATTTCCCATACCACCATATTTTGCCACAGCAACGCGTGGCCGGGCACAGCTAGTACTAAATATAATAGTGCCCTAAAATGAGTCTCATAGAAGTTTGTTTTCAGGGGAAAATGCTGATGTAATTCAGAAATTGCTATGAATATTTATGTCTCCTTTAAATGACAACCTGGAATGTAATTTTTGTTAATTTGTATTAATACTTTCTAGCGACCAGTTTCCTGGGCAAGGGGTACCAGCTGGATTTCCAGTGTACCCTGCTTTCAGCCCTCTGCAGATGATATGGTGGCAACAGATGTATGCACGGCAGTATTACATGCAATAGTAAGTACAAATGATGCTCTATTTTAATTACATTGCATCTTTTTGAAGTCATAGTTAGTAAATGGTTAGTAATGGGAAGGTGATGATTAAGACTTACTGAAGCTATTCTGTGACTTGGGTTAACTATTTCTGCGATAGAAATATGACGTCCTCAGAATATTGGTGATAGGAGTTGCTCCACTATAAGAATTACTCATTCATTCCTTCTTATGACCAAATTGTAGTTCATGACTTATAGTGAAGAAGAGTAATTGACAAGATGACTTCTGCTCATTCTTTTTCCATGATGAAAAGCAGAGATAAGCAACTTCCAGTCCTACAGTTGTTTGGGACTATTACTTCCTATTGTTTCTGCAGTTACTGTCCAACCACAAGTTGCTAACTGTACTTTTAGTTATGAATAGGTTTTTAATCGGTTTAAAGAGTTTTGACTGTTTATTTTTAATACTGTTAATATTTACTTCTCTTTTAATGTTTTTATATTTTTAGGTTTTAAATTGTATTCTGTAAGCCACTTTCTCTTTTTAGAGAGAAAATGGGGTATAAATAACAATAACAAAAACCATTTATTTGGAGTTTTCTTAAGAACTTGCTTTCAAATAACAAAAAATGCTATTTTTCTTACTCCACTACAGCAACCCATTGAATTGCATTAATGGAAAATTACGGAATTTGTGATATACGAGGGTTCTTCAGAATGTTTCCACACTTTTAAAAACTCTTGTTAAGATTTCCAAAAACAAATTACATCACTTTTTTACATAGTGATCTTCCTTTGCAGTGCATTTTTCCCAGTGTCATACCAGCTTTTTAATGTCATCAGCAAAAACTGTTTTTAGTTGAGCTGATAGCCTCTGATGCAAAGCTCCTTTCACATCATCATCACCACATGAAAATCTTCAACTTAAAGCTTCAGTGAACATTTCCAAAAGGTAGAAATTGGATGGCACTAAATCAGGACTAAAAGACTTCCTACTTCAGTTGTGTGAGGGTTTCCAGTGTTTGGGTTGCAGTGTGGAGGTGGGTGTTTCCCTTTGACAGATATCCCCTTCTTTTAGAGTGGATTGCTCCTCTGTTTTTTGTTTAGGCATCCACCTGGTGCACACAGTAACTGAGCTTAAAGATGTTGCACAGGCAGATCCAACACTAACATTTCCTGCAGCCTCTTTGGCTGTTTGTTATTCTTCTGTTTCCACATGTCGGTTCCAGGGTTTGTTCTTCACTCCTTGTGGACGTGGCTATAGCTGGACGTCCAGAGCACTCTACATCCGTCACACTAGAACAGCAATTTTTGAACTTTTCAGTCCACTCGTACACGACTCTTGAGAGTCATTTAGACAATTCAATTAGCAAGAACTTTATACCCATCTGAGTGCACATAGAATCATAGAATTGGAAGGGACCACAAGGGCAATCCAGTCCACCTTCCTGCCATGCAGGAAAAGCATAATCAAAGCACCCTCAACAGATGAACATCCATGCAGAAATGAATTTGTGCTCCCAGCACAAAAATCCTATGGCAGAACACTGTTCCTCTGATGCAATTCATATGTTTCTTGGCCATCTTCAACACAGTGTGACAACCATTATACTAAATTGCAAAGTCAGCTGGCTTGCCAAACAGACTAGTCACATGATACTCAAAGACATGACCAATTATTACTCTTGCCTTACTCTTTCGAGGGAAAATGTAAAAGTGCAGAAACGTTTTGAAGTCACCTCGCAAATTAAGCATGATTAGCCTTATTTATCCAGAATATTTCAGTTGGTGATTACAGAACAGCTCTGGAAAATAAGCATGGAATTAGCCAAATGAGACTTGTTTATTTAGGCCTTTTAATTTTGTATTTCACAGTCAAGCTGCAGTTTCAGCCCAAGCAACATCTGGCACAGAATCTCCTCCTCCTCCAGTGCAGCAACCCACAGATTCCCAGCGTGTTCCTGCCAATGAGCCCCCAGTAGCACCAAATGTAGCCCCGCCAGAGAACAGGCCCGCGAATCAGAATGTCCAGATGAATGCTCAAGGAGGCCCAGTAATGAATGAGGAGGAATTCAATCGAGACTGGTTAGACTGGATGTACACGTTCACTAGAGCGGCCATTCTTCTGAGCATTGTGTATTTCTATTCCTCCTTCAGTCGATTTGTGATGGTGATGGGAGCCATGTTACTGGTATACCTGTAAGTGAACACTACGTTGTAATTCTTCTTATGTGATTTCTTATGTGACATCCAACAAAGGGCAACTTCAACATAGAATTTCCTTGGCAGAATTTATTCAGAGGAGTCTTGATATTGCCTTCCTCTGCAGCTAAGTGAATGTGACTGGTCCAAGGTCACCCAGTGAACAGGGATTTAGACCTTGGTTTCACAAGCCCCATCTCTACTGCCATTATAATGCAGTTTAACTGCATTGATCTGGATTATATGAGTCTACCCTGACAATATAATGCAGTTCAATCTGTATCATAATGGCGGTGTAGATGGGGCCACTGAGTTCTAATTCAACCCCCAAATCACCACCTATGTTAGCTCTCTATTTACTTGTATACAGCATGGCTATATCTGAATTCAATTTATTGTCAAGTCTTTATGAATTGAATATTGATTGCATAGTTTGAGTAATCATTGTACTATTAATATTTAACTTTTGTTGACAAGCATTGCTTTCTGCTTTATCTAGATAAGTGGTTCTCAACCTGTGGGTCCCCAGGTGTTTTGGCCTACAACTCCCAGAAATCCCAGCCATTTTACCAGCTGTTAGGATTTCTGGGAGGTGAAGGCCAAAACATATGGGGACCCAAAGGTTGAGAAACACTGATCTAGATGAAAATAAAAAGCCTATGTAATCACCAAGAAATATCTTTATGTTATAACATCTACTGCTACTGCTTTGTTTTCATTAGTCAGTTCAAACCTCTTTAGGCACAATGGCAATGTGGAGATGGAGCACTAAACTAAATCCTCTATCTTACTGTGGGTATGCCTTAAATGTATTTTTTTCTCAAGGAGGAAGAACCAACAATGAATTACATGACTATTGTAATTATTTGTCCTTTGTCAGTGGGAAAGACAACTTGTTGATGATTCAGGTTTCTGACATACTGATAGTTTTCCTATAATTCCTACAAATTTCACATGTCATTCTACTCTATGTATTAGTAAATACTTACAATATTTTTTCAATTCTAAGACACATTTTTCCTATATAAACATCTTTTAAAATAGGGTGCATCTTAGAATTGCAGGTGTGTCTTATGTATTTTTGTTGATGGTTGTGGTACTGAAATTAGGGTGTGTCTTAAAATCATTTAAGAAATATGGAAGTTTAGTGAATACTGTCATCTGTTTTCATCTGTTCCTTTACAAACAAATTGAATTAATTTCCAAGTGGAGCACTATTTTGTTATCCTTCTTGCCATTTTCATTTAGATTAGTCTGCTGTGTGATTATTATTATTATTATTTTAAAAAATTGTTCCCATATGTTATGAAACAGGCACCAAGCTGGATGGTTCCCATTCAGACCAGAAGCAATACAGCAGCCTGCAGCAAACAATATGGATATGAACCATGATGGACAAAATGTAAATAATGCTGGACTTGAAGAGATGGTAGGTAGATGTAAGTGTACAAGTGGTTTGCAGCTAGAATGAACTGACTGTTATCTCACTTAAACTGCAATCTTAACATTAAAAATGATCCTTTACATAATTAATTGAAGAAAGTTGCATTGAAGACAATTGAACTTTTAGGTAAATATGTAAAGTGGTGCTTCCAAATTGTTTACCTTCTGTGTTGAGAGGCGTAGTGTCTGTTCTTCTGTCTTTATATTTAGCAGTGCTCTGGTGGAAAAAGACCTTCAGTAGCATGACATTAGGGCCTTAATCCAATCCATGTAAACGTTAACTGAGTTCATTCATTGAACGCTTGTGCGCATAGCCAGGTCTTCAACTTCTTTCTAAATCCCAAAAGGGATGGAGCTTGCCGGATGTCACTGGGGAGGGAGTTCCATAGCCGAGGAGCCACCACCGAGAAGGCCCTGTCTCTCGTCCCCACCAGCCGCACTTGTGAGGCAGGTGGGATCGAGAGTAGGGCCTCCCCGGATGATCTTCTAACACGTTCGTTATCATTAAATACTTCCTGTCTTGGAATTTTCATAATCTTATTTTTTTGCATGTAATAATCTTGCCACAGTGGTCATGCATTGTAGCACTCTCGTGCAATCTCTATTTCTTCGTCCACAAGTTCCAATAAAATGAATTTTAATTTTCATTGGATTTTTCTCTTAAATATCTTCTGAGTCAGACAACATATGCTTACTTCTTTCTTTATCAGAAGTCCACCACGTGTGATAAAATGTTCCTTCTCGCTGTTTACATTTACAACATACGTTCATAATTCCTTTAAACATTTTAGCTAATTTTTCTGGAGTCAGATATCAACAATGCATCGTTTTATAAAAATTCATCTGAAGATCATAATACAGAGTAAATTTTAGTCCTTTTAACCATATTTTCCCAATATTTCAGCTATATATGATATCCAAACTTTGTGCCCGTTTTACCAAACAATCTTTAAGTCTTTCTTCATCTCAATTTTCAGTATGTTTATACATTTTACCAATCAAATGTCCATAGTATGTATACAATGGCAATTTTTTTGTTATTTAAAACCTTTCCAAAAGCTATCCATATGAATACCAGTAAAATTAAACCCCTAGAATGGGCAGCCTCTTTGGTGTCCTTTCCTTTCATTGATCAGCTGCTCCTTTTACTAATATTTAGACATTTTTGGTCTCTGCAAGTTGTTTCTCAAAAAGAAAAACACCAGAATTTTTCTCTTACTAGTTTCTTGTTCTTTTCCTGTCTTCTATTTTGCTGACTAAAAATTACATGTGCAAGTAATAAAAGGAAAGAGCCATGTAGATTTGAATTTAGTGAACAGCAAAAAACCCTGCAGTTGCTAGGGAGGCCCCTGCAGTTTCAGCACAACAGGTTCAGTGGTATTTATGGTCTCCCAAACTCTTAGTGGGTATATTGCATCCATAGAATCATAGAATCATAGAATAGTAGAGTTGGAAGAGACCTCAAGGGCCATCTAGTCCAACCCCCCGCTAAGAAGCAGGAAATCGCATTCAAAGCACCCCCGACAGATGGCCATCCAGCCTCTGCTTAAAAGCCTCCAAAGAAGGAGCCTCCACCGCGGCCCGGGGGAGAGAGTTCCACTGCCGAACAGCCCTCACAGTGAGGAAGTTCTTCCTGATGTTCAGGTGGAATCTCCTTTCCTGTAGTTTGAAGCCATTGTTCCGTGTCCTAGTCTGCAGGGCAGCAGAAAATAAGCTTGCTCCCTCCTCCCTATGACTTCCCCTCACATATTTGTACATGGCTATCATGTCTCCTCTCAGCCTTCTCTTCTGCAGGCTAAACATGCCCAGCTCTTTAAGCCTCTCCTCATAGGGCTTGTTCTCCAGACCCTTAATCATTTTAGTTGCCCTCCTCTGGACGCTTTCCAGCTTGTCAGCATCTCCCTTCATCTGCGGTGCCCAAAACTGGACACAGTATTCCAGGTGTGGTCTGACCAAGGCAGAATAGAGGGGGAGCATGACTTCCCTGGATCTAGACGTTATTCCCCTATTGATGCAGGCCAAAATCCCATTGGCTTTTTTAGCTGCCGCATCACATTGTAGGCTCATGTTTAACTTGTTGTCCACGAGGACTCCAAGATCTTTTTCGCACACACTGCTGTCAAGCCAGGCGTCCCCCATTCTGTATCTTTGATTTCCATTTTTTCTGCCGAAGTGAAGTATCTTGCATTTGTCCCTGTTGAACTTCATTTTGTTAGTTTCGGCCCATCTCTCTAGTCTGTCAAGATCGTTTTGAATTCTGCTCCTGTCTTCTGGAGTGTTAGCTATCCCTCCGAGTTTGGTGTCATCTGCAAACTTGATGATCGTGCCTTCTAACCCTTCGTCTAAGTCGTTAATAAAGATGTTGAACAGAACCGGGCCCAGGACGGAGCCCTGCGGCACTCCACTTGTCACTTCTTTCCATAATGAAGACGACGCATTGGTGAGCACCCTTTGGGTTCGTTCGCTTAGCCAATTACAGATCCACCTAACCGTAGTTTTGTCTAGCCCACATTTTACTAGTTTGTTTGCCAGAAGGTCGTGGGGGACTTTGTCGAAGGCCTTACTGAAATCTAGATATGCTACATCCACGGCATTCCCTGTATCGACCCAACTCGTAACTCTATCGAAAAAAGAGATCAGATTAGTCTGGCAAAGGAAACCAGTTGATGACTAGGTTCTTCCTGACATTCTGAACCTAGAAAGCAGATGGCATGGATGATTTATATATAATCTGTCTCTCAGGATGCCAGCATACTGGGGTGGACAAAGCACAACCTCCATGAATGGTTCTGCAGGCCCCCAATGCCCAGTCACTTTCTTGCAAGATTCGTAACTATTCACAGTTTTTACAAGTGTGATTTTTTTGGGGGGGGGGGGGGGGAACCACTATCAGTTCAGTTTTACTTCTGTACACCCCTTCCTTCCAGTTGCCAAACACACAGGTGCTGAAACCAGAAGCTCTCAAATGCAGTTGTTGTGTGCTTCAGTATTTTGTTTCAAGAGGGTACATTAATTTATGCTCCAGACAAGTAGGGAGAAGCAATTTATTATAACAAGCCTATCTCATGGAACCATTCTCTTCCATATTTCAATGGGCAATTTTTAAAAGTCTCCCAAGCCTCACTGTACTGCTTGGCTAGTCATCTCTATGTTTTTATGATTCAAGGATTATTAGTTCTCTAATCATTCCAGATGGTTGCTCATGGGAGACTTTCAGCTGCTTTTTATGCTAATGCCACTGATATCATGGGTACATCTACACTGTAGAATTAATGTAGTTTGACACCACTTTAACTGTCATGGCTCAGTACTATGGAATCCTGGAAGCTGTAGTTTGGTGGAATGCCAGCATACTTTGGCAGAGGAGGCTAAAGAGCTTGTAAAATGTCCACTCCCAGGATTCCAGAGCAAAAAGCCATGTGCAGTTAAAGCGGTGTCAAACTGCATTATTTCTACAGTGTAGATCAGGCATAGGCAAATTTTGGCCCTCCAGATGTTTTGGACTTCAACTCCCACAATTCCTAACAGCCTACCAGCTGTTTGTAAATACACACATATTTAAAAACTTCATTTATGTCTGAATGTTTAGGAATATTAGGGGTGGGATCTTAGGCTTTTATATAGAAAAATAAAAGTGATTGAAAACATAATATAAATATATTCTATCTAAATTGTGTTCCTTGAACACTTGGCTAACTGCACAGCAGCTTCAGCTGCTCACCCTTGTTCCATGCCTTTCCTTCTCATAGCCTTTGTAAGATACAAATAAAACATCCTGCAGGCTAGAATCAACCTGGCCTGACCTAGTTATGTGACTTGTATTTGTATGTCCCATTTTGTTCATTGGCGACTTTTTACCAGGCAAAGGATTTTTTTCTCTCTATTAAGATTCCTAGGGGCCGGGCTGTGGCGCAGGCGGGTCAGTAGCCAGCTGCAATAAATCACTATGACCAAGAGCTCATGAATTCGAGGCCAGCCCATGTCGGAGTGAGCACCTGACAATTAAAATAAAAAATTGGCCCTGCTCGTTGTTGACCTCAGCAAAGACGGTTCTGTTAAGTAGGAAAATTTAGGGACCGCTTATGCGGAGAGGCTAATTTAACTGATTTACAACACCATAAAAAAAGTCCAGCAGCCTGTGTGCCAGATGAGGAAGTACACCATCAAAAGGACTCGTCGTCACAGTTGATGAAGCAGCAGCTCCTCCTGTGGCTGGAATCGAGCATACCCTCACAAAGCCAGAAGCTGGGAACTTAAATAGCCTCTGTCTGTCTGTCTGTTGTTTGTTTAATGGCATTGAATGTTTGCCATATATATGTACATTGTGATCTGCCCTTGGTCCCCTTCAGGGTGAGAAGGGCGGAATATAAATACTGCGAATGAATGAATGAATAGTGAGGCATCGAAGTGCATCAGTGCATGCCTTTAAGGCATCTTTCAATTTATGGGGACCCCATGAATATCATAGGGGTGTCTTAGGCAAGGAATACTCTGGTGATTTTGCTAGTTCCTTCCTCTGAAGCATGAGGCCTCTCAGATTGTCTCTTATCATTACAGAGGTCAATTTCTCTGCCTGTCAGAGCACATAAAACAAACTCTTTGCCCATACACACAGTGTAACTGCCTTCATGTAATGGAAGGGGCATCACAGTTCACCTCTTCTTCCAGCAACTGTACTATCCATTTTTTTGTATTGCATTGGACATGAACAGAACTGGAGAAAGAACTGAGAATCACTGCTACTAGATCAGAAATTTGGGTTGTGTGATTGCTGCTTTCCTGGCAAATATGCAGGCTTAAATTAATCTTTTTGGAGGCCACTGCCTTTAAATGAGCTTCACCATTTTTATTTTCCATGTTGGAGTATAACATACCTTAATCAGAAATCTGATACTGGATATTGTCCAGCATCTAGTGTACAGTTATCCCATTAGTATGGACATGGGCAAACCTGTAGGAGTTGATGTCCAAGTTTGCCCATGCCTTCATTAGTATATATATTTAATATCCCTTTGAACTAAAACAATTAAACCATTTGATGTTTTTATTAAGGAGCGTCTTATGGATGATGGGATTGATGAAGATAGCGGCGAAGATGTGATAGATGTCAATGCAGAGCAGCATCCTGGGTTTATGGCTTCTGCCTGGTCCTTCATCACCACCTTCTTCACGTCTCTCATCCCTGAAGGTCCTCCGCAAGTGGGCAACTAAGTAAAAGAGGAACTGTTAGTAGAGACATAGTAGATCAACTATGCTTTCATGTGGAATTGGACTCTTGCGGAGTGTTTTAAATGCAGTGCAATTTCAAAAGATTTATAATGCAGACTTTCTGATCATGGTGTACAAAAATGTGTATTTTTTCCCTTTTGGCTTTCTCATGGTTATGAATATTTTAAGCAAAAGTGGACTACTTAATGCTTTTTAAAATTCTTCTTTAAAGAAGAAGACAAATGTAAAAATATTGTTCTTCCATGTTTTTTGTTTAATTGTGTTAACACTGAGATGAGATACTTATAGTTGGTGTACAACATCATCCCTTTAAATAGTTGTTAAATATACAGATGGCAACAGTAATATTTCAGAAATAAGATCCTTCACAGTAAAATTGATTCTGTGTAGGAATATTTGTGTGTGTTTAATTGCTTTTTAAACATTTTTTTGAGTTTGTGGTAGGTCAGCCTTACTAGTGGTAAGTACATATTTCCTCACCATCACAGATATTTCATGCCATAAATGTTCTTCAAAGGAGACAAGAGTGCAAATTATTTAGCACATGCTGTACTTCAAAAAAAAAAGAAAAGAAAAAAAAAAGACTGGTCATGGAAAGCATAGGCATGTGTAATTAATTTTTCCCTAAATTTCAAAGAAGAAATAAATAATAATAATAATAATAATAATAGACAGTGACAAAATTATGATCTGCCAACTGCAAAAGGCCACCCTGCTGGGATCTGCACTCATCATCCGAAAATACATCACACAGTCCTAGACACTTGGGAAGTGTTTGACTTGTGATTTTGTGAAATGAAATCCAGCATATCTATCTTGTTTGCTGTGTCATAATAAAATAATAATAATAAATTTTATTTCTAGGCCGCTCTCTCTCCCCAGAGGGACTCAGGGTGGTTTACACACATATAAAATGGCAAACATTCAACGCCACAATTACATCACTTAATATCAAGCTGGCGCACAAGTTTAACTGCGAAGGCATTCCTGGCTACCGCCAACACCTGGGGTTCCAGGGTCAGTGATAAATCCAGGATCACTTAGTGAAAGGTATGTTCATTTCTTTTGAATTATTCTTTCTTTGTCTTCATTAACACATTGGGTCTTTTATTTTTTTATTATTATTTCATTTATTTATATCCCAGCTTTTTCTCAAGACAGCTAATCACATATTTAAAAACAACAACAATAATAATTATTATTATTATTACTATTATCATTATTAATTTCCTCCCCTCCTCTCTTCATGGCTCAAGGAAAGTTACAGCACAATTAAAACACATAAACATTGTAAAATTTATATAAATATTAAAATATATTTATATAAAATACATATTAAAATACAGAGAACAAAGATTAAACTGTGTAGGCCTGCTGGATTAAAACTACACAACCAACAATAAAATATAAACATCAAACTTATTTTAAAAACAAATGTATAAAGTTGAAAACATTAAAATTTATAAAACTATGTGCAAACTATACAAACACCACCACACAGTATCAAATCAAATCATTTATTTCGGTCATAGACCAGCACAGCCACCACTCAGTATTAAAAGCCCATCCCCATCAGTTATTAAAAGTCTTGACATGAAAATGTTTTGATTTAACAACAGAAGGAGAGCAAGGATAAGAGCCATCTTGGCCTTCATAGTAAGGGAATTCCAAAGCCCAAGGAAGTTCTCTCCCATTTTCCCGCCAAAGAAGCTTGAAAAGGTGGTGGGACAGAGATCCTGGTGCTCATAGGGCTCAAGTGGACTCATAAAAGGAGAATGGTCCTTCTGGATCCAAGCCATATAGGGCTTTATTGGTCATCACCAACATTGAATTTTGCCTGGAAATTGGAGCTGCTACAATGAGGGAGATGTGTCCACCCTGTGGCCACCACCAGTTAACAATCTGGCTGCCGATTTTTGGATCAGAGGTTTTGGAGCTGTTTTCAAAGGAACATGGAGTGAATGAAAGTAATCCAAATGGCACGAAACCAAGGCATGTGTTGTCATGGCTAGATTCCAACTTCTCCAGGAATTGGCACATTCATCCAAGTTATACAGGCTAGAGAGAAATAGGAGCCGATTGTAGTAATCTGGGGGTAGAGCTCACAACAGTGTTGCTTATCCCCAAGTTGTCTCTTATCCCACGCTTGAGACCACCCCAGCTAGGTTAGGAAAGGAGACTATTCAACAGTAGAGTGGGTGGTCCTTCAACAGTATTTCTAATCTGTCCCAGTCATCCACATTCAAATAAACACTCAAACCTGCAGACCTAAGGAAACAATACCTTGTTGGGTAAATTATCCCTATAGACCACTGCAACTCCACCTCCCCACCCACCAAATCTTCCTTGCTGCTGCACAGAAATGCCTGGTGTGCAAAGCTAAGAAAGATTAATGCTCCCAGCCAGATTTTAATTTTAAAACTTAAGATGAATACTGAAGAAAAATTTGATGAAGGATGTAGAGTGTAAGGATGTAGATATAAAGCTAACATACCAACATTTTGGGGATACCTTTTTAATTGTGAGCATTGTTTATAGCAGGGGTCTCCATTCTATGTTGTCCAGATGTGCCTGGTTACACTTTCTAATCCTTAGCATAAGACTAGGAAATTGAGGTAACCAGGTTGGGAACAGCAGCCTTCAAAAAAGAGTGTGATCAGTGATCTAAATACAGCATCATAATTTAATGGAGTTTTTTACAGTTACTTGGTAATGAATTGCGCATTTTGCAGTTTTAACAATTCTGAATAAGCTTTCATCTAGTCTTGATAGTTTCCCATGGACTTGACTAATTTACCAAGAAGTTTATTTTTACATAATTATGTATATTCCATCTTTGGGGGCCTCTGGTGGCACAGTGCGTTAAAGCGCTGAGCTGCTGAACTTGCGGACCAAAAGGTGCCAGGTTCAAATCCCGGAAGTGGAATGAGCGCCCGCTGTTAGCCCCAGCTCCTGCCAGCCTAGCAGTTCGAAAACATGCAAATGTGAGTAGATCAATAGGTACCGCTCCAGCGGGAAGATAACGCCACTCCATGTAGTCATGCTGGCCACATGACCTTGGAGGTGTCTATGGACAACGCCAACTCTTCGGCTTAGAAATAGAGATGAGCACCAACCCCCAGAGTCGGTCACAACTAGACTTAATGTCAAGGGAAAACTTTTACCTTATAACACATTTATTTTAAAGCTCTTCTTTCTTCAAAGTTACCAGGATCAGCATTTATTTTGAAAATGCATTATAGTTAGAAAAGACAGTTATCAAGGATGATGGAAGTTATAGTTGAGCAACATTGGAAGAACTACTAGCTTCTTGTCCTTGCAGGAAATGAAGTTATTCCCACCATGTATGCACACACAAGTAGTACTCCTGATTGTACTTCATTTTTCTCTGCTGGTAGCAGTCAATCTAGGGATATTTCTTAGTAATGATGGTAATGATTTATTCTGTTTTTATAGAAGGAAGGAGAGCCAGTGTAGTTCTTCACTTTTATCCTTTTCTAGTAATAGGGCCAATGGTACAGGTAACTGGATTTCATCTGTGTTTATATTTGGTACTACAGTAGAGTCTCACTTATCCCACGTAAAAGGGCCGGCAGAACGTTGGATAAGCAAATATGTTGGATAATGACAGATTAAGGAAAAGCCTATTAAACATTAAATTAGGTTATGATTTTAAAATTAAGCACCAAAACACGTTATACAACAAATTTGACAGAAAAAGTAGTTCAATACACAGTAATGCTATGTAGTAATTACTGTCTTTACGAATTTAGCACCAAAATACCACAATGTATTGAAAACAGACTACAAAAATGCATTGAATAATCCAGAACGTTGGATAAGCGAGTGTTGGATAAGTGAGACTCTACTTCTTTCCAGGCGGTTTCCTGGCATGATTTTTGAAGCCACTATAATATATCCGTCTGAATATTTGCACTGCACTATAACTGTGTGCAAGCAAAGTTTTCCAAAACACCATGGATGGCCATTTGTCACATTGCCCTTCTGGAACTACTGCAAAATCTGACAGAAGTCCTGCAGTGTAATAATAATTGGATTAAGGTTCTTCACTGTGTCTGCAAATAAATGTGTATCCTGCTTTGGAATATTGCACCTATTAAAGGATGTTGACAAATCATGGGAAGAGGTCAGAAGCATGTGGGAAGATTATCCAAGTGCAACTGTGACATGTAAGGGTGGTATTGATTATGTTCTCATGTGCCTTAGATTTCAACTGGATGGAACTCTATATACAGATAACAGTCATTACATGAATGTTGGTCCTTATGTAGCCAAATAATCTTCCTCCATACACCAGATAGTATATGGGTGCCACAAAACCGTCAGTGCAAAGAATCTAGGAAAAACCTAGGGTCATCTATACTGTTGAATTAATACAATTTGATACCATTTTAACTGTCACTTTAACAGTGGGATTTGTAGTTTGGTGATGCACCAGCATTCTTTGACAGAAAAGTCTGAAGACATTGTAAAACTATAACACCTATAATTCCATAATATTGAGCTATGGCACTCAAAGTGTAAATTGAATTAATTCTACTGTGTAGTTGCACCCTTAGAAGCTGTGTTTTTTTAAATAGTGCCAATGTTTAATTCTATTTTAATGGTATGTTTCTTAGTAAAGTAAAGGTTTCCCCTGACGTTAAGTCCAGTCGTGTCTGACTCTGGGGGTTGGTGCTCATCTCCATTTCTAAGCTAAAGAGCCGGCGTTGTCCGTAGACACCTCCAAGGTCATGTGGCTGGCATGACTGCATGGAGCGCCGTTACCTTCCCACCGGAGCGGTACCTATTGATCTACTCACATTGGCATGTTTTCAAACTGCTAGGTTGGCAGAAGCTGGAGCTAAAAGCGGACGCTCACTCAGCTCCCGGGATTTGAACCTGCGACCTTTTGGTCTGCAAGTTCAGCTGCTCAAGTGCTTTAACACACTTCGCCACCGGTTTCCAATTATACAGTAGAGTCTCACTTATCCAACACTCGCTTATCCAACGTTCTGGATTATCCAACGCATTTTTATAGTCAATGTTTTCAATACATCGTGATATTTTGGTGCTAAATTCGTAAATACAGTAATTGCTACATAGCATTACTGCGTATTGAACTACTTTTTCTGTCAAACTTGTTGTATAACATGATGTTTTGGTGCTTAATTTGTAAAATCATAACCTAATTTGATGTTTAATAGGCTTTTCCTTAATCCCTCCTTATTATCCAACATATTTGCTTATCCAACGTTCTGCCAGCCCGTTTATGTTGGATAAGTGAGACTCTACTGTATCTTGTATTGTTTTTTAAGAAAGATAATAATAATAATAATTGACAAGATGCAACTGGAAAACAGGATTGTTGTATGTCTTTCGGGCTGTGTGGCCATGTTCCAGAAGTATTCTCTCCTGACGTTTCGCCCACATCTGTGGCAGGCATCTTCAGAGGTTGTGAGGTGTGGATAAACTGGAAAAGCTTACACGATATGAAGATTTAAAGATCAAACTGCAAAGACCGGCACAAGCCAGTAAAAGTGGTCCCAGTGGTAATCGGCACGCTGGGTGCAGTGCCTAAAGACCTTGGCCTGCACTTGAAAGCAATCGCCGCTGACAAAATTACCATCTGTCAGCTGCAAAAGGCCACCTTACCCCGATCTGCACTCATTAGTCACCGATACATCACATAGTCCTAGACACTTGGGAAGTGTCCGACGTGTGATCCAATACAAAAGCATAGTGATCTTGTTTGCTGTGTACTAATCTTGTTGTGCATCAAATAATAATTATGATGATGATGGCAAAATGGGGTGTCACATGAAGGCAGAGCTATTCATTGTATGGGATGCTGACAAACTTGAGAAAAGGAATGGGAGACAGAAAAGAGGATGAAGAGCATACTGCTTGGCTGACATACCAAATGAGAACATTCCTGATTACAGTGGCTTGTATCAGATCCTGTTAGTTGTTTCTGGCATCTATAGAATGAATGGAAAATACATAAAATACATAAAAACGCATGGAAAGGTTTTGCAGTTTGGAGACTTAGAAAATGTTTACGTATATTTATAATGAATATATAAGATACAGACTATCTCGTATAGAATGTGGCAAACATGTTTGAAAATACAGTACAGTAGAGTCTCACTTATCCAAGTTTCTGGATTATCCAAGCCATTTTTGTAGTCAATGTTTTCAATATATCGTGATATTTTGGTGCTAAATTCGTAAATACAGTAATTACAACATAACATCACTGCGTATTGAACTACTTTTTCTGTCAAATTTGTTGTATAACATGATGTTTTGGTGCTTAATTTGTAAAATCATAACCTATTTTGATGTTTAATAGGCTTTTCCTTAATCCCTCCTTATTATTCAAGATATTCACTTATCCAAGCTTCTGCCGGCCCGTTTAGCTTGGATAAGTGAGACTCTACTGTATATGTTTTATATGGAAATGCTCATCATAGGGCTACAGATCTCTGTGGAACATGTATACACAGTGTCACCATGTAAAGCATGTAAGCCTTTTAGATCTTTTTCTGTATTTATTTATCCTAAATTCCAAACATGTAACCTGGCAGATCTGAGTTTAAATCTCATCACGTCTTTTCCCTTATTAAGAGCGTGAAGTGGAAGATGATCTTATACATGCCACATCTAGTGTGTGGGAATAAGAAGGTTTTCTGTATTGATCATGTAGGCCACTAGATGGTGCAATGGGTATGTCCATCTCTTGTTCAAAAGTGCATTTTAACCATGAGGGAAGATACTCTCTTTTCTGGACAATTTTGGAAATGTCAGATGGGAGATATGTACTAGGTTTTGAGGGCAGAGATTACAAAGGGGCAATGATACAATATTAAGTGCCAAACTTTTCAGTTGTCATCATATTTGAAAAAATATCTTATTCAACTCTATTTAGGCTGGATCTACACTGCCAGTTAATGCAATTTGAAACTGCATGGTATCGCAGTGTAGATCCAGCCTTAGTGGAAAGAAAAAATAACCCAATTCCGGAGCCTCCAGATGGCATAGTGGACTAAGTGACTTGAAGGTTGGGTTGCTGACCTGAAAGCTGCCAGGTTCGAATCCCACCCGGGAAGAGTTCGGATGAGCTCCCTCTATCAGCTCCAGCTCAATGCGGGGACATGAGAGAAGCCTCCCACAAGGATGGTAAAAACATCCGGGCGTCCCCTGGGCAACGTCTTTGCAGATGGCCAATTCTCTCACTCCAGAAGCAACTCAAGTTGCTCCTGACACGAAAAAAAACCCCAATTCCAAAGTCTTTCGATTCCAAAACGTTGTTGATATCATTGGTTTATAAAATGAAACTAGATTGTATAGGAATCGCTAACTGCAGTTTTCTTTGAAATAGGACACTGAAAGGAGCATTATGGCACCCTTATACTGATTGAGTGAAAAGGAAGACTACTCCATCTTTCTTTCATAATTGAAATAGTTTGGAGCTTTAAAACACTACTATTTTTAGCGAGTGGAATTACCTTCCCCTTTTTCTATATGTATGCTTTGAGATTTGATTCATCTGATAAATGGGTTAAACCAGTGGTTCCCAAACTTATTTGGCCTACCGCCCCCTTTCCAGAAAAAATATTACTCAGCCCCCCTTGGAAAGGGGTGTGTGGCTTAGAGGGGTGGGTGTGGTTCCTGCTCAAGAGGGCGGGGCTGAGCCTCTCCCCTAGTCCAAGATGCAAGGCTGAGAGGGGAGGTGGGCGGGGCCACAAATGGGCGGCCAGGACTCGGATGGGCGGAGTTACAAGCTCTGAGGCAGGGCTGAGCTTCTATCCCTGTCCTGCGGCACCTGCCAGGACACAGGGGGTGGGGCTAGAGGAGGGGGCGGGGCCTCTTCCCAAGTGCATGATGGGCCTCTATACCCTACCCCCGTGTTCTAACAAGCACCTCAGGGGAGGTATACAGAGCCCCTGCCCCAAGCCCCACCCTTTAGTCCTAAAAGACCTCTCAGGAGAGGTATAGAGGCTCAGCCCTGTCTCAGGCTCTTGGAAGGAGGCCCCGCCCACGCCTCTAGCTCCGCCCCCTGTGTCCTAACAAGCGCCTCGGGTGCTCAGCCCTATCTCCGGCACTTGGGAAGAGGCCCCTCGCCTCCCCTGGCCACACCTCCATGTCCTAATAGGTGCCATCACTGCCTCCCTGGATCATTGCAGCGCTCACCAGGAGGCGGTAGCACCCACTTTGGGAATCACTGGGTTAAACCCTTGTGCTGGCAGGACTGCTGACCAAAAAGTCGGCAATTTAAATCCGGGAAGTGGGGTGAGCTCCCATCTGTCAGCTTCAGCTTCCCATGCGGAGACATGAGAGAAGCCTCCCACAGAATGGTAAAACATCCAGGCGGCCCTTGGGCAACATCCTTGCAGACATCCAATTATCTCACAGTAGAAGTGACTTGCAGTTTCTCAAGTTGCTCCTGACACAGAAAAAACAAATCTGATAAATACGGGTGCTAAGAAAACAGTGGAACCAATGACTTCATGGAGAGGCTTGTCATGTCTGTCTCAAAGCCCTCCATAGCCAACTTAATCAGGACAAAGACATGTAGTGTGGACTGCTTTTCTGCTGTATGCATCTGTTTAGCATACTCTACTAATTTTCATTAGGAGAGGTCAGGCATCCATTAGGAAGGATAAATGGATACCGCCTTCATTTCTTATTTGATCTAATTGCCTCTACCTTTTAGTTATTTTAATTTAATAACCTCTGATGTGTTAAACTTGAAGAATCAGTTGGAGAGCTTGACGTACTGCTGCAGTGATCACAGTTAGCATCTGTGCTTCTAATTCCATCTATGCATGATAATCACACCCAACCTTTGAACTTGATTTTACTCATTGTCTGGTAGTTATAGGAAAACAGGCTCCTATAAATCAAGTCCAGGTTTCCTAGATGGCAAAAATCTTTGGGTATTGCCATCTCTTTATTGCTTCCAAACGGCAATGCTTACTTCGTAATGATATTTAGGACACTATTTACCATATTTACTCAAATGTAATGCATTAAGTTATTTATTTATTTCGTGTCAAAAGCATTGCATAATAAATAAGTTTAAAAGTGATAAAATAAAAGAATCACAAACAGCTAAATAGTTTTAGACCAAAAGCGGGCAACAGCAATCGAATTGTCCGTAGCTTTAAACAACTCCTCTTCCATACATAAGGCAGGATATTGTGGGCAAGCATACGTATGCGGAGTTGTTTGTTCTGCTCCACAGTCACACAAGGTGGAGGATTTCTCTAGGTACGGCCACCTTGCCAAATTGTCTTTTGACCTGCCCACTCCGCTTCTGAGTCTGTTTAGGGACTTCCAAATTGCCCATTCTTAGTTTGTCCCTTGGTTTGCCTCATAGGGGGCCATCCAGTTGGAATTGCCTGGTTAATAATAATAATAATAATAATAATAATAATAATAATAATAATAATAATAAATTTATTCTTATATCCCGCCCCATCTCCCCGAAGGGACTCGGGGCGGCGACAGCAATAATAAAAAACAGTGACAAATTACACATTATAAAATCAACAAGAGTATCCCTCTGGTTTAGCTGCCCAGAGGGATACTCTTGCTGTTGCTGCGGGAACATCAAGAGGAGTGGTGGTTCTCATGAAGCTTTTCCTAGATTTGAGTCTACTGGGAGGAGGCTGATAGTCATGCAATGGATGGCTTTCACAAGGTTCGACTTTATTTCTCTCACAGTTAGCAGCAACTTCCTGTCGCACATCAGTTGGGGGCAATGCCAGCTAGCTTGTAGAGTTTGCATAAAGTAATATGGAGATGGTATACCACACCGGTTAAATTACATCAGATGGATAAGAAGCAAAGTAACTATGTGTTGTCGAAGGCTTTCATGGCCGTTGTATGTCTTTCGAGCTATGTGGCCATGTTCCAGAAGTATTCTCTCCTGATGTTTAGCCCACATCTATGGCAGGCATCCTCAGAGGTTGTGAGGCATGGATAAACTAGGCAAGGAGGGTAAATAAATATCTGTGGAGAGTCCAGGGTGTGACAAGAATCCTTTATCAGTTAGAAGCCAGCGCTAATGTTTCAGTTAATCACCCTAATTAGCATTGGAAAGGTTTGTCTTTTGCCTGGGGGGCATACTTTGTTCAGAGTCATTAGCTGTCCTTGGGGCTCCTCTGCCCTCAGAGTGTTGCTTCCCATCTACTGTTCTGATTTTTGAGTTTTTTTAATACTGGTAGCCAGATTTTATTCATTTTCATGGTTTCCTCCTTTCTGTTGAAGTTGTCCACATGCTTGTGGATTTCAATGGCTTCTCTGTGTAGTCTGACATGATAGTTGTTGGAGTGGTCCAGCATTTCTGTGTTCTCAAATAATATACTGTGTCCAGGTTGGTTCATCAAGTGCTCTGCTGTGGCTGATTTCTCTGGTTGAGTGAGTCTGCAGTGCCTTTCATGTTCTTTGACTCATGTTTGGGTGCTACTTTTGGTGGTCCCTGTGTAGACCTGTCCACAGCTGCATGGTATCCGGTAGACTCCTGCAGAGGAGAGAGGATCCCTCTTGTCTTTCGCTGACCGTAGCGCCCAAACACGAGTCAAAGAACATATGTGGTATGTACAAAGGGACATATTTTCATGTATGGTGGGAATACCCTGCTGAAAAGTTTCTAGAACAATATATTTAAGGAAATAGGCAACCTTATAAGACTAGTAAACATCACTCGGGATGCTAGGTTAGCATTACTAATGGATGCCACAAAGTGGAATTTAGAAATGGAAAAGAAAGAATTGGTGATTATTTTACTCACAGTGGCGAGACTTATCATTGCAAGGAATTGGAAGATAGTAACCGATCTCCCGCTGGAAGCATGGTATGGGAAAGTATGGAAAGTAGCTTTAAATGATAAATTATCAATGGAAATGAGGGTGTTTAGGGGGAAATTAAAAGATAATAATAAATAATAGTACACTTTATTTATATTCTGCTTTGTCTCCTCGGAGGGACAGTAGACACAAGCAAACATTCAATGCCTTTTACACAGTGAGCAACATGAACATACAAAACACAAACAAAGGTCTAGGCCTCTCTTTCATCTCCAGCATGTGGAGGCAATGCTCAGATTCAGCCATGGGGAGGTTCTCATGTTCCATTTGTCCATGCCGAGGAGTCTGTTGTCCATAGACATCTCCGATCATGTTGCCAGCATGTCTGCATGTTTGCATGGGGCGCCCTTATTACCTTCCCACCGTGCTACCTATTGATTTACTCACATTGCATGCTTTCAAACTGCTAGGTTGACGGAATCTAGGGCTAACAGTGGGAGCTCACCCAGACTCGCAGCTTTGAACTGCCAACCTTCCGGTCAGCAGATTTCCTGCAGCTAGCGGTTTAACTCGCTGTGCTACCGCGGCCCCAATATGACCAATGACTCATTTTGGTGGGCTTTCATTAAATATATATTTTAGAAAGTGATATGGGAAAACTATACAACCCTGTTGGTTAGGAATTTTGGGTATTACATTTGTTTAGTGGTTGACTCATAAATACATGGCATTTAAAAGTTAATTTAAAAATATATTTTTTTAAAATTTTGTAATGCACACCTCAAAATAGAGGTGCACATTACATTTGATGGCACTCTAGACTCAAGTAAATATGGTAATTATTTACTGTGTTTTGCTTTAATATAGTTCAGGTACTTTTAGCCCATTCTTTAAACAAGAAGCCAGTATTTCTATTTTTTCCCCAAGTCTGCAAGGATGTGCTAAATAGATATACAGTAGAGTCTCACTTATCCAACATTCGCTTATCCAACATTCTGGATTATCCAACGCATTTTTGTAGTCAATGTTTTCAATACATTGTGATATTTTGGTGCTAAATTCATAAATACAGTAATTACTACGTAGCATTACTGCATATTGAACTACTTTTTCTGTCAAATTTGTTGTATAACATGATATTTTGGTGCTTAATTTGTAAAATCATAACCTAATTTGATGTTTAATAGGCTTCTCTTTCATCTCTCTTTATTATCCAACATATTTGCTTATCCAATGTTCTGCCAGCTCGTTTATGTTGGATAAGTGAGACTCTACTGTAAATACTGTTTTCCCTTTTATGTTTTTTATTTTTAATTAATGTGTTTTTTAGAACCCATAAAGCTGCAGTTTCTCAAAAACCTCATCTATACTAACCATTAAGTGCAGTTTCAAACCAGTTGAAGGAAGTGGTTTTCCTATGCAGATCTATTTATTTCATGTCAGAAGCATTGCATAAATAGATAAGTTTAAAACTGATAAAATAAAGGGATCACAAATAAAGGGATACATATAACACCACCCTCTCACTCACATTTGGTTTATGCATATTTGACATATTACTTCCAATATCCAAATCCAGAGAAGTAAAATTGATTTTGACAAGTTTGGGGCAAAAATGTCAAGAATAAATAAAAAATAATGGTGTGTGTTCATCCACTTACCCATGACTGTTGTAGAATCCTTACCTTTAAAAAAATTATTCATTTTTTGCAAGGCAAAAGAATTTTTCAGTTAAAAAATCAGTTTCTTAAATGTCCAAACAAGGCAACATAAATTATATTAAGACAATTGTAGAAGTGAAGGAATTCTTGATCACAGACATAGATATGCATAGACAAACATAAGAGACCAGAGGAATATAAAAATGCCTTCATGAACTCTTGTGCCTTGAAAGCACCTCTAATCTAATGAGAATGGATTTTGTTGAAAAGACTGTGCAACTACAATTAATTATTAATGGCAGCGACATCATTAGGATTTAATTTTGTTTAAAGGCCTCTAAATGACTTAGGAAATTGGGTTAACTTAAAGAAGGGTTTCAAAGAAAAGTATGGGAAAAGCTCTCTGTTGTATTGACTTTGTATAACATTTTCCAATATAGGAATTATACACATTCTTCAACTCTTAAAACTCCTGCTTTCAATATGGATCTAAATTGGATCAAATGATCCATGCAAAAGTAAATTCATGATTGAGATTTGCTTAAACAGTTTCAGAATAAAGAAAATTAAATGATTACTAATTTAGCTCTAGGTGCTTTTTTCAGTCCACAGCAGTGGTTGGCTGGACTTTTGCTCTGTTCATACAGGGAATGTTTAGAGAACATAGGCCGGAGAGTAAGTAAAGGTAAAGGTTTCCCCTTGATATTAAACCTAGTTGTGTCCGAGGAGGTTGGTGCTCATCTCAATTTCTAAGCCTAAGAGCCGGCATTGTCTGTAGTTGCCTTCTAGGTCATGTGGCCGCCATAACTGCATGGACCGTTGTTATTTTCCTGCCAGAGCAGTACCTATTGATCTACTCACATTCACATGTTTTTCAACTGCTAGGTTGGCAGAAGCTGGGGCTAACAGTGGGAACTTTCCCCACTCCCTTTCGGTCAGCAAGTTCAGCAGCTCAGTGGTTTAATCCGCTGCGCCGCCAGGGCTCCATACCTGTATCTACACACATATGTCAAGACAAATTCAGTCTAAAGTCCCTTCTCACCTTGTATTCTATAAGCAGGGCAAATGGGTATAGAGGCAGTTCAACCACCAAGCCAACTTGGCAGTTGCCTGTGGGGCCATCTTGTTGGGGGCGCCATCGAGGCAACTCCTGTCTCCTGCAGCCTGCCTCCACAAGGCATTGAACTGCTTTTTCTGTCGATTTGATGTAAAGCATGATGTTTTAGGGCTTAATTTGTAAAATCTTAATGTAATTTGATGTTTAATAGGCTTTTCCTTAATCCCTCCTTATTATCAAAATTTTTCGCTTATCCAATGCTTTTATTTTTCAGTGATTGGTTTGGGGGGGGGGGGGGCAAAATTCTGTTCGCCTACACTTGAAAAATACCTAGGGCCGGCTCTGAATGGGTATGACCCTGGTCCATTTCTCTCGCTGTGGGTTGACTGAACACGCTTTGTATGAACTAGGTGTGGGACATGGGGGGAGAAAGTAAAATATTCTGATTGGACAGTGGATATATTTCTTCCCTAATGGTGCTGTTATAATAATTTTTATTTCAACACATACACTTTTTCAAAGACAACAATTTTCTTCTTGGCCTCTGGTTTTCTGTGTTTTCTGCCATCTCTCATTAACAGCATCCATTCCCCTTGTTTTATTAATAAAAGAAGGATTGGGCATATGCATTTGGACATACATATACAAATACTTCAAAATGTTGTATGTTGTTGTTATCACTTATTAATACAGGCATTTGACAGAACTGACTGCCTTCCAACTAGATGTTTAGTACTCAGAAGGAATCTTTGCCCTTGAAGCCAAATGCTTGGCTTTCAACGCCACTTCCTTTGTATCAAGGGGAGGGTGGGTTTCCCAGCCTTCGGGCTGATTTCACAGCTCTCTGCCAAAATGAAGCACAATATCGAGGGACAAGCCCCATCCTCCATGGGCATGGGTAGGAAATGTTTTCTGTGTTAGCTCAGCTTGTGACCACACTGGGAGAATTTATTTTCACACCAAAGAGATGACTGATTTCTCTGTTTGGGGGAGGAAAATGTATGACTGATGGCCAAAGTGGAAAATCTTTCCTTGGAAGAACCCACAATCAAGAACACCGTTGCTGAAAAGGAAGGCAAAAATGTTAAATGTACCGAACACTTCTTTCTCTTTCATATCAGTTGTTGCTCAGATTTATTTGAAGATAGTTATACTCCAGCATTAGTCATGGGCTGTTAATTTTGAATAGCATGCAATGCCCTTGCCATGTGGGAAGATGCTCTCTGTATACATTGAAAGCTTTATCCAACTTCTTTGGGGAGCTTAGTGATATGAATTCCCTATTGCAGATGCAATTGCTAGGGATGTGTGATCAATAAAAAAAACGGTTCAAAAGTCATTACAAAACTGGGGGTGCTGGCACTTCATTTCTAAAGCATTTCTAAAGTATAGTTTGTGAAAAAAATCATTACTATAATGAGAATAATGAAATTTCGTTACTATTTTGTTACTGTAATTGTGCATGCGCATTATTATTATAATTGGAGAAAATGTAGGGGCTCCTTTCTTCCTCATTCTAAAAGCTATTGGAATGAAACTTGCTAAAGTGATAGAACACATTTACCACTGTTAGCCCACAAAATTTCAGAATGTTTCACTTATCCATGGATTTTTGGGAAATTTTCAAAGTTTTTATAAACAACATTTTTAAAAACCACAAGAGCTATCTATTTGAATTTTATATACAACTAGCTGTGCCCGGCCACGCGTTGCTGTGGCGAAGTATGGTGGTATGGGAAATAAAGTATTGGGGAATTGGTGGTAGTTAAGGTAAAGGGTAAACGTTTTCCCCTGACATTAAGTCCATTCATGTCTGACTCAGGGGGTTGGTGCTTATCTCCATTTCTAAGCCGAAGAGCCGGCATTGTCCGTAGACATGTGGGATGACTGCATGGAGCGGCGTTACCTTTCCACCGGAGCAGTACCTATTGATGCACTCACATTTGCATATTTTTGAACTTCTGGGTTGGCAGAAGCTGGGGCTAACAGTGGGGGCTCTCTCCGCTCCCCCAATTCAAACCTGCGGCCTTTCAGTCCAGAAGTTCAGCAGCTCAGCGCTTTAACACGCTCCGCCATCAGGGGATATTATTTCCTAAAGGTTGTGAATATACAATATTTCTGATTGTTTTTTTGTCTGTTGGAGGCAAGTATGAATGTTGCAATTAGGGAAAATGATTAGCATGTAATGGCCTTGCAGCTTTAAAGCCTGGCTGTTTCCTCCCTGAGTGAATTTTTTGTTGGGAGGTGTTAGCTAGCCCTGATTGTTTCCTGTCTGGAATTCCCTTGTTTTCAGAGTGGTGTTCTTTGTGATATTTTATGTGCTTTTACTGTCAGAACCCTGCTACTAGGGCCTGGATGTGGCTCTGAGTTTCAGGGTCACTGACATTGATAAGACACCTGCGTCTCAGGACTCGGAGAAGAAACGGCTGCTGGACTTGGCGGGGAATCTGCGGGGTTTTGCTGAGCGGGAAGAGACTTTTCAAATGAGGGGGAGGGTATATAAAGGATGGTTGGCCGGAGCCTCCCATTCTTGGCTTTTCTGATGTTTATGTTTTCTGCAGTAAAGTTTCTGGTGATATCACAGAGAGTCTCGTGTGTTCATTCAGGAGCGGCTGTAGTGAGCTGACATCTACTGTCTGTGGCCCTGAGAAAACAGAGGATTTGCCAGACTTTGATGATGGGAATACTTTGTTGGGAGGTGTTAGCTGGCCCTGATTGTTTCCTGTGTGGAATTCCCCTGTTTTCAGAGTGTTATTCTTTATTTAGTGTTCTGATTTTAGAGATTGTATTGTTCTGTCTTATTATACCACATTAATCTTTATATATTCTGATTTTAGTGTTTTTGAATACTTGGAGCCAGATTGTATTCATTTTCACGGTTGACCGCAACACAATAATAATAATAATAATAATAATAATAATAATAATAATAATAATAATAATGATAGTAATAATAATGACTTTGGTAATACACAATGCTTCACTCCCTTCTCAGCTTCCTTTCTGGAAGAATCCTTTCTTGGGAGGTGTTAGCTAGCCCTGATTGTTTCCTTTGTGGAATTCCCAATTTCCCTGCTTTCAGACTGTTGGTCTTTATTTACTGTCCTGGTTTTAGAGATTATATTGTTCTGCATTATTCTATCCCAGTAATTATTTCATATTAAAGTAGAATCTCACTTATCCAACATTCGCTTATACAATGTTCTGGATTATCCAACACAGTCTGCCTTTTCATAATCAATGTTTTTGTAGTCAGTGTTTTAAATTCATTGTGATATTTTAGTGGTAAATCTGTAAATACAGTACAGTAGAGTCTCACTTATCCAACATAAACGGGCTGGCAGAATGTTGGATAAACGAATATGTTGGATAATAAGGAGGCATTAAGGAAAAGCCTATTAAACATCAAATTAGGTTATGATTTTACAAATGAAGCACCAAAACATCATGTTAGACAACAAATTTGGCAGAAAAAGTAGTTCTATACGCAGTAATGCTATGTAGTAATTACTGTATTTATGAATTTAGCACCGAAATATCATGATATATTGAAAACATTGACTCCAAAAATGCGTTGGATAATCCAAAACGTTGGATAAGAGAGTGTTGGATAAGTGAGACTCTACTGTAATTACTACATAGCATTACTGTGCATGGAACTACCTTTTCTGTCAAATTTGTTGTATAATATGATGTTTTGGTACTTAATTTGTATAACGATTACCTAATTTGATGTTTAATCGGTTTCTCCTGAATCCCTTCTTATTATCCAACATATTCACTTATCCTGCCGGCCAGACTGGATATGGAATGAAACCATTAAATAGGAACATTCAACTGTTAGATTCTTCAGTTTACAGGGTGAAGGAGAGGAATCTTAGGGCAAGAGTAGTGCCCTGAAAATTTCTACATATATATTTTCATATTCTGTATGTGAATGGTCTACTCTGTATACCTCTGGTTGGTATTTAATCTCCATGCTTAAGGAAATCAACAGAGTTTCTCTTTGTATAGTACATTATAACATTATCCACTTCTTGAAATATTGCAAGTGATGCTCCCTAGGTCTCAGGGCCTGGAACAGTGATAGGGTATCTTGATAATCAATGACTGATAGAAAGTCAGTTTGGAAAGCCTTAGCAATTGCAATAGTTGAGGCCCTAGACCCTGGGAACTAGTAGAACAAGTATAATTTGCTGCTTGTTTACTGAGAAAACCCAATTACTGGTATTCACAGGAGATTTGGCATAAGGAAGACATAAGCAAGCAAATCCCACTTCAAGCGGAACTTAATTTTTGGGATTGTGCAAACTGAGAGTTTCAGGACATTTCTGTTTCCACTCCTATTTCACCAATCACAATAGAGGAATGATCCCTTAAATGCCCAAATCACAGAAAAAGGAACTGGTGCAGTGAACTCTTCTTATACAGGCCACAAATTCCTGGATGCATTTCAGCAAATTGCTTCTCTGCTTCATTATGGGAATCAAAATGAACTACATGAAGAGGTGGGTTGTAGTAAGTTTGTCCTCTGTCATGGAGCCAATGGATCCTAAGGATTATTGAGATAATGTATGCTGTATAAAGGATGGGGGCACATATCTAAACTGATCTACTAGTTAGCTAATTTCCAGTTAGGTCGATGTTATATTTCAAGTAAATATATTTAGGAGCTGTGTATTACTGAATCTTGGTCTTTGTAATGGTCTGACTGGATGTACTTATGCCTACGATATTAGAAATGACTTGAACTCTAGGTAACAGAAAATGAAGTACTGAAATTCCCACTTTCCACATTAACATAACTGAATCAACTTCAGCTCAGATAGATAGTTCAGTAGCTAATGACCAATTGAAACAAGCTGAATAACTGTGGTCTTTAATATAATTTCACGCAATTGTATTACCTCCCAATTACATTTTTTGACCTTCTAAAGACTGCACTTCCCCTATCTGCAATTCTGAATGTCCTTCTAATGCATAATGTACTGAGCAAATCAATAGATCAGGAAGAATGGGTACCTGACTTGTAACCTTTGTTTGTAGTATATTGTTCAATGAAAGACATAGTGCTTGCTTCTGAAGTATCATAACCATTTCTATACAAAATGACTGTTAATGGTAGAAGCTCTACTCTGAATTCCATGCTCTTCAAAATACTTAAGTCAGCTGATTTCTTCTTTCTAGAGATGTATAAATTAGATAAAATATTTATATTTTTATTAAATATTTGACTTCGAAGTTTCAAATATTTAGGGAGGGAATAGGATACCTTTTGAGTTATAACTCAATCATCACCAGCAATGTTACGAGTCAGATGCCAGCCAATATAAACAAATCAGTTTATTGCAAAAACAACACAAAGGAGCCTAAAAAACAACCAAAAGAGGCTCAAAAACACTTTCTCTTCAGTGTGAGATGATAATGTCTAAAAAGAACTCGAAAAATCCAAACTCAGAATATAATCTGGATTATCCTGGGAAATAATCCAGATTAAAACAAATTTAGTTGAAAAAGCTGGAAACTCGCTCCACCTGCTGGTTGGAGCTAAACAAACACAGGAAAGCTATCAGTAGTTACCCACAGTGACCAACGGCCACACAATGCCCCAAAACGTAGTTAAAGCTAAACCGCATCGTAAAGGAGAAGTCACAGCTGCCACATCCAGTCCACGTTGTTAGGGAGAGTCACAGGCTTCGAGTTCCAGTCCAAATCGTCAGGGAGCAGTAGGAGCCACAGAATTCCAGTCCAAATCGTCTGGGAGAAGTCAGCGTCACCGAGTTCCAGTCCAAGGTAATCACAAAAAGCCAAAGCGACAGAGGCAAGCCGGCAGGTCCCAAAGCAGTCTTCCAAACACGTCTTCTGAAACAGAGATCCCGAAAAGCGCCCAACAAAACGCCTTGCCGATTGAAAAGTTACATTAGCAACAAACTTACTTTTATCTACAAGTCCTCCTCCGAACTTGAGCCAGCCAATGCCCCATCCACAGCTGGTTGCTGCAAATCCTCATCAGAGCTGGAGTCGCCCAACGCCCCACCTCCAGCTGCAGCCCTTCTACAATCTCTCCAGCCAGACCACCTTCTATCAGAACCCATAACTCCCCAGGATCAATCTGTATCTTCTCTGTGCCATCCGTCAAATGTACCACTGCTTGTGGGTTCCTCAAGAATCTCCCGGATCTCCTGAATCCTAGTCCAATCCATCTCCTCACTCCCAGAGTCTGACATCCCATCCTCCTGACTCCCAGCCCCACAATCCCCTTCAAAACCCTCAAAGGTATCATCATCAGTCGGTTCCATAAGTATTTCTTGGATTCTCTTCCTTTATTGCTCCTCATCAGAGTCTTGCTGACGAGTCATCTTCCTGCCTCTTCTAATACAACTAGTAGTATCTCTACTTGAAGACTTCATCACAACAAGCAACCTAAATTTAGGATTGCTGGAATATGGAAAATGTTTAGTGCAAATATGTGTATATTCACAGAAATTTCATAATCTGGGCTGCTACTGAGAGTTGGATTTAGGCTATAGTCAGCATTTATGAACAATTTAGTCCCATAATTTTACTTTACAGTAGAATTGTTCTGTGAATTAGAATAATTTTATGTTCGGACAGGTCATGCGGATAAAATCCGTGTAAACCAACTCCTCTACTGTCAAAGACAGAACGCCACAAGATAAAAGATAACAGAGTTTATTGGAGTTACAGAACCAAAAATGCCCGTAAAAGACAAGGGCTAGGCAAACACTGGCCTTAAAAGTAAAAAGAGACAAGAAAAACGTTCAAAAGATAAACCGAATTAAACCGGAGTTTAATTCGGACTAAATCAAAACAGCTTGCTTCAGCCTGGAATTAAACAAACAGAAGCTGGTGAACAAAAGGTTCAAAAGAATGCAACTAATTGGCAGCAGATGCTTCTCTGCTGCCAAAAACTATGTTTGAGTAACTTAGAAGTTACTCCTCCACACAGCAGGCAAATTCCCAATACAAACACAGCAGACGAGGGTTGAAGCAGTCGGCGTAGTCCCAGTCCGTTCCGAAGGTCGTAAGGCAGATGCAGACGTTTGTAGTTCACCAGTTCCAACGACAGACACAGGTAGGAGAATCCGAGGCCGTAGTCAGTTCAGTCCGTAAATCCCGAGTAGCAGATGGCGTCCGTCAAGAAGACGACGGAAGGTCAAAGCTATTAAGATTAAGCAGAGGTTGCACAACAAAACCCCACACAATTCCTCCCGCCGTCTGAGCCCAATGTCCAGGATAACTTACGTAGTCAGCAAACAAATCACACCCGTCTTCAGGAAAACTTCCCACACAGATCCCAAGCGTTCGTCCAGATTACCTTGCCCAACGCAATTTGCTATTGCTCCCAAACCCCATTTTATGCCAGTTACAAGTCCTCATCGCTATCAGCTGTTCTCCTTAGCCCGGGCGTTTCCTCATCACTTTCCTCCAGCTTGTCCACGGGTCTAATCCTGAAGGTCCCCAATCGTCTTCCATAGTATCATTGCCAGTGGCACCCAAATCCTCCCTTACCCGAGTCCATTCCATATCATCTTCTTCCGAGCTAACCACCTCTTCCTCCATTCTCTCAGTAAACCCCTCAAAAGAATCTTCGTCAGACGGTTCTGCAAAGATATCTCGCAGCCGCTTCCTTTCTCGCTCCTCGAGAGTATCTGACTCTCGAGGAGTCTTACGCCCACGTCTCCCAGTAGTAGAGCCATGAGGCTCAACCATAACATCTACTCAGAGCTGTTCTCAAAAACATTTCTCAAGACAATACCTGTGGATTGCAGAGAATTCTGGGAAGTATTATATGGTCTTTGCACTGATTTGGCTCAATCCATTGATGTCTGTGGAGATTATAGCTATGCAGATAGCTATGCGAGTAAATGTCATTTATCGTCATGGAGCTTACTTCCATGTAAAAAATGGTGTGGAAACATATTTTATGCCAAAATATCATTTCTAAAAAATGAATTAAAGAAATAAAGTAAACCAGGCAGCCAAGTCATGACTGATATTTGCTGCATTTAAATTCATTCATCTCAAGAATGTCTGTGGAAAGAACTGCTTTTCACACCACACTTGTATAAGTGGCTTGTGTTCACCAGATTAAATGTTTGACTTTATTTTCACCTTTTAAAAGCTCCTTAACATTGTATTAAGTTAGGATCGCCTTCCATCTGGAAATGTATGTCCTCACTGGGAAAGAACATGCAGATTCAGAATAGGTCTCTACAGTCGCTTACAGACCCACCGCCTTGGAAGGCAATCACACTTGGCCATATGATGATGAAAATCCATAGATTGTATTAGATTGGGTCAGTATCTCCCCACCATTTGAATTGTCATGATTTGTAAATGTATTTTGAGCAATGATTTCTCCCCTCTTTCACCTTTTATTGTGTGCCCTTTGGATTCTTGCCTCTGTCTAATGTCTATATATTCACTCTGTAGCTGTATTCTTTTTCCTCTCTGATCAATCCACTTCAATAACAGAAACCGCAAAGTAGTTCACTTAAACTAGAAAAGTGAAACCTTCCATGATAGCTCAGTTTAATCTTTTAAATACACCCTTTAAACTAATCTCTGAGAAAGGTTCATAGCACTATAATTAGGAGATTTACATGTTATATGCTTTCCCTCTAGATCATCAGATCAAATGAACTAATTGGGCTATCTGCGGAGTTTAAATACTATTTAAACAAATGTGCCTACTTGGAGGTGAGTCAGGGAAATATAACTGAATCAAAAATTGGATAAATATATGGCTGCACACCTAAGCGTACGTTCCTGACAACTGTCTCTATCAAAATTGACAGGATTTTATTTATTTACTGTTATTTCTGTTTCAGAAACTGAATACGTGGGGCAAAGCCCTGAGGGGCCTTTGCTCACGGTCCTGTCAGCCTCACAGGTGCGGCTGGCGGGGACGAGAGACAGGGCCTTTTCAGTAGTGGCTCCCGCCTATGGAACGTCCTCCCCATTGAAATCAGGCAGGCTCCCTCCCTCCTATCCTTCCGTAGGAAGGTAAAAACTTGGTTGTGGGGCCAGGCTTTCGAATAAGAATCAGCAGCATTAATTACTATTATGTATACTGGAACTCAATTGACAGACCCAGTCTTTTAAACTTGTACACGCCTATCTATATTTTATAAATGCATTTTATGAATGTTTATGTAAGTTAATTTTTTAACTGATTTATAGTGTACTAGCTGTGCCCGGCCACGCGTTGCTGTGTCGAAGTCTGGTGGTATGGGAAATAAAGTATTGAGGAATTGGTGGTAGTTAAGGTAAAGAGTAAACGTTTTCCCCTGACATTAAGTCCAGTCGTGTCCGACTTTGGGGGTTAGTGGTTATCTCTATTTGTAAGCTTGAAGAGCTGGCGTTGTCCGTAGACTCCTCCAAGGTCATGTGGTATGACTGCATGGAGTACCGTAACCTTTCCGCTGGAGTGGTACCTATTCATCTACTCTCATTTGAATGTTTTTGAACTTTAGGGTTGGGAGAAGTTGGGGCTAACAGTGGGGGCTCTGTCTGTTCCTCGAATTCAAACCTGCAACCTTTCGGTCCAGAAGTTTAGCAGCTCAGCGCTTTAACACGCTGCACCATCAGGGGTATTATTTTCGTAAGGTTGTGAATATACAATATTTTTGATTGTTTTTGTCTGTTGGAGGGAAGTATGAATGCTGCAATTAGGAAAAATGATTAGCATGTAATGACCTTGTAGCTTTAAAGCCTGGCTGTTTCCTCCCTGAGTGAATTTTTTGTTGGGAGGTGTTAGCTGGCCGTGATTGTTTCCTCTCTGGAATTTCCTTGTTTTCAGAGTGGTGTTGTGTGTGATATTTTATGTGCTTCTACTGTCTGTGACCCTCAGAAAACAGAGGATTTGCCAGACTTTGCCGATGGGAATACTTTGTTGGGAGGTGTTAGCTGGCCCTGATTGTTCCCTGTCTGGAATTCCCGTTTTCAGAGTGGTGTTGTTTATTTAGTGTTGTGATTGTAGAGATTATATTGTTGTGTATTACTGCACCACAGTAATTATTTCATCTTACAGTAGAATCTCAGTTATCCAACATTTGGTAATGCAATGTTCTGGATTATCCAATGTAGTCTGCGTTTTAGTAGTCAATTTTTGTGTATTCAGTGTTTTAAATTGTGATACTTTTTCTGTCAAATTTGTTGTATAACATGATGTTTTGGTGGTTAATTTGTATAATGATTCCCTAATTTGATGTTTAATTGGGATTTCCTGAATCCGTTCTTATTATCCAACATATTCAGTTATGCAATGTTGTGCTGGGATGTTTATGTTGGATAAGTGAGATTCTACTGTATATTTATAATTTTGCAAGGAAGGCGTTTGCGCCATCCCCCGGGCCCTGGAAAAGGGTAAATAAGAGAAGAGGAGAAGGCGCTCTGTACGTGCTCAGGGGCCAGGCGGGAGGCGTGGCGGGGTGAGGTCTGCCCTTCCCCTTTGCCCCTCCATCCCGGCCCTTCCCCTCCTACCGGAGGTGGCGCCGGTGTGGTGGTGGGTTGTAGGCCAGGCAAGAGCGGGCTCCAGTGGAGGCGCAGGCCTGGGGCGTCGCGGCTTCCTCCCCGCCTCCGCGCTTCCCGATGCCGGCCTCCATGTTCTTCCCGCGGAGGACAGGAGGAGGCCTGAGCAGCGGCGAGGAGGAGGAGGGGAACCGGGCCAGGAAGGCGGGCAACGTGGTGCTCGTCCGCCGCTGCAGGCCCGAGAGGAAGAGAAAGGGGTGGGAAAGGCTTCCCCTCCACACAGAGGGAGAGAGGCAGGACTCGCTTTCCCAGAAGTGCCTGGCGCGGCAATGACAGTGTTGGCGCCAAAAACCAGGAAGGTCCCGAGGGAGGGACCTTTTTGTTTTCCAGGCGAGAGGTGAGGGCAGGGAAGGGTCGGCTTAGGCCCTCCGGGTGTTTTGGAGTAGAACTCCCGATTCGAGGATGGGGAGCTCAGCCTCGTGAGGCGGAGATGTGCCTTCTCCTGCAGAGTCCCTGGCTTCGGCGGTGGAGGAGGTGCAAGAGAGGGAGGGAGGGGAACGGTTCTGTGTGTGTGCGCGCGCGCGGAAAGAGTTGGGAGGACTGTGTTTCTGCGCGTGCGCAGATTGCCTGTTGTGTTTTTTTGGTGTTGTGATTGTGTTTTTTGTTTGATTATGTTGTATCTTACTGGAGGCGGGGATGATGGATTGCGTTGCCAATTTTAGAGTTTGGGGGAGCTGTAGATTTGTTGTTTTGTCCATCGCCGTGATGCCATCACTCTTTTATATATATAGATTGTACTGTTTCTATATGTCTGTTTTATTGTAAGCCGCCCTGAGTCCCCTGTTGGGTGAGAAGGGCGGGATATAAATATTGTAATAAATAAATAAATAATAAATAAAGCTTGCTCCCGTTCCTTCATTTCTATCCTCCATGTCTCCACTCCTTATTCCGATAGGCACACCATCTTTGGAGAATGAATTTTTCATGCCCAATTAATTACAAAAATATACATAAGCCAAAATAGTTTAAAATAAATAAATGTATGGTTCAATCTCAGTTCCTTTCCCTCAGTTAAATGCAAATACAGTAGAGTCTCACTTATCCAATGTTCTGGATTATCCAACACATTTTTGTAGTCAATGTTTTCATTACATCATGATATTTTGGTGCTAAATTCGTAAATACTGTAATTACCACATAGCATTACTACGTATTGAACTACTTTTTCTGTCAAATTTGTTGTTAAACATGATGTTTTGTTGCTTAATTTGTAAAATCTTAACCTAATTTGATGTGTAATAGGCTTTTCCTTAATCCCTCCTTATTATCCAACATATTCACTTATCCAACGTTTTGCTGGCCCGTTTATGTTGGATAAGTGAGAGACTACTCTATGTCAAATTGCCTAAACTGCATTAGCTATTTTGATCTACCAATTCAATCAATTAAAGCTTATTGCTCTAATTAAAAAAGGAGATTGACAGCACAGCTTTCTTCAATAAGGTTTAACTAGTTTAATGTTGTATTTCCTCTTAAAGATCCGTAGACTTCCAAATGTGTCCTACTGTTTTTCAGCTATAAGTACATCAGCATTAGACTGAGAAGGGAAGAATGTTTCAACTGAATTACTGTTTACTTAGTCTGATGACAGCAAGATAGGATCACTTGCCTGAGGCAAATGTTTACCCTAGTGGTTAGGAAACTAAGCACATTCCCTGTCCTACTGCTAGAATTATAATTCTCTTTGGCTTCCACAATCATTGTGGAAGATCAAAAGAAAACTTGCCCCTCAAGCCTGGTGGCATGAAGCAGACTACCCAAAGGTCATTATTTTCTTGAGCAACTCAATGCAAAATCAGTCAAGCAACGGCTGCACTCTATATCAGGGATGAGATCATGTAAGAGTGCTACCAAGCCTACATCTTCGCAAGCATCCTTCTATTGGGCTTCCTCTTCAACTCCCCCCTTCCCCCTCCCCAGCTTAAGGTTCAAGATGGGGATGCTCTTCCTTTCTTCTGTCTGTAAAACTGGGATTGCCCCACCTCTGTTCCATTAACCATGCATGAGTTTATTGTGATGCCATCATCTGACTGTGTGTCTGGGAGGGTAACTGTGCACGGAGGTACTGGATATCTGCTACAATGACTTTAAAAGTACATATGCGAGCATATGTTACCAAATGGGTGCCAGATATTGACTCCTTTACCTTCATTATTGTTCAGTGTTGTGTGTTGACCGGTCATAATAAGACATTGCCTCACTATGGATGATGGGTTCTGTGGATCAACAACATAGATTTGTCAGTGTATTTGAGGCCTTTTCTGCCAGTCTAAACCAGTCCTGCTAACAGTGGTTCTCAACCTGTCAACACTTTGCAATCATTTCTCATATCCTGTCCTCCAGTTTCTGTTGACTGAACTGGCTACCTCGCTCTACTGTTAGTGTTGGGAATCATCCTGGACTACTCAAGTCTAGATGTAGTTAGATAGATGATAGAGTTAGATTGAGGGAATCCTTTCCTTGTTTCCAAAGCATGCCTAGACAGGCTTTACTGTGTTTCACTCTATCCTGTTTATGTCACATCCTTTACTTTGAAGTTAGCAGAAATGTGAATCTCCAGGGACACTAACTTCTCATTGGTCAGAATGTCTTTTATGGCCCCGGTAAACTGGACCATGAGGTTGGAACCATTTTGGTTCTCTCTCTTCCCATTGTTCTTCAAGCTAACAACACGTCCTGCCATCTCTCCTGGCAAGATGTAACTATTTAGATGTTCGTTATTTTTCCTTTCTTATTTTTCCTTAGAAACCAGTCTAGAGTAGACTAGACAGCTCCCTAGCCTTTCTATCTACAATGGAGTTCTATTTACCTGAATAAATACTTTTTGAACTTTTATTGAGACTCTAAAGTCTATTGCAATCCTAAATGGTCAAAGGCTTCTCTTTGCTCACCCCGTGTAAGTAACTGCTGCATTTGAAAGCTTTGCTTTTGCTACTCTGCTGATTTTTGATGGAATCTCCCCCAGAGAGGGTTAAATTGAGTTTAATCGCTCAGAGATTACCACAACAGTTAGCACACTGATTCTCAACCTGTGGGTCTCCAGGTGTTTTGACCTACCGCTCCCAGAATCCCAGCCAGTTTACCAGCTGTTAGGATTTCTGGAAGTTAAAGGCCAAAACATTTGGGGACTCACAGGTTGAGAACCACTGTGCTAACAGGTAGAGCGAGGTAGCCAGTTCAGTCAACAGAAACTGGAGGACAGGATATGAGAAATGATTGCAAAGTGTTGACATAAAGCTACTTAAGCCATATGATTTAATCTGGATTTATACTCTGTCGAGAACACTGTCATGATCACTATCAAAATAAGAAAACTGTCGGCTTCTGTACTTCGAATGGGAGAGGGGGATGTTCTCGGAATCCAGCAGCCAACATCTTAAGCTGGTCCTACAACGGGTCATTAGTGCGGAAATGAACTCCTTCCAGCAAGATCACTTTTTGCTCAACTGTTCCAATTAACACCGTGCTCTCAGGCCCTTGCTGATATTATTTGAATCCTATTTTTCATCTTCATTGTGCTGGCAAACTGGTAGACCTTGCTAATCAAAGCAATGGTAGTGGGTAGGCTCCTAGCCCAGCCAAGAATTAAAAATACTTGGAATTATGAACTGCTAAAATTAATTCATGATGTCCAATTCCTTTTAAAGAATTTACAGTCTGAATAAACAATATTGTGTGACATATAGTGACAATAAGGCTGGATAGTTGTATCTTTAGACATTATTTCTTCCCAGTCTTCATAAATTAAGTTCACAAAAGAAAAAAATAGTAATTTCTGAGATAAATTATTATAATTTCCCTTGGTTTGACTCCTAAAATATTTTCAAAGAAATGATGTATTGGTAGTATTTTACCGCAGTTAAATGGATAAGAGTGTATAAAGAGATAAATAATAATGTTTGGAAATGTAAAAAAGCTGGCTTATTCTTTCATATGTGGTAGAAGTGTAGAAAATTCATGGAACACAGTATTGGAAATACAGTAGAGTCTCACTTATCCAACACTCGCTTATCCAACATTCTGGATTATCCAACGCATTTTTGTAGTCAATGTTTTCAATATATCATGATATTTTGGTGCTAAATTCATAAATACAGTAATTACTACATAGCATTACTGCGTATTGAACTACTTTTTCTGCCAAATTTGTTGTCTAACATGATGTTTTGGTGCTTCATTTGTAAAATCATAACCTAATTTGATGTTTAATAGGCTTTTCCTTAATGCCTCCTTATTATCCAACATATTCGCTTATCCAACATTCTGCCGGCCCGTTTATGTTGGATAAGTGAGATTCTACTGTACTGGAAATTGATAAATTAACTTACTTATTAAGTGATAGATCTGAGAATTTTGTTTATGAAAGATTAGAATTTATTTGTGGAATATCTGAAAAGAACACAAAGGGATTTCATGATAATAGGGTTTAAGGAATGAAGACTGAGTCACTTGATTATAAAGCAAATATACAGTAAGTATGAATTGATTTATACTTAGTTGGTATTTACATTGGTTTATAGGTTATAGAAATAGTCTGGTGATAAGGATATATTTATTTAAGTTTTATAAATTAGTAGGGGTAATAACGATATATAGAGTTATATGCTTTTCATAGATATAAATTGGAAGTCATTTTAATATATGTAAAGTTTTGTTTAGTATATGTTTTATTATTGTGTGTGGTTTTTTTATGTTCTGTTAGTTGCTGTTGTTCCTTTAAATTCAATACAGATTTGTAAAAATGAAAATCAAATCAAATTAACTTACAAATAAAAACAAAGGATAAAGACTGCCTTACATTATTTACATACTCTTTTCCTCTCTCCAGATCTATCATTTCTGAATTTTGGTACCGACTACAGCATTCTTTCATGGATTTGTAAGCCTTGACCACAGCATGTTGAATTTTTCAAATAGCTCCTTGGAAAATTAGGCTTTTCTTTACAGTATCAGTGTGCCCCACTGAAAGTTTAAACATGCACGCACACATGCAGCTACAGTAAATTAGACACAAGAGAGCAATGGAGTGTGTGTACATAAGGGCTCCATCCCAACACCATCCATGCAAAGCAAATAAACTATTGCCTGGATTTGGCTCCATTCAAGGTATAAAAATATAAACCTAAACATGATGATTCAGCAAAGCTCTTAACTATATCCATAACTTTGTTGGGTGTTAGGAATACTATTGCCATTGCTATGTTTTCCTTTGTTTGCCCTATCTCCCATTTTCTGTTTGTTCTAATTTTTAACATACTGTCTCACACTTCATATATTCAAAGAGCATCCAAGGGTTTAGGAGTTTCAGTCCTAGAAATTATATGGTTCTTTGGCGAAAATGTCCCATATACTTCTCCCCGTTTTAATGCTGCAATTATTTCTTCTCATAGCACTATGATAATAAAATCACTTGAAAATTCTGCCTCAAATTTTCCCGTGTGTTCCAAATTTTCTCTAGAGAACTGAGGGACTCTTTAGAAAATACTTTAGGGATAAGAAAGGAAAATGACATTCCTTTTCACAAGCAGCTACTAACTTGAGCAATGCTGTATTTAAGCCAAACCAATTTACTGTATATACCCAAGTATAAGCCGACCCGAATATAAACCGAGGCCCTTATTTTTACCACAAAAACAAAAACAAAAACAAAAAAACGGGAAAACGTTGACTTCAGAATAAGCCAAGGGTGGTAAATTTCAAAAATAAAAATAGATACCAATAAAATTACATTAATTGAGGCATCAGTAGGTTAAATGTTTCTGAATATTTACATAAAGCTCAAATTTAAGATAAGACTGTGCAACTCTGATCAAATCATTATTCTAATCTTCTTCAATGTAAATGTGCTTATGTATCCTTTTAATAATAATAGAGTAAAATAATACATGTAATAATAACAAATACAGGAAAATGATACATGTAATAATAAATAGAGTAAAATAATAAATGCAATAATAATAATAAGATCAGAGTGAAATATTAAATGCATTATTAATAATAATAAAAATAGAGTAAAATACATGTAGCAACAATAATAGAGAAAAATAATAAATGTAATAATACCAATAATAATAGAGAAAAATAATAAATGTACCATATATTCTCGAGTATAAGCTGACCCAAATATAAGCCAACCAGGACCCTCACCCGAGTATAAGTCGAGGGGGGCTTTTTCAGTCTTAAAAAAAGGGCTGAAAAACTAGGCTTATACTCGAGTATATACAGTACTCCAAAATCATTAAGAATCTTTTTTTGTATGTCCCATGTTTTATCCCTGTCTGCCTTTGAGGGATGTTTATTATAGTGTTGATAACATACATTACTTACCCTATAAACTCACGTATACATCTCAAAATCTTAAGAAAAAATCAACCCAAAAAGCCTGGGTTGACTTATCATGTGAGTATTGTGAGTTAAGTGAGAATTAGACCTTAACTCCTATAGGAAAAGAGAATATCCCCTTCTCTGGGGCCCCTTCCGTATAGGGTCAAATTCCGGGAGGAACTGGGATATTTAATTCCATTACATCCCAGGATTCAGGCCCCACATCCACCCCACCCCTTTCCCTGGTGAAGGGGGGACAACATGCCCTCCTAGGTCAAGCAGAGGTTGACCCCGTGAATCATCCAGCCAGTCCTCAGCCCCCCATTTACCCCTAAAAGTAACATGAGGGACCTGGCTGCATGCTCTGGCCCTTCCGGTGAAAGCTCCTGGTGTGTTCCTGGGGGGGGGGGGAGAAATCCCTCCTGTTGGGAATGGACGAGCCGTTAAGCTCTAATCACCCTCTTTATGAGGTAAATTCCCATTAAAATAGCAGAGTAAAAATTGCAGTGGTGAGACTTACGCAGTGTGAGTTTGGAAGGCCTCTGTGTCTTCAGGAAGACAAAGAGATGGAAAGTTAGCTTTAAAGTTTAAAAGCATTTATTGAGGTAAAAAGAAATCAATTGAGTATAGAAAATGTTTGGAGCTAACTAGCTAATATATCCTGTTCTAATACACATAGACGGATTAAAATAACAAAGCTCTAGATAGCTACATCTTGACCAATAGAGGACAGAGGTGCATCCTCTCTGGAACAAAGCAGGAAGTTGGAATGGCGACCAAACCTTGTGGATCGCTTCTTCTCTAGGGCCATAAACATTCTAAAGGCCAAATCGGGGAAGTTACGTCAAAGCCCTAGGAGAGATCACATTTCTAGAAATATCAAAGGGTGGGCTGACCTAAATAGGATGGAAAGCAGGAAACAATGGTGAATCCTATCTAGGCATGCTTTGGAAATGGGGAAAGGATTCCCTCAATCTAACTCTATCATCTATCTGATTACATTTAGACTTGAGTTGTCCAGGGTGATTCCCAACACCTCCTCCTTCTCCAAACTTCCGATACATCATTTTTATGTGCCAGGAGTTTGAGGGGTAAATGGGGGGCTGGGAGGAGAGGGTGGGGTGCCACCCCACTCCTTTGGGATCTTGGTGCCTGAAGAACCGGGATAGCAGTGGGGATTGATGCCTGGGATTGCAGAAGCAGTCCCAAGAGTCAATCCTCACAGGACCCACATCTGGAAAGATCAGGATCTAACTTTATTGACACAGTTTTCAAGTGTGTTTCAACAGATGTTGTGGTATTCTTTTGTAACTATAAATTACCAATTAACAGTCATTTTCAGTTATTTTAAGTCTTGAAACTGTAACTAAAATAGAAAATTGTTTTAATTAAGTCTATATAAAATACTTATTTATTTACAGTATTTATATTCCACCCTTCTCACCCCGAAGGGGACTCAGGGAGGATCACATTATATACATATAGGGCAAATATTCAATGCCCATAAACACATCGAACAGAGACAGACAGACGTAGAGGCAATTTAACCTTCTTCTGAGGGGATGTTAAATTCTGGCCACAGGGGGGAGCAGCTGCTTCATCATCCACTCTGACGACATTTCCTCATTCCAATGTCGTAAATTAGTTAAACTTGCCTCCCCACTTTTTATAAGTGGTACCTTATTTCCTACTTGATAGATGCAACTATCTTTCGGGTTGCTAGGTCAGCAACGAGCAGGGGCTATTTTTTATTTTTAATTGATGGGTGCTCACCCCGCCATGGGCTGGCCTCGAACTCATGACCTCATGGTTTATTATAGCAGGCTGCTCTCCAGCCTGCGCCACAGCCCGGCCCCTGTAGAATATAGAATGAACCATACTATTTAAATTATTTTGTATTATGGAACTACTATTTATGATTCGCTACCCCCCCCCCCCATTTTTTCTGGCAATGGCCCTGATAGGCACCTATAGATTATCCCACATATGGCCCCCATGCTGTGGTTTGGTCACCTGTGCATTACAGGCTTCACGTTAGATGGTGATTTCTACTTAGAAATATTCATCCTCCCCTCATTAGGAACTGTCACATTTTCCCTATTAATTTTCCGCTAATCCAGTGACAGAAATGAAAAATGAGAGAGGGAAAGAGGGAGAGAGATAGAGATATATTTTAAATCACTGTATTCCTTTGCCATGTTGCTGGTTAGGCTGCAATTACTAAAGGCTGTGTGATTGGCTTTGCCCTGTGCTGAAAGATTGTTTCCTTCAAACCTATGCTCTAATTTCCTGTCTTGTAATTGTCTCTTCCACATGGGTACCCCCAATGTGCAGAGCATGCAGCCTTATGATGTGCTTATGCCACTGGACAGGCTCGGCTCTCGCAGTCACATGGCAGGGCTTTAAACCGTGTTGTGGAACTGAAAGATCTTAACATGGCTTGGCAGCCAAGGCAGGAGCCTCACTGCAGACAAGTGATCCCTAGAGTATGTAGAAATTAGCTGGAGCTTAGGCAAGAAGGGGATTAGCCTGGTCAGAAAGGCAACAGGTCGTTCTAATTATGAAAGGTTTTGTGTAGCTGGAGGGCTGGGTGCACTAGGAAACATATGGAAAGATGCCTTGAATGCTGCAAGTCTCCCAGCAGGGCTAGAAAGCAAAGCTTCCAAACCTATTTTAGCACACTTAATTTAAAATAGAAACCTACTACATTAGAAGTATCTGCTATTTTTATGCACCAACGGAGAAAAACATTCCATGGCCACAAAACATTATTGAAGGCCTCTGCTTATCAAAAGAAAGCATTTTTCTATCAAAAATTGGTGACGCTCTTATAGTATTTTTATTCTCAATGTTTCCCGTATAATATCCAAGAACATACAGTTTGTGTTGTGGTAATCTCAGTGGTTAGACTCAATTTAACCCTCTCTGGGGGAGATTCCACCAAAAATCAGCAGAGTAGCAAAAGCAAAGCTTTCAAATGCAGCAGTTACTTACACGGGGCGAGCAAAGAGAAGCCTTTGACCATTTAGGATTGCAATGGACTGCAGAGTCTCAATAAAAGTTCAAAAAAGTATTTATTCAGATAAAAAGAACTGCTCACAACCTCTGAGGATGCCTGCCATAGATGTGGGCGAAACGTCAGGAGAGAATACTTCTGGAACATGGTCACACAGCCCAAAAGACATACAACAACCCTGTGATCCTGGCCATGAAAGGATTGCAATGGACTGCAGAGTCTCAATAAAAGTTCAAAAAGTATTTATTCAGGTAAAAAGAATTCCATTGTAGATAGAAAGGCTTGGGAGCTGTCTAGTCTACTCTAGACTGGTTTCTAAGGAAAAATAAGAAAGGAAAAATAACAAACATCTAAATAGTTACATCTTGCCAGGAGAGATGGCAGGACGCTGCTTGTTAGCTAGAAGAACAAAGGGAGAAGAAAGAACCAAAATGGTTCCAACCTCATGGTCCAATTTATTGGGGCCATAAAAGACATTCTGACCAATGAGAAGTTAGTGTCCCTGGAGATTCACATTTCTGCTAACTTCAAAGTAAGGGATGTGACGTAAACAGGATAGAGTGAAACACAGTAAAGCCTGTCTAGGCATGCTTTGGAAACAGGGAAAGGATTCCCTCAATCTAACTCTATCATCTATCTAACTACATCTAGATTTGAGTAGTCCAGGATGATTCCCAACAGTTTGTTAGGCTGCTAAGAAACTCTGTTACAGATCCCTACAAATACACTATATCAGGGAATCTTAAAAAGAGAGAACAGTGGTTAAACTAGTTGAACCTTATATTATAGATCAGGGGTTCTCAAACTGTGTTCTGTGGAGCTCTTGGAGTTCCATGGGTGATAGGGACTAGGTGGATCCAGGCTGTTTCCGCTGCCCCCTCTTTCCTCCTCCTGAGAAATGAAGGGAAATTAAAGTTTTGAGTTGGAAACAGCAGCAGCAGTGTCCTCCAAGGGTACAGACTAGAGGAGTGTGCAGTATTTTTTCCATTTGTTTCATTCGGGTATTCATTTCGTACAGTCCAATGAAAGAGCTCATTTTCAGATGAAAGAAAAGGTGAAATTAAATAAAAAGTTGCATGGTTGCTGTTGCTTTGTTTGGTTTTCAGGCCGCATGGCTTTCCTCACATGGTCCAGGGAGTTCTTCCACATTCATCAGAAGAGGAGGAGGTGATGTTCGGGGCTTTTGGCCAATCAGAGGACAAGGAAACTGTGACATTGCCAGCGTTTTTAATGGGGCGACCGCCCCCAAAGAGATGCAGACAGAGAGGCAGGCCCATACAGGTTTCCCTCACCTTTTGGTGCTTTACTTTCCAAAAGCTTATTATTTTGACAAATCTTAAATAGAGCCATATAGCACACTTTCGACCACATGCTGCTTTTTCTCCTATTGGCATACTAAGCATGTTTTTTCTCTCTCAGTGCTAGTAGCTAGTGTTCTGTCTTGCATTTACATGTTTAAAATAATGGAGCCTGCCTTTCAATAATGTTCAGCTTTTGACAGTGCCTTTACATGAGGGAGGCCTGTATAAAGTAACTTTCTCAAGCTCTGGTCTACAGAGGAAGACATATAAGTCTTTCCTGTATGAGAAATTGTTAAATGCATCATCCTTGAGTTCTTTTTTAAGAGAGCTCTACTCAATTGTAGATTATGATACTAGATATTAATTTTTAATGTTTACAATTGCTCCTGTCTGAATGATGTAAAGCTGATACTTGAGAATTCTCCTCTGGACCCTAATCAGAAAAAGCAGTGAATTCATATGTGGTCTGACAGACATGACTTCTTTCAACTTTAGTATTCTGACCCATGATCCTTTTACTCTGATTTTGTCTTAACAAAACCTAGAAGTCTATGTGTTGTATTTTAATATGTTGTTGTTCCCTGCCTTGATCCATGAGGAGAGACAGGTAAGAAATTGTTGTTGTTGTTGTTGTTGTTGTTGAAGCTGCTAATAATCTTCTGTCACTGGAGCATTCACTTCTTAAGCAACCTAGACCTTCCTACTAGATCTCCATGGTCCTCAAATAGAAATGTAATTGAAATATTTTGACCAATTTCTTGACCAACTTTCATGGGGCTCTCTTCAGCTTATGCTGTTTCCATTAAGGATATACTGTTTTCCAGAAAGGTTTTAGAACTTGTAAGAAAAAAACAAAACCTTTTTTCATGTTAAGAGTGAAACCCTTTGTACACATCTCTGGGAATAATTTCAGCTGAACTCAGTGAGACTGACTTCTGAATAGACATAAACAGGATGATAATAATAATAATAATAATAATAATAATAATAATAATAATAATAATAATAATGAAGGCCTGAACCTTGCAGCCCAGGAGCAAACCATCAGAACAAATGCAATTAAGGCCAAGATCAAAAAATCAGCTGATGACCCAAAATGCAGACTGTGCAAGGAAACCGACGAAACCATTGATCATATCCTCAGCTGCTGTAAGAAAATCGCACAGACAGACTACAAACAGAGGCACAACTATGTGGCCCAAATGATTCATTGGAACTTATGCCTCAAGTACCACCTCCCTGCAGTAAAGAACTGGTGGGATCACAAACCTGCAAAAGTATTGGAAAATGAGCACGCAAAGATACTGTGGGACTTCTGAATCCAGACTGACAAAGTTCTGGAACACAACACACCAGACATCACAGTTGTGGAAAAGAAAAAGGTTTGGATCATTGATGTCACCATCCCAGGTGACAGTCGCATTGATGAAAAACAACAGGAAAAACTCAGCTGCTATCAGGACCTCAAGATTGAACTTCAAAGACTCTGGCAGAAACCAGTACAGGTGGTCCCGGTGGTGACTGGCACACTGGGTGCCGTGCCAAAAGATCTCAGCCGGCATTTGGAAACAATAGATATTGACAAAATTACGATCCGCCAACTGCAAAAGGCCATCCTACTGGGATCTGCACACATCATCCGAAAATACATCACACAGTCTTAGACATCCTAGTCCTAGATATCCTGAAATCCAGCATATCTATCTTGTTTGCTGTGTCATACAACATTGTTGTGTCAATAATAATAATAATAATAATAATAATAATAATAATAATATCATTGATGTCGCCATCCCAGGTGATAGTCGCATTGAAGAAAAACAACAGGAAAAACTCAGCTGCTATCAGGACCTCAAGATTGAACTTCAAAGACTCTGGCAGAAACCAGTGCAGGTGGTCCCGGTGGTGATCGGCACACTGGGTGCCGTGCCAAAAGATCTCAGCCGGCATTTGAAAACAATAGACATTGACAAAATCACGATCTGCCAACGGATTCTAAACATAAAAGACAAACAGATTGCATACAGAAGGCTGGAAAATGGTTTTTAAAAGATTGGCAATGAAAATTTCTATAATTTGCTGCAATTTTGAGCAAGCTGAATTTTAAGACGAAATGGGACAATATCTTAGACCTCCTTCTTTATTAACTAACCAACATTTTCAAAAATGAATTAGGAATTGCTATATTGGCACACAATTATTTTTTCAAACTCTCTTGCTGACTTTCCTGTCTCTGGAGAAGGACTACTCTGAAGAAGTTCACTCTACCCCTCTGCCCCCTGCAAACCTTCTGCTGTGTCTGTTTGTTTGCAGAGAGCTTGTATTAATACTCCATGCTGACTGAGACTAAGCAAACTAATAGACTCTTTCAGCACCTCCGTCCCACCGCCCGCTGTGGCAATCATTCATCGGCCATGGCTCGCTGCAAACAGCAGCACTAAACTTGCCTTTCAATTACGGGTTTATTATTTTAAGATGTCTTGAGAGGTGAGTGGTGATAACCACATGCCAATACTGTGAGGGACTCTGTGTGAAGTTCCTCACGGGACGCTGCCAATACAAACAGGGGGCCCAAGCAGGTCTCTTACACTGGTGAATGACAACATCTTGCAAAGGCTTTAAAGCAACCCTTCTTGGAAGGGAAAGGCCATTGCTTTCAAGAAGAGCATGCTTTAGAAATTCCAACTGAAGTCTATGGTCAATCTCAGACTTTTTCCTCCACCTTCTTGACTGGATTTTACGGTCAAGGGGAAGAAGGTGTGATTAAGGTAAAAAGAGACTGGCACATTGGGTTGCTAAAGGATGATACTTCACAGCATGTCTGTAATTGGTTTTTATCATCATGGCCAAATGTTAAGAGCTCTGCAGTGGTATACAAAAACTAATTTGTATTGATGACTTTGTCTGATTATTTTTAGCATTAGTATGACAGTTTGAGACTGGGAAAAGATATGAAGGCTGTGAACAGACTAGAGAGTTGTTGTATGTCTTTCAGGCTGTGTGGCCATGTTCCAGAAGTATTCTCTCCTGACGTTTCACCCACATCTATGGCAGGCATCCTCAGAGGTTTGTCTCTTGCCTGAGGAGCATCCTTTGTTCAGTCATTAGCTGTCCTTGGGGCTCCTCTGTCCTCAGAGAGTTGCTTCCTCTCTCATCTGCAGGAGTCTACCGGATACCATGCAGCTGTGGACAAGTATACATAGGAACCACCAAACGCAGTGCCCAAACACGAGTCAAAGCACATGAAAAGCACTGCAACCAGAGAAATCAGCCATAGCAGAGCACTTGATGAACCAGCCTGGACACAGTATATTATTTGAGAACACAGAAATGCTGGACCACTCCAACAACTATCATGTCAGACTACACAGAGAAGCCATTGAAATCCACAAGCATGTGGACAACTTCAACAAAAAGGAGGAAACCACGAAAATGAACAAAATCTTTGCTACCAGTATTAAAAAACTCTAAAATCAAAACAGTAGATGGAAAGCAACACTCTGAGGACAGAGGAGCTCCAAGAACAGTTAATGACTGAACTAAGGATGCCCCTCAGGCAAGAGACAAACCTTTCCAATGCTAATTAGGGTGATTAACTGAAACATTAATGCTAGCTTCTAACTGACAAAAGACTCTTGTCACACCCTGGACTCTCCACAGATATATATTTGTTCCTTTCCTTGCCTAGTTTATCCATGCCTCACAACCTCTGAGGATGCCTGCCATAGATGTGGGCGAAACATCAGGAGAGAATACTTCTGGAACATGGCCATACAGCCCGAAAGACATACAACAACCCTGTGATCCCGGCCATGAAAGCCTTCGACAACAGACTAGAGAGTGAATTTTATTCTGGTCCTAACTTGCTTGTAAAGTTCTCATAGTGGGGAGGGGGGGTGGATCATTCCTGTATGCTTTGAGTTTACTTCTTGGCTTTCTGTTCTCCACCTTTCCTAGCTGACATGAGGTCTCCCTCAACAAACCTTGGTCTCTGCTCCAAATGGTTGCTTTTGAAAAGAGTTGGATGTGAAACTCTCCATCTTTGCAAATATTGTGATCACTGCTCAGGACTTCACTGCTGCTCCCTCTCAAAGGAAGCCTCTATCATCTGCACCAGTATGCTGAATACCAGAGTAGTCATCTGGCCAAGGCCATTATCACGGTGTGCGAAACCAACCCGGAGATTAAGCTGCCACATAATGAACATGAAATTTGACTTGTAATACAACACCCACCCACCCCTCCATGTCTATTGCCAATGCTAAAGCAGCAGATCAAATTATTTCTCTGCCTGTAAAGCTTAGCCTGACTGCAAATACAAAATAATGGCAGCATAGATACTTTTGTGGGATGAAAACTTGAGAATCAAAAGTGTTCTGTCATGTGCTGGGCCTGTAACTATTGTCTTTGTATAGGATGTATACTTTATGCCCAGCGGGAAGCCAGGACCCCTCAAAAGAGAGGTTGTTGAGGATTTTCCTGAAAAGGATGGCCCTTTGAGTCTTTAATGAAATAACGAAGTCTTTATTGATGAACAAATAATAAATTTTCAAGGAGTCAAATACCACTTCAAGGTTTCCTTAATAAACTGTTGGCCCTTTCAGTCTTGTCCCCAGGGAACAGGCAACTGGCTTTGGATAACTGTGAAAACCCTCTTATAACCTCTCCCAGGCTGTCTATTATATTGGCCTAGTTGATATGGGACCCACTACCGATTCCAAATGTGTCTGGATATCGAGTGGACCTACCAACAAAGACTTGCAGATGTTTCAGCTGGGGTTCCGTGGATCTGTGGTGCTGTTTTCTCTCTGAGGTTTCTATGAAAACTTCAGGGCTGTTTCCCTCAGGAGCTGAGAGGTTGTAAGCTCTCAGCCAGAGCTTTTGGGACCTTTTCTCCTGGAATTTCCGTTTCTGTTTTCTCGGATGTTCTATATCCCCAGATGTTATTGAGATATGAAGCTTTTCTATGGGATGAGCTGGTTTACATCCTATAGCTTAGCTTCCTTAAGTGAGACTGATTTAAAAATGGCTTCTTCCCTCCCAGAGCCCTGAACAAGGGGCGGAACCAAACTTAATGATGATTGACAGGCGGCCTGTCCTATGACTGCAAATATTAGCAGCAGGAAAATATAGTTGGAGCTTCTGGTACAGCTGTACCAGCACAAAACGTGTGTGATTGTGCAACAGCAATAAAAATAAATAAATTACCCATATTTTCTCGATGCATTATCAAATCTAATGTGCACCTCCATTTTCAAAACCCTGAAACTAAATATTTGCTGGTGAATGTAATGTGCAGCAGCGAAATGTGCACTCTTTTTAATATGACTTGCTTAGGATTCTTTAAAACATAAAAGTCTTTTCCATCAATTGAAAAGAAAACCTTAGGGTGCATCTATGCTGCAAAATGAAGCCACTTTAACTGCACTGGCTCAATGCTATGGAATTACAGGGGCTGTAGTTTGACAAGGCCTTGTCTGTCAAAGAGTGTGTATGCCTCACCAAACTACAAATCTCAAGATTACATAGCATTGATTTATGACAATTAACTTACAGATGACATTTCTCAAATAAGAACTTCAGATACTCCTTATGCAGCTTCCCCATTTGCTTTGACTCTGGACTAAGATTACCATATTACGTGAATCTAATGTGCACCCTAATTTTGGAAGGTAATTTAGTTTAAAAGGTGAGCATTACATTTGAGTAAATATGGTAAATAATGCACCTTTGCTATATAAGGCAGTCATGGGCAGGAAGGCAGGATCAGTGAGGCAGTGGCACCATGGCACTATTGCTGAGAAAGTACTATTGTTTCTATGCCGGTATATTTCCATTTATTTAACAATGTGGTTGCTGCAAGATAACAGGCTGGTGTGGTATAGATCAGGTTTTTAAAAACTTTTTCCACTCGTGGTCCCTCTCCGCCCAATAGACCTTTAGGTATATAGGTATATAAAATAAGCATAAAAATAAAAAAAAATACTTACAATAAGCATTTGCAAGATTTGCTAAACAGGCTAATTTTCCTTTTTGTAGTGCATTTTCTGTATAAACACTGCATGTTTTCGGTAATAGATTTATGTAAATGTTCAGAAACCTTTTACTGTCGCTAATTTTTTTTAATGAAAAAATTGAAATAAGGGGACTCCATTAAGGGTCGAGATCTGCAGTTGAAGAACCAGTGATATAGATCATAGTTTTAGAAAAGGCACTTTTTGGTATTTTCCTCTCCTCTTAACCAGCCAGTTTTGGGATTGGAATATTTCTCAAGCAAGAACTCAGCTCACTTCAAATAATTCACATATTTCTGCTTTTTCCCCTGAGGCGGCATCATTCAGCAGGAGATAAGGAATGTAATGAAAGTAATAAAATTAGTTAATTTGCAATGCTTCCTTTGCTAAAAGAGGCTGTTCCATTTCCTCTATCAGAAGCATGGCATATTATCAGTGAATTGCTCTCATGTCTGGCTCCTATAAATTTCTTCTTAGATTTGCATGCAGAAATTTGACAGAAAATTAGGTGATGAAAGGAGCCAATCAAGCTGCCTTCTGAGTTACTTGAATCAACGACTAATTATGTTCTGAATTAAAGATTGGACAGAGTCACACTTATCCCCCATTTTTAAATTTTTTTGAATAAATTACTGGCTCACAGAGATACTTTCTTAAATCACTGTTCTTGGATGCTGAAGAGATGTCTCTTCCTATGAAACAAACAGGGAATTTAAGATTTAATATTCAGGCTAATATCAACTGGAGTGGATCCTTTCAATTAGTAGCTGAATAATGACCTGATACCTATGTAAATCCCATTGATTCAGTAGGTCTACTCTAGGTACAATTAGCAGTCATGCATAGATGCCTCACTTTAGATTAACGTTTACAAATCTCTCTGTACTGTATACAAATCACTCTGCTGTTTCTAGACACCATAAACCACAAGAGTTTTGGGAAGGCATGGCTTTTTAGAGGCATATCCTTTTGGAAAAAACAGAATATAGCCATTTGGCAGCGTGACCCTTTTTGGAGATCGATTGGCATTCACACTATTTGAAATAATAATAACCTTTTGTAAAGTATGATCTTCCTGAGAAGAATGTGTTGTCGAAGGCTGAGAAGAGAAGAGTTAAAAACTTGCTTGAGTCAACGTTCTCCTTAGTGGTAAATATCTACTATAGCTACCGTTTGGTTGTGCATTTCAGTAAATCAGATCTAATTTGCCAAATAGTCACTGTTGAATGTTTTTAGGTTGAATGTTTTTATGTTGAATGTTCTTATGTTGAATGTTTTTATATTGTGGAATGATATTTTAAATTGTAAGTCGCTCGGAGCACTCTGGTGGAGAGCGACTAATTAAGAAATAAAGTGAAGTGAAGAGAAGTACTAGTATTCATACAAGGTAATTTAGGGTTCTCAGTTATTAGAATGATATCCCTGGTTTTCTCTTTGAACTGTTAGGAACAAAGATATGTCAATGCATAAAATGTATAGCAGATTTTGGTTGCCCAAAATGAACATCTAAACTCCCATAAAATATATTACTTTTAAATCATGCTCTCAAGAAATCAAAAAATAAGTAGTCTTCGTTAAAAGTTAACAAAGTTGATTTACTTACAAAACTTCATGTATTTAGCATACAGGTACATTGTTTATTGGTACAAAGTTTATATAGTCTTTTCTTTAAGCATTCTGTTTCAGTCTCTTTTCTGTTGCATACAGACTAACACTCTCTTCTGGTGCATATTGTACTCAACTAACTTCTAATGCTGACTACCTGACTTCTGCATAACTTAACTACTTGTCCTGTTTTGTCTTTCAAGAACAGCCTTAATACACTGTGGTATTTAAACTGTGAAAACTGCTTTATTTCAGTAAAACACAAAGTACAGCACACTCAGTGGAATAATGCAAAAGGAAGCAAGGATGTCTTAGGGCAAATGCAGTTCTTAGTTTCCGATACAGTCCCAAATCAAATAGCAGTCTTACTTCAGACAAAGAAACAGCAATAAATCCAGATGCAGACTCGGAGCAGGCACATGGGAAGCGAAGGCATTAGAGTCAGTTTTTCCCCAGCAAGAGCTGGCTGCACCTGTTTCTGCTTTATAGCTCTGAGTCCCTCACAGCTGCTAGGGCAATTCCTAATTACTCGGCTGCATTTCTGACAGCTATTCTAGCTGAATGACACCTCTGCTCTGTTTCCTTTTGCCTCTCCTGAAAAGTGGGTACTTGCAAAGTCTCCTCCTCAGATTCCAACTCACCTTCAGATTCATGAACACTTTCCTGTTCCCCTTCCTCTTCTGAAGAAGAGGAATCCCTAACACTACTATACTGTACAGACTGACTGATACAAACTAACTACTATACTATACTGTACACTGATTTCATAGTATACTGACTTCTGAATAATCCCAGATCTGGTCTGTATAGTCCCTCCCATAACCACAAACAACATAAAGTTAAGGGGAAAACTGCATACCAGTATATACATACAATATAGTATGCAATCACAATTACAATAGAGTCTCACTTATCCAACATAAACAGGCCGGCAGAATGTTGGATAAGTGAATATGTTGGATAATAAGGATAGATTAAGAAAAAGCCTATTAAACATCAAAATAGGATATGATTTTACAAATTAAGCACCAAAAAAATCATGTTATACAAAAAATTTGACAGAAAAAGCAGTTCATTACACATTAATGCTATGTAGTAATTACTGTATTTATGAATTTAGCACCAAAATATCACGATATATTGAAAACATTGACTACAAAAATGCGTTGGATAATCCAGAATGTTGGATAAGCGAGTGTTGGATAAGTGAGACTCTACTGTATATACATAACAAATAACTAGTATAGGAAACTTGTAGAAGGTTGCTATTTCCAACAAAGAGGGCCAAAGATTTTATAACATTATTCTAATAATGGCAATAACAAAATTTATTCTCCTTTTAAGCCAGTTGCCTTAATTGATCCTGCTGAATCAAAATACCTCTGCATAATGTGACCTCTGAGCTCCATTCACTTATGGTACTCAATATACAGACATTCCCCAAGTTACGAACAAGTTACTGTTTGGCAGGTTTGTTCTTAAGATGAACATGTATGTAAGTTTGAACAGGTACATTTTTAAAGTGTTAATTCCAGCCATATATAAAGCTTTGGATAGCATAGGGGTGAACCCTTTCGAATGGTAGATTTCTCCTACTTCCTGTTGTCTCTCACCTGTTCTTAACTATGAGTGATTGATAAATTGGACATTTGTAACTTGGGGATTGCCTGCACATTCTTGGGCTTAGGATTCTTCAATTCTGTGTTTTGCAGTGGATTCCTGTCAATGGATATTGAGGTTATAATAAAAAATGAAATCTGTAATGATGAATGTTTATCAAATCTGAATGTCTTAAATCAGGGGCATCCAACCCTTTGGCTCCACTGGGCCACACTAGAATAATTATTATCTTGTGCCATACATAAAATATGCTGACACTAACAATTAGGCTTGTGCATTTTGGCTGAACCTTTATCCGTTTCTGCTGGCCAGATACTGGTAGGCCCTCATATCCATTTTCGCATGTCTCCGAAAAGAGAGGTAGCCGGATAGCCTTCTTCAGTCTGCACCTGAAAAAACTGGCTATATTTGGCTCACTGGCAGCAATGGGGAACCTGAGAGGCTCCCCTTTCCTTTCCTGCCTTTCCTTTTTCCCTTCAAGGGAGACTGGGTTTCAGCAACAAGGATAATAATAATAGTTTATTTTTGATCCGCCCTTTCTCCCTGAAGGGACTCAGGGAGGCATCCAGACATAAAACATAAAACTGGCAAATATTCAATGCCATCAAAAATATTAATATTTTTATACATATAATTTAAACAAAATAAAAGACATTGGCTAATAAAATAAGTCAAAGAGTCAAGCACCAAGGAACATATAGTCAGGCAGTTAAGTGTGTAAGATGCAAAACTATAGTTCTTGCATAAATTACAATAAAATAGTCATTGTCAGCTTTATTCATTAAAAGAGTCAGTGATGTTAATAAGACTGGATTAAAAGCATCAGAGAGTTAAAATATCTCTTTCTGCAATCCTTTACCTTTTGCAGGCAGGTGCGTGTGCATCACGCAGCTTTCCAAGACATTTTAAGGAGGCCCAGGGATGGAACTTAATAGCAATGACCTGGAGCTCAGGGGAGCTATCCTATATTCCTGGGACTACCTTAAAAATCCCCTCTATTTTGTCTGGTGTCTGCAATTGACTTTCTGCTTGGGTTTAATGCTTTGCTGTTTCTACTTCTACTCTAGAGGAGAGGTACGCTTTTTGTTTGCTGGGATTACTATTAATAATTATTATCTTTTAGAAATATTTTTGAAGGAGAGGAAGGGAAGGAGAAAAAGCTAAGAAAAAAGACTCTCAATTAAGCCCCCAAACTCTCTCACCTGCATCCCACCCACTGTCCTTTACGTCCCCAACTCCTAGTCAGTCCCAATGAACAAAAAGAATCAGGAAAATAAAGGAAAATCAAGAAGATTCAACTGTGATGCTGAATAGGGGAGGAGGAGCCATGATCGAAGATGAAACCAGACACAAGCCTACTAAAAATGGACATTCCACCTGGACATGGAAAGCGCCATATATGTATATTTAAATGTATAATTATGTATAGTTTTAATGTATATTCTTAATTTTATTATAATTTTTAATCTCGATGGATTTTTAAATTTGATGAAAACTGTTTTTTGATGTGTATGTTTATATTATAAGCCGCCATGAGTCCCTGATGGGTGAGAAGGGCGGGGTAGAAGTGATGTAATAAATAAATAAATAAATAAATATTAATCAAATATTTGTAGATGGAACACGATCTGATTATTTCACCTCCTGTTGTTGTTGTCTACTAAGTTTGCATTCAAGAATCATGCACCCAAGTTACAAAAAATAAAATAAAATAATCTTAATGTTTTAACTAAAGTTATGATTTTGTGTTGGGCTGCGTTCATAAACATCCTGGGTTTCATGTGACCCATGGAATACAGATTGGACCATTTCCAAGTGGCTTGGAAAGCAATGATTCAGTTCTTCTTGTGTTTGCGGTGGTAACAGATCATCAAAAGCAAAATGGTTAAACTTGACACATAAGGTAGACTTCTGGTTTAAAAACAGAAGCATGCCATTGATTTGAGAGGATTCCAAAGTAGCTCATTCAATATCTCCAGCTGTTACAATCTGCCAAAGTTTATTATTCTGCTTGCACCATCAGCAAATACATTAGAGAAAGGGAAAGACCCCACCCCTTATTTACATGCATATTGTATGATCTTTGCATTCTCTGCATCTTCAGCAGCCGGCACCCATAATCAACAGAACTCCACTTCAAAATTTAATCCACCCCCCTCTCCCGTCTCCTTTTGGGCCTGATTGTTATGCAGCTGGCATTCACTCAACGTAATGGTCGCTACCTGCCAATGTGCTTTGAGGGATATTGTTAGCATTAAATTTGCCATTTACATTTTCATGTTTGACATAATTGAGGAATGAATGCTCTTATGAAAATTAAACTTGTGGTCCTCCTGGGTTGCTGTAACCCTGTTAAAATGTAATGCGATTCCTGATGCGTCTTCTTTAGGTTTTTTATTAAATAGAATATCAGTATGACTAATTCCCCTGGTCTAAATGTAAGCTGGGAAGCAGCATTATTGATAGGCTCGAGTACAAATGGCCCTCTATACTCAGCTTCTAATGGCCTAATAATGCATTATACTTGAATCAGAAATACTTGGAGTTGTAGTGCTTATTGCCATTATTGAAAACACCTGAATGCTCCATTCATCAAGGTCGCATCGAAATGGGCCCATTTGTTTATTAGTCTGTCAGTAAACATCTTTATTTAGTTTCATGTTGGACTACTCTGGGTTGCATTTGGAGAGAGGAGCCTGATTGTGCAGGGACTTTTTGTACAAATATGTCATTTCATGTGATTAGTTTTTCTTATAGAACAAAAATAATGAAAAGTCATAATGAAAGGAGATGGCTCATTTGCTTTATTTAGTTTTTAAGACAAGATGCATCTTTTTTGCAAACCTACCTCACTTTGGGTGCATCTACACTTGAGAATTAACGCAGTTTGACACTATTATTACTGCCATAGCTCAGTGCTATGGAATGCTGGAAGTTATGGTTTTACAAGGTCTTCAGCTTTCTCTACCGAAGAGTCATGGTACCTCACCAAACTACAACTCCCATGATTCCATAGCATTGAGCCATAGTATCAAGCTGTATTCATTCTCACTCTGTGAGATCCCAAATGAGGCATTTGAAAGCGGTGGCACTGGAGTACCGTATCTACTCAAAGATAAGCCAAAAAAATTTTATCTCTTTTTGGGGGCTGAAAAAGCCTCCCCTGGCTTATAATCGGGTCAAGGTCAAGCCAGGCAGCGGAGCCTGGAGGCCACAGTATGTTTTCTTTTTCAAAACCTCCCTTCTCCGCTTCTCATCCCAGGCTGGAGTTATCTTATTTTTTAAGAGAGAGAGAGAGAGAGAGAGAGACAAGGGAATGTTTTCAAAAGCAAAAGAGTGAGAGCCTCTTGCAAGCCAGGAAGAAGAAAAATATTGCATGGTGGAAGGGCAAGAAAAAGAGAGACTCTTGCAAATTTGCAGGATTTATTATTATTATTATTATTATTATTATTATTATTATTATTATTATTATTACTATTATTGCAAGAATGTTTGAGTCAAAAGGGAGGGAAAGGAGAGCAACAGAAGGTGTGTATTTCTTTTTATTCCTAAGGAAACAAAAATGGGGTGGGTTTTTTGGGAGAGGAAGGGAAGTTTTAAAAAGCCTTTTCTGGCTACTTTTAGAGTTTGAAAAAGGATAAATAAAAGAGGTGGGAAAGGGGAGGAGAAAAGAGGACAAAGTTGTTTTTAGGAGGGCTTTGCTTGCATTTCTTCCTTGGGCAAATGATTGCCCCAAAGCTTGTAAATAATATATAGATTTCCCCCTACAAATACATTAATTTAATATATCAATTTTCCCCTCATATGTTTGCAAGTCTCTGCAAGTCCTATAAAGATATAATTCTCTCTATATAGAGCAATGTCTAGATAGATATTAATATAGATATAGGCCTTTTAAATACACACACACACACGTCTAGATAGATGGAAACATAGATAAATGGGACTTGCAAAGATTGCAGGAGGGAAATGCACAGAGGATTTGCAAACTTTTCAGGGGGAAAATGCACATGTGAAATTAGTATATATAATTATAGAGCTATATCTAGCTCTTCATTGATTATATAGGCATTGAATGTTTGCCTGTTACTATGTTGGAAGCCGGCCTGAGTCCCCATGGGGAGATAGATAGAGCAGGATACAAAGGAAATTGTTGTTGTTATTGTTGATGATGATGATAATGATGATGATTATTATAAAGTTATTGTTGATACCATATTGTTTTTGTTGACCATACTTATCCACTTACAGAGTTAGCTTACTGTTTTTCTTTGAAATACGGTAAATATTCAATAAACATTTACCCCACTTATGCTTCAGTTAATGTAATTTTATTGGTATCTATTTTTATTTTGAAATTTACCAGTAGCTGCTGCATTTCCCACCCTCAGCTTATACTCGAGTCAATAAGTTTTCCTAGTTTTTTGTGGCAAAATTAGGTGCCTCAGGTCGGCTTATACTCGAGTATGTACGGTAATTGTTCACACATAGCTTTCCTCCCTAAATCCAGGTCTACTCGTGAGTCACGGCAACTGCTAGCCGCTAGGGTGGAGGAGCAGGAAACTGGAGACAATGAACCTTCTTAGTAGTAAGCAACATTGACACCGCAAGGGAAACAACTGGGAGAGAAACTTTTATTGAAGTGCAGAGTCTCCCCCAAAAGTGGGGGGGAGGCCTTCCTCCCCAAAGTTCCCAAGGGAAAGGCTTCTAGAGAGAGTCTCCATGCTCAGCCAAGAGGGCACTTCTTCTCCGTGCTTGTTTCTCAGATCTCTGCTTGTTTAGATACTCTCTCCGGTTGAAGGACACAGACTCCGGCGAGCAAGAGACATCTGGCAAGGGAGTAGAGTTATCCACAACACTTTCCCTTTCAATTAGAACTGGCTGTGTATCATCAACAAGTGGCAGCTGAAAATTCATCGGGTCTTGCTGACTCGGAGAAATATCAACATATTCTTCATCCTGGTCAAAGGCGAACCCAGGGTCAGGTACAGGGGCCAAAGGTAGCTGGGATATAACACCATGTCTGTTATATAGTATGACTCTAAAACTATTTTGTGGCCCCCATCCCTTTCGGTTCTCAGGGCATCCCTCTTTGTGGCCTAAATTGGGGAAGTGTTATACCTGGAAGATTCCAAAAGAAACAGTTCACTTAATAGAAGAAGGAAGTATTGTCAAAAGCTTTCATGACCAGAATCACTGGGTTGCTGTGAGTTTTTCGGGCTATATGGCCATGTTTCAGCAGCATTTTCTCCTAATGTTTTGTCTGCATCTGTGGCTAGCATCTTCAGAGGTTCTGTTGGCAGTGAGGTAAGTGGAATGTATATACCGTATATACTCGAGTATAAGCTGACCCGAATATAAGCCGAGGCACCTAATTTTACCACAAAAAACTGGGAAAACATTGACTCAAGTATAAGCCGAGGGTGGTAAATTTCAGAAATAAAAATAGATACTAATAAAATTACATTAATTGAGGCATCAGCAGGTTAAATATTTTTGAATATTTACATAAAACTGAAATTTAAGATAAAACTGTCCAACTCTGGTTAAATCATTAGTCTCATCTTCTTCAATGTAAATGTGCTTATGTATCCTTTTAATAATAACAGAGTAAAATAATAAATGTAATAATAATAATAAATACATAAAATTATTAAAAGTAACAATAAATAGATTAAAAGAATAAATGTAACAATAATCGTATTGGAGTGAAATAATAAATGTATTAATAATAAAAAAATAGAGTCAAATAAATGTAATAGTAATAATATTAATAGAGTAAAATAATAAATGTAATAACAATAATAAATAGAGTAAAATAATAAATGTAATACAGTAGAGTCTCACTTATCCAACACTCGCTTATCCAACGTTCTGGATTATCCAACGCATTTTTTGTAATCAAAGTTTTCAATATATTATGATATTTTGGTGCTAAAATTGTAAATACAGTAATTACAAAACAGCATTACTGCATATTGAACTACTTTTTCTGTCAAATTTGTTGTATAACATGATGTTTTGGTGCTTAATTTGTAAAATCATAACCTAATTTGATGTTTAATAGGCTTTTCCTTAATCCCTCCTTATTATCCAACATATTTGCTTATCCAACGTTCTGCTGGCCCGTTTATGTTGGATAAGTGAGACTCTACTGTAATACCAATAATAATAAGAGAAAAATAATAAATGTACCATATATACTCGAGTATAAGCCGAATCAAATATAAGCCAACCAGGACCCTCACCCAAGTGTAAGCCGAGGGGGGCTTTTTCAGTCCTAAAAAAGGGCTAAAAAACTTGGCTTATACTTGAGTATATACGTAATATACCTGTGGAATGTCCAGGGTGGGAGAAAGAATGCTTGTCTGTTTAAAGCAAGCTTGAATTTTTGAAAACTAAAAGAAAAAGAAAATAACAAGCTTAAATTAGCAGTTGAGTAGCCATAAAGTTGGCAAAGTCAATCAGTGAAGGTATTTTCATAGAGGTAGCCTTGCCTCTGTTGCCTGGAGGCACCCCTGTTTGGGAGGTGTTAACTAACCCTTGATTGCTTGTTGTCAGGAGTTCTCCTGTTTCTGAGTGGTGTTCATTATATTTAATGTCATGATTGTGCTGTTTTTTAAATACTGGTAACCAGCAGTGCCTTTCCTGTTCTTTGATTCATGTCTGGGAGCTGCATTTAGTGGTCCCTATGTAGACTTGTCCACAGCTGCACAGTATATCGTAGACTCCTGCAGAGGTAGAGGATCCCTCTTATCCTTTTTGAACGTAGCATTTGTTGAATTTTCTTAGAAGGTCTGTAAATCGTTTCTAGGTTATGTTTCTTCATCAGCTTCCCTACGTGGTCAGTGGTTTCCTTGATGTATGATAAGAACTCTTTTCCTCTAGGTGGATCTTTGTCTTTACTCTCATGGCTTGTTCTTGGTCTTGGAAGGAAGTATATAGGGCCTTCTGCAGTGATTATCGGTGTTGCCTTTCACTTTGTATTTGTATTCTTATAAGCTCTGAATTTTAGAACAAAAAATGTAGTACTCTCCTGTACTGTTTAATAGGAAAATAAATAACGAACAGATAAATAAAATTTTTTCAAAAAAGAGGAACAAGTTTCTTATTGCCTCTGGACACATCTACACGCTGCACTTTTCTACCCTCCAACATTTCGCAAGCAAACATGAGAATGCACATGGCCAAGCAATATCTGAGAGCCAGGATGTCAAACTGTAGTAATGGGGAAGAGCACACAAGCTAGTTTAGGCTGCAGCAGTTTGTTTTGCCTGAGCTAGGAAGGGTTAGACTCTGCCCCCTTCTTTGTCTCATTAACTGAATGCAAACAGCTTTTGCACTTTGAATTCATGCTGTATCAATTGAAAAAAAAATCAGACTAAAGCAGGAAGTTTTTTTTCATGTCAGGAGCAACCTGAGTTGCTTCTGGAGTGAGAGAATTGGCCATCTGCAAGGACGTTGCCCAGGGAATGCCTGGATGTTTTTTTTTTTATGTTTTACCATCCTTGTGGGAGGCTTCTCTCATGTCCCCACATGGAACTGGAGCTGATAGAGGGAGCTCATCCGCGCTCTCCCCGGGTGGGATTCGAACCTGGCAGCCTTCAGGTCAGCAAGCCAACCTTCAAGTCACAAGGCTTTTATCCCCTAGGCCACCGGAAGTGGGAGAAGGAGAGAGAAACTGGAATCTTTTAAAAGCAGAAGTTTAATTTGGATGGTGCCTGCTCCATCCCCAATCATAGACCAGGAGCAACAGGAACATCCTTGGGAGAGTAATGGGCTCTCGGATGTATCTCAATGGATTGTCATTGATGAATGCACTGGGGATGTTGAGGAGGAGGACAACACTTTACACCTACATGATTCACTTCAACAGGAACACTCTTCAGGGGACATACACACTGTCTTGCACAAAAGGGACCCTGTCAATCCTCAAAGGAAACAGGTCTTGGTAGTAGGTGACTCCCTCCTTAGAGGAACGGAAGCCATCATTTCCAGACCGGATGGGATGGCTCGAGAAACATGCTGCCTCCCGGGGGCAAAAATACACCATATCACTCAGAGGCTCAGCAGGCTCCTAAAGCCCTATCACCCTCCCCACCTTATGTTGATTCATGTAGGAACCAATGACACCGCTAGGCATACTTTTCAAAAGATCACAAATGATTTTCGAGCTCTGGGAACAAAGCTAAAACTGTATAATGTACATGTGATCTTTTCATCCCTCCTCCCTGTTGTAGGACACGGCTCTACAAGGGCTGGAAAAATAGTACAGGTCAATAACTGGCTCAGAAAATGGTGTCAAGAGGAGCATTTTGGCTTCCTTGACCATGGTCTACTCTTCCAAGAAGATGGACTACTGGCAAGCGATGGGGTGCATCTCACACAAGTAGGAAAACATCTTTTTGCACACAGACTCACAAACCTCATCAGGCGCACTTTAAACTAGATCCACTGGGGGAGGGGAACAACAGCCTGGCGAACACTATATTACCTACGACCACAGGGAACCGCCGAAAGGCTAAACGGAGGGCTGCACAAACACAGCAAGGACCAAGTACAGAGAGCACAATAATCCCAAATAAACAGTTCGAGGGGAGGTCACAGGGGCTTACATGTCTTTACACTAATGCTCAGAGCATGGGAAATAAGCAAGACGAACTCCAACTCCTAGCACAGCACCACACATACGATGTCATAGGCATCACTGAAACCTGGTGGGATGACTCCCATCACTGGAATTTAACCATTGAGGGCTATAACCTCTTTCACAGAAATAGAACAAAGGGGAGAGGAGGGGGAGTAGCTTTATATGTCAAAAACAGTTACGTTGCAGAGGAAATGCAAGACTGTAATCCGGGAAACCAGCTTGAAAGCATCTGGATAAGAATCAAAGGAACCGGGACTCAAAAAGATCTTGTCGTGGGTGTCTACTACAGACCTCCGAGTCAGGATGAAGGACTTGATGAAGCCTTCTGTCAACAGCTGACCAAACAGGCACAAAGAAGAGATATAGTAGTCATGGGCGATTTCAATTATCCCGATATCTGCTGGAAAACAAACTCAGCCAAGAGTACAAAGTCCAACAAATTCCTCACTTGCCTTGCAGATAATTTTATAGTCCAGAAGGTAGAAGAGGCAACAAGGGGATCAGCAACTCTTGATCTAATCTTAACAAATGTGGAAGACCTGATCAATACAGTTGAAGTGGTTGGATCCTTAGGGGCAAGTGACCATGTGCTCCTGCCGTTTGCAATACAAAGGAATGCTGAAACTAAGACAAGTCAAACACGCATTCTGGACTTTAAGAGAGCTGACTTCCAAAAAATGAAGGAATTACTGAGCGGCATTCCATGGACGCCGATATTAAAAAACAAGGGAGTTAAGGATGGATGGGAGTTTTTCAAAAGTGAAATACTCAAGGCGCAAATGCAAACAGTGCCAACAAAGAAGAAAAATAAGACAAGTGCAAAGAAGCCAGAATGGATGTCCAAAGAACTTCTAACTGAGCTAAAGCTCAAAAGTGACATGCACAAGAAGTGGAAAAGGGGAGAAATCACCAAAGAAGAATTCAAACGTATAGCCAACACCTGTAGGGAAAAGGTTCGCAAGGCTAAAGCGCAAAATGAGCTCAGGCTTGCCAGGGACATAAAAAACAACAAAAAAGGCTTTTTTGCTTACGTTGGTAGAAAAAGGAAGAAAAAGGAGGCGATAGGGCCATTGCAAGGAGAAGATGGGGTGATGGCGACAGGGGACAGGGAAAAGGCAGAACTACTTAATGCCTTCTTTGCCTCGGTCTTCTCAGAAAAAGAAAGCCATCTTCAACCTCAGCAACACGGAATGGACGAAGGATTGGGGGAAATCCAACCCCAAATAGGGAAACAAGTTGTCCAGGAACACTTGGCCTCTCTAAACGAATTCAAGTCCCCAGGGCCAGATCAGCTACACCCAAGAGTACTGAAGGAACTAGCGGAAGTTATTTCAGAACCACTGGCAATTATCTTCGAGAGTTCTTGGAGAACGGGAGAAGTCCCAGCAGATTGGAGGAGGGCGAATGTGGTCCCTATCTTCAAGAAGGGAAAAAAGAACGACCCAAACAATTACCGTCCGGTCAGCCTCACATCAATACCAGGCAAAATTCTGGAAAAGATCATTAAGGAAGTGGTCTGCGAACACTTAGAAACAAATGCGGTCATTGCTAATAGTCAACACGGATTTACCAAAAACAAGTCATGCCAGACTAATCTGATCTCTTTTTTCGATAGAGTTACGAGTTGGGTCGATACAGGGAATGCTGTGGATGTAGCGTACCTGGATTTCAGTAAGGCCTTCGACAAAGTCCCCCACGACCTTCTGGCAAACAAACTAGTAAAATGTGGGCTAGACAAAACTACGGTTAGGTGGATCTGTAATTGGCTAAGCGAACGAACCCAAAGGGTGCTCACCAATGCGTCGTCTTCATCATGGAAAGAAGTGACAAGTGGAGTGCCGCAGGGCTCCGTCCTGGGCCCGGTTCTGTTCAACATCTTTATTAACGACTTAGACGAAGGGTTAGAAGGCACGATCATCAAGTTTGCAGACGACACAAAACTGGGAGGGATAGCTAACACTCCAGAAGACAGGAGCAGAATTCAAAACGATCTTGACAGACTAGAGAGATGGGCCAAAACTAACAAAATGAAGTTCAACAGGGACAAATGCAAGATACTTCACTTCGGCAGAAAAAATGGAAATCAAAGATACAGAATGGGGGACGCCTGGCTTGACAGCAGTGTGTGCGAAAAAGACCTTGGAGTCCTCGTGGACAACAAGTTAAACATGAGCCAACAATGTGATGCGGCTGCTAAAAAAGCCAATGGGATTCTGGCCTGCATCAATAGGGGAATAGCGTCTAGGTCCAGGGAAGTTATGCTCCCCCTCTATTCTGCCTTGGTCAGACCACACCTGGAATACTGTGTCCAATTTTGGGCACCACAGTTGAAGGGAGATGTTGACAAGCTGGAAAACGTCCAGAGGAGGGCGACTAAAATGATTAAGGGTCTGGAGAACAAGCCCTATGAGGAGCGGCTTAAAGAGCTGGGCATGTTTAGCCTGCAGAAGAGAAGGCTGAGAGGAGACATGATAGCCATGTACAAATATGTGAAGGGAAGTCATAGGGAAGAGGGAGCAAGCTTGTTTTCTGCTGCCCTGCAGACTAGGACACGGAACAATGGCTTCAAACTACAGGAAAGGAGATTCCACCTGAACATCAGGAAGAACTTCCTCACTGTGAGAGCTGTTCGACAGTGGAACTCTCTCCCCGGGGCCGTGGTGGAGGCTCCTTCCTTGGAGGCTTTTAAGCAGAGGCTGGATGGCCATCTGTCGGGGGTGCTTTGAATGCGATTTCCTGCTTCTTAGCAGGGGGTTGGACTAGATGGCCCATGTGGTCTCTTCCAACTCTACTATTCTATGATTCTATGATTCTATGAAATTGGTATAGTTAGTTGTGCATTTTTGGCTGACTCTCACTATCACTTGTCAGAAAATTGACAAGTGGGCCTGCCGTTCCTACCCTTCCATAAACTGGTATCAGGTAAAGGATGCTACAATTCAAATGTCTGTCCAGCTGGGTTCTGTGCATGGCAGAGCCGGCCCTAGGTATCTTTCAAGTGTAGGCGAACAGAATTTTGGCGCCTCCCCCCCCCCCCAAAACCAATCACTGAAAAAATAAAAGCGTTGGATAATAAGGAGGGATTAAGGAAAAGCCTATTAAACATCAAATTACATTAAGATTTTACAAATTAAGCACCAAAACATTGTTTTACAAGAAATCAACAGAAAAAGCAATCTCAAGTGCGCCCCCGTATGTTTTGCGCCCCAGCAACTGCTTAATTCGCCTCATTGTTGGACCGGCTCTGGTGCATGGTACAGATAGTTCTTTGTTTCAGGCAGCAAAATATCTTAGGCTGGCCTTACTGACTACGAACAACTGTCTTTCTTCTCCCACCTTTCTTACACGTATTGCTGAGATGTTGTTGTTCCAAAATTCAGAAGATGTGAAAATATAAATACAAAGTGAAAGTTAGATTCAGAAACTTCCAAGAGAAAGCAGTTGATTTTCAACACACAATGATATCCTAGTTTAAGGCTATGTTTATCTTTCATTGCCACTTTGTGGTACTAGCATATAGCCAGTTGCACACAGCAGTGAGACGAAAAATGTGAGTGTAGTGATCTGAGTGTGATACAAAGGGCACTTCTACACTTAATGCAGCTTGAAACGTGCTTGAAAGTTCAACTATGCCATGAAAGCTTTAAACCAACAAAGTCAGGGAATAGTCTGAAATAGAGTCCTGAATACGCATCAGCACCTTGCATGGCAATATCAGATTTGCAGAAAGTGAATTACTATGCAGACACCCAAATTGCTCCACCAATGCCGACAGAGGAAGTTGAAAATAAAAACTCATTCTGGTTTGAGGCCAGCCTCTGCAGTTTGTGTAATCACTATCTGTGCCTTGAACCAGTTCCAGGATTACCAATCTAATCTGCAGACTGAAACCACTTTCTTCTGTGCCGGTTTGAAACAGATGTAAGTGTTCAGTGTAGATGTTCCCTAGGACACTGGGGACCCTTCTACACTGCAATCAATGTAGCAAAGCAGATAATCCAGATTACCTGATTTGAACTATATTATTGTTGTTTATTTGTTCAGTTGCTTCCACCTCTTTGTGACCTCATGGACCAGCCCACGCCAGAGCTCCCTGTTGGCTGTTGCCACCCCAGCTCCTTCAAGGTCAAGCCAGTCAGTTCAAGGATACCATCCATCCATCTGAACTAGATTATATGAGTCTAGATTATATGAGTCTCGCACCCATAATAAGATATGGATGTGAGAGATGGACTATAAGGAAGGTTAAGCGAAGGAAGATAGATGCTTTTGAACTGTGGTGTTGGAGGAAAATTCTGAGAGTGCTTTGCATCATGAGAAGATCCAAGCAGTCCATCCTCCAGGAAATAAAGCCTGACTGCTCACTGGAGGGAAGGATATTAAAGTACTTTGGCCACATAATGAGAAGACAGGAAAGCTTGGAGAAGAGAATGATGCTGGGCAAAATGGAAGGAAAAAGGAAGAGGGGCCGACCAAGGGCAAGATGGATGGATGGTATCCTTGAAGTGACTGGCTTGACCTTGAAGGAGCTGGGGGTGGCCACGGCCAACAGGGAGCTCAGGCATGGGCTGGTCCATGAGGTCATGAAGAGTCGGAAATGACTGAACGAATAAACGACAAAATATGAGTCTACACGGCCATATAATCCAGTTCAAAGCAGATAATCTGGATTTTTATATGGCAGTGTAGAAGGGGCCTGGGAGGCTAGGGTTCGAATCTCTGCACACCATGAAAATCTTTGTTTAACCTTAGATGAGACATTTTCCTCATCCTCAGAGGGAGGCAAAGGTAAACCTGTTCTGAACTAATCTTACCAAGAAAACCTCATGATCGGTTCACCTTAGGCTGAAGTCAGAAATGATTTGAAAGCACATATAACAATAATATAGCTAGTTGTAGGGCCTAAAGGCGACACATTCCTTATGATCTTGAACAGAGCCAGCCCTAGGTATTTTTCAAGTGTAGGCGAACAGAATTTTGGCGCCCCCCCAAACCAATCACTGAAAAATAAAAGCATTGGATAGGTGAAAATGTTGGATAATAAGGAGGGATTAAGGAACAGCCTATTAAACATCAAATTACATTAAGATTTTACAAATTAAGCACCAAAACATCATGTTTTACAACAAAACAACAGAAAAAGCAATCTCGGCTGCGCCCCCGTATGTTTTGCGCCCCAAGCAACCGCTTAATTCGCCTCATTGTTGGACCGGCTCTGATCTTGAAAACTAAGCAGGGTCAGTACTGTTTAGTACTTGGATGGGAGAATATCAATGAAAACCACGTATTGTGGGCTATATTTCAGAGAAAGGAACAAAACCACCTCTTAGCATTTCAGATCTGAGAAAACCTTATGAAATTCATAGAGTCATCACAAATTGACAAGTGTCTTGCAAGCACACACTGACATACAAATGTAGCCTGCTATATAATGTACCATCATACAATGTAGTTCAGTGGATTGCATGTGTTTGGGTCATCAGTAATGCGATGATAAATGCAATAGAAGGAATTGTGTAACCTAGTTTAAAACAAATTCCCAAAATATATTGTTCTATTAGTTGAAGCCTACTCAAATTAAAGTTTTAACATTTCCCCTGACTTATCTCAGTGCATAGATTTAAATATATCTGATTTATAAAAGCAAGGGCAGTCACAGAACACAATTAAGATGGATTGAGTGCCAGTGTTTTTAATTGCCTGGCGTTCATGACTGATGACTTAAGTAAACAAATTTAATTAGCAACTGAAAGAAGCAAGCATTCAGGAGAATATAGAACCATTCAGTCCTGGGAAATTAAGTATGGTCAAGACATTGGAAGTTCAAAGTCCATTTATTCTAGAGTTTTATTCAGCAGAGCCAAGTGGATTAAAATTTCTGAATATTCAGGGGGAATCTGTACAATACAGTGCTTTGATACTATTTTAATCACCCTGGTTTCATCCTATGGAATTCTGGGATTTAATAATAATAATAATAATAATAATAATAATAATAATAATAATAATAATAATAACAACAACAACTTTATTTTTATACCCCGCCCCATCTCCCCGAAGGGACTCGGGGCGGCTTACATGGGGCCTTGCCCGATAAAACAATCAGATATCAAAACACAGCAATAAAACAGTTATCCAATAAAAACATCAATTACAGTAAAAACAGTTTTGTCAGGTGTCTGAAATGTGCTGCCAGAGAGCTCTAATTCTGTGTGTCAGGAGAGCACACTAGAGAATGTTATGTACACCATGAAATTATAAATTTTAGAATTATATAGGATGGAACCATATTAGCTAAAGTGGTTTCACTCTACATTTGTGACATTTTATTAACAAAGGAAAAATGCAGTCACTGAGTTGTCAACAGTACACCACAATCCATTCAACCATGTACCAAGTTATTACTGGTATTTCCTGGGTGAAATTATTCAGATGTATCTACAGTGAATAGCTGATCTTGAGTGCTGAAGCTTCAGTGTAAAGGCTAGTAAATGCTTTTAAACAGCTCTCCCATCTAAATAGTTGCTCACTAAGAAACAGAGCAATCACAAGAAGGATAAAAATACATGGACTCAGGCCTAACGACTGACCTAAATTGCAGCTATTTTCTTAACTCAGTAACAACATCAGGGAATCATTTCCTTACTTATTGTTCATTGATATATATGGCATCTAATTTTTTAGCAAAATTCTTTTGTAAGTTGCACAGTGCATACAGCCAACATCTTTTCCAGGTGTGGATAACCTCCAAGGATCATTTCTATAACTCAGTCGTTCCCATCTTGTGGTCGGCAAGAATTAAAATAGGGTCTGCTGCCTCACTGTTAATACTACAGATAATAATACAGCCAACCAAAATTTTTTTTTTCTTGGTGTCTTCGTTTTTAGGCCTGTTCTTAGGGTTGAGGTGCTGATTCAGAAAATTGCATTGGGTAGACTACACCAGCTCTAGATTATTAAATATTTATTTATTTATTTATTTACAGCATTTATATTCCACCCTTCTCACCCCGAAGGGGACTCAGGGCGGATCACATTACACATATAGGCAAACATTCAATGCCTTGACATAGAACAAAGACAAGACAAATGCAGGCTCCCAACTGGCCTCGAACTCATGACCTCTTGGTCAGAGTGATTGGTCTCAGCTGGCTGCTCACCAGCTTGCGCCACAGAAAATATGGTTTTCTGTGGGCGAGCAGATGTGACTACTGGATGGCATATGTTCTGTATCAGAAACTAGACCTGATGTGGTCTATCCAATGCAATTTTCTGAATCAGCGCCCCAAATAACCAAACCGGATCTAAAGTTGACCAAAAACTGATTCGTAATCCTTTTGGTACTAATGTTGGAGAGTGGTTCCTGGTCAAAGTGGTCTCTGGTCAAGTGGTCCCTGGGCAAAATACATTTGGGAACCACTGCTATAACTGCAAGCAGGTACCACCCTGCCATCTTAAATTTTGCTGCCAAATTTGGAGGCATGGCAGCAAGAAAAGCAGTGGTTTTGTTGTCGTCATATTTATTTATACTCAAACCTTCCCCCAAAACTGGGGTTCAAGGAGGTTTAAAAATGATAACAATGCATCTGAAAACATACAAAAAATAGAATTAAACTATCAATATTAAAACAATTTCATCTTAATCTAGAGCAGTTTTAAAACAGCCCAGTTCAAAGAAAAAGACTCTTTTCTTTAAAAGAATTCAGTTCTAAAAGCCATATGGAATAAATGAGGTCATTCTGGCCTTCTTGGGAAGGGTGGCCCACTGTTTGAGGGTTTCTATTGTCCCATTTCAGTCAGAAATAATAATAACCATTAAGAGGGATATCACTGTGTTGTCGAAGGCTTTCATGGCCGGGATCACAGGGTTGTTGTATGTCTTTCAGGCTGTGTGGCCATGTTCCAGAAGTACTCTCTCCTGACGTTTCGCCCACATCTATGGCAGGCATCCTCAGAGGTTGCCTGCCATAGATGTGGGTGAAATGTCAGGAGAGAGTACTTCTGGAACATGGCCACACAGCCCGAAAGACATAAAACAACTCAGGGATATTACTGTTTTTTTTTAAATCTAAAAGTGCAAAAATAAATAAATAGATACACACCTGATGTCAGAATTGATAGGAGAAAGAGCTTGTGGAAGAACACTTCAGTTTGCCAGGCCACTGTCTCTGACCTCAAAGTGGCTGTTGTGAATCAAAGAAACTTCAGAGGGAGATTAGAGTAGGAAACTCCTGTGTCTCCATTCACAAAATGGTTCCAGCCTATATCCAGAAACTTGAATCAAGATAAAGGTCTCTTATCTTTATATGTAAATTGGCCTAGGTACTGCCAGATTCAGGAACATGGGGTTTGTGGGTGGTCATTGTTTTTATTTTTCTAAAAAAATCAGTACTTTCTGCACTCCATTAGCCTTAGAACGCAATGTATAAAACATCTCACCTCAGTCATGTGCCTAAAATTCTGGATAAGGTCCACGAATCAGTTGAAAGGAAACTTATGTCAGGTAGCTGTTACATTTTTCACTTAAAACTCTTGGCACTTGGCTGAAGAATATTCATGGAAAACAGAAGCAAGAGGGAAAAGGCTGGCACACCAGCCCTTTGGAGCCAAAGAAAAGTGAGAAGAATCAGCTCAAAATCTAAAAATATACCTTGTCCCCAAATCAAAACAAAGGTTTTCCAAGTGCAGTGCAGTCCTTAACAACCTTATAAAACTGACTGGCTAGTATATTTGATTTCATTTCAGTGTGCTAATTATAAATTGTAGCTTTCTGACTTCCCATTATGATCTAGTATACTCAACTTCATTGGAAAACAAAATGATGGGAGAACATGCTGAAATGTAAAGGAAGAAGCAAAGGAAAGCCACCAGGGCTGCTGGTTATGACACTTTCTCAATCCTGTATCTGTCCTGTATCTGCTAATGGAAATAAAGTATTGGTCCCATGCCATTTTTGTTTTAAATAGTCTTGTGTTGTTAAATAGTGCTAATAGTCCATTAGAGTACTGTATTGTGTCTTACATGTTTCGATTATACATTAATCTAGCCAAGAATTGGGACAACTGTATGTTTCACCTTTAACAGATGCAAACAAATGCTCTTCTTTTCCATAAAATTGGTACATATAATTTTGGGCATGTGACCGGTTCTTCTTTATCAAGATTGCTATATATGAGTCCTCACAGGTTGAGGAATGCCCTTGTTTCCCCTCCAATCTCTGCCTGAGATGGGTTGTGTTTTTGGACCTCACTACATTGAGGTCCATATGGCGGGTGATAGCAGAGGGATTCGCCATGCATTATGGCGAATATGGTAGGCAGTGTGGGGAAGCCATCACCCCATTTCCTGCATTGCCTGCATAACCTCTTACATATCCCACAGGGGAAAGCGTTGACACCTGACTCCCTCCTGTTCTTCTCAGTTAGAATACAGGTAGCCTCCCGTGTTTTCGTTGTTCCCTTTTATGACATTGATCTTAGTTCAGGGACGGTGTCCTGCCGGAATTAGATGTACATCGTATGATGGGATCCAGGGGACTCCGTCCCTGAACTGAGCGAAAGTGTTGTAGGACGGACAGATTCGCCTGCGTGATGAGGTCATTTGTGACAAGTGTTCTGTCACGCGCTGGGCCTGTAACTATTGTCTTGGTATAGGACGTATACTTTATGCCCAGCGGGAAGACAGGGTGCCTGAAAGAGAGGTTCTTGAGGATTTTCCTGAAAAGGATAGCCCTTTGAGTCTTTAATGAAATAACAAAGTCTTTATTGTTGAACAAATAATAAATCTTCAAGGAGTCAAATAACACTTTAAGGTTTCCTCAATAAACTGTTGGCCCTTTCAGTCTTGTCCCCAGGGGACCGGCAATTGGCTTTGGATAACTGTGAAAACCCTCTTATAACCTCTCCCAGGCTGTCTATATATGGGCCTAGCTGATGTGGGACCCACTACCGATTCTAAATGTGTCTGGGTATCGAGTGGACCTACCAACCAAGGCTTGCAGATGTTTCAGCTGGGGTTCCATGGATCTGTGGTGCTGTTCTCTCTCCAAGGTTTCTTTGGAAACTTTAGGGCTGTTTCCCTCAGGAGCTGTGAGGCTGAGAGGCTGTAAGCTCTCAGCCAGAGCTTTTGGGACCTTTTCCCCTGGAATTTCAATTTCTATTTTCTCAGATGTTCTATATCCCCAGATGTTATTGAGATATGAAGCTTTTCTATGGGACGAGCTGGTCTACGTCCTATAGCTTAGCTTCCTTAAGAGAGACTGACTTAAAAATGGCTCCTTCCCTCCCAGAACCCTGAACAAGGGGTGGAACCAAACTTAATGATTATTGACAGGCGGCCTGTCCTATGATTACAAACATTAGCAGCCAGAAAATAAAGTCGGACAATAAGTCTGGTTCAACTTGCTCATATACTCCAAATCAAGGCTCTCCTTTGCATCATTTCCATGCACACAGTGAATGCTCAGTTTTCCTTCTGGTTTATTCATTTAGTGTCAAAAGCATTGCATAAATAAACAAGTATAAAACTTGTGAGGGAATATGAAATAAAGACTCCATATTGTGATGAGCTCACTGGAAAGGGTTGCTATGGCGACAGCTGCTTGGCCCAGCCAGCATTCTGATTGGTTGCTGCCTCTGGCTTGGCAGAAGTAGACCAACAGTTTTTCTAACTGACATTACAGTTCATATTTTGCTCTTCTGGAGAGTGGAGAAAAGAATCTGACAGGAATTTTTGGTCAGGAATGTAATGGCTGTCTCCAAAGTTTGACTATTTAAAGAAGAGATGAGGCATATTTAAAAGGACTGTTGCATATTGTTGCCCTATATCTGTGTTTGAACTCTTGAACTTCAATAAAGATACTGTTATTGTTTTATTCAAGCCTACATGACAACCTTATTACACAGCAGAGTTTATTTTGATTTAAAGACGGTGATAAAGCTTCCGTTTACATTTACATTTTTATTTTTATTTTTACATAACCACCCGCCACAAAACTGATAAAATAGAGGGAACACAAAAGGCTAAATAATTTTAGACTGAAAACGGGCAACAGCAACCACATTGTCTTTAGCTTTAAGGAGTTCTTCCTCTGTGCATGAGGCAAGGCATCGTGGGCAAGCATACAGATTCTGAGTTGTTTGTTCTGCTCCATAGTTGCACAAGGTGGAGGATTCTTCTAGGTGGTGCCATTTTGCCAATTGTCTTTTGAACTGATAACTGCGGACCACTCTGAGAATTTCAGGGGGGGCTGAAGCCCCTCAAGCCCCCCCCCCCCCCCCCCCGGCTACATGCCTGGGATGAGATATTCAATTGACAACAGGATTAAAAGACAGGTAATAAAACTGAAGAGTTCTGAGATCCTAGGAACTATGTGAGTCTGCCTTGTTGATGGAGAGATAGTTTCATATTGTGTTTGGTCTCCAGTGCATACAGAAGGACTGATGAATCACTTTAAAACTGCATCTGAAAAGCATTTGTTCCTCCGTTGTACTTATCCATATATGAAGGATGTGCTGGGCAGACTTGGCTTGAAGGCAGTCAATTATGGCTCAGCAAGGGTGTGGAAGGAGATTGCAAGTGAACAGAATGTCTCAAAAGGCAGAGGCTTGCTTCTATGAGCTTCAGGCAGGTTTGATCTGACAAAAAGAAGGTTTTGAGCTGAAAGAGACAGGATTTCAGCTTTGAGAAAGAAAGAGAACTACCTGTAGTTTTGGAGAACAGATTAGTTTGTTAGGAAAAATATAATTCATGGTGAAACCATATTAAAACTATTTAAAAATTAGCAATTATTTTATTTGCCCTAGAGTACTTCATTATTAAATCTGGATTTTTATTATAATATTAAAAAAATAAGTGTTGAAATGTGCTTTTGCACAGGAAGTGGCTAAAATGGGAGTGAATCAAAGGCCACATTTTTTATTAATTTAAAAATATTTAATTAACAAATAGTATTCGCCCCGGTGGCAAAGTGCGTTAAAGCGCTGAGCTGCTGAATTTGCAGACCGAAAGGTCCCAGGTTCAAATCCCGGGAGTGGCTTGAGTGCCCGCTGTTAGCTCCAGCTCCTGCCAACCCAGCAGTTCGAAAACATGCAAATGTGAGTAGATCAAGCTCCAGCTCCTGCTAACTTAGCAGTTCAAAAACATGCAAATGTGAGTAGATCAAGCTCCAGTTTCTGCCAACCCAGCAGTTCGAAAACATGCAAATGTGAGTAGATCAAGCTCCAGTTTCTGCCAACCCAGCAGTTCGAAAACATGCAAATGTGAGTAGATCAAGCTCCAGCTCCTGCCAACTTAGCAGTTCGAAAACATGCCAATGTGAGTAGATCAATAGGTCTACTCCGGCGGGAAGGTAACGGCGCTCCATGCAGTCATGCCGGCCACATGACCTTGGATGTGTCTACGGATAATGCCGGCTCTTCGGCTTAGAAATGGAGATGAGCACCAACCCCCAGAGTCAGACATGACTGGACTTAACATCATGACTGGAAAACCTTTTTACCTTATTCTTGTATCAAAACTATAGCACAAGAATCGTAATATATCCATATATTAATTATTTGTATAGATATTAAAACACTTTTTAGTGATAATTAAAAGATAGATTAAAAGAAATAAACAAATGCCCAAAATAGAAGTATACGAAATGGTGGCCATCCAGATAGTTTTGTACCGCAACTCCATCAGGCTTAGTCAGTGTAGCCAGTGCCAAGGAATGCTGGGAAGCATATAATAAAATGCCATATTTTTCTCACCTCTTGGGCTGTTTCGACACATCCATCTAATTCTGGGACAGAACGTGGTGTCATGGACATTGTGGAGAGCTTGGATGAGGGATTCCTGATAGAAGGCTCAGCAGTAGAACTGGAGCTTAGCAATGAACAGCAACTCTCTCAGCCAGGTCCTGAAGGAACATTTATAGAAGAAATGACTACTCAGTCTGCTGACCAAATGTAAGCGACTTCTGCTAAGGAGGAGTAACTGTTCCTGCATTTGTGGAGTTAAGGAATGAAAGGTCTCAGGTGCAACAGGTAACACACATGATAGTAAATTTAAGGGACTGGAGTTTGTTACTTGATTGCTGGCTGTAGTGTCAGTATTTGTGCCAAGACCCAGGGCTCTTGATCTCTCATGCTGTGGAATATGGATTACCTTTGGACATCAGCTTTGGAATTGTGGACTCAACCTTGCATTTTGGATGTTATTGGTAATTGGCTCTTGACCCTGGAACAGATATTTGGATTTCCCTCTTGCATATTCCTCTAAGTGTTTGATATCTTTGTGGACTATTCAGCTAGACCTGGGACTGTTTGTACATTTTCTGTCTGTGTTTGGAGGTTATGGCCTTGGCAGGTGGACTAAATAAATCTGGTTTCCTGCAGGGAGCCTACATGGGCGTTCCAGAAACCAAGCTGGTACAGGGATCCGTCGTTGATACTTACACATAGAATTGATTTACTTGAAGAACTTGCTACATTGGAAAATTGGCTATTCAATGTTTTCTGTACTTTCATAAACTACCACCTGAGGAAGACTCTACACAATCGAAACTGGTCATTTAATAACTGTGGATGTTTATAAACTTTGGATTTGTTTAAAACTTTGGATTCAAAAAGGATTTCCAAACTTGGATGTATAGGATTGGATTTACAATCTATGATTTACACAGTGCCCTATGTGGAACATGAACTCTGGATGTCATTAGACTCACAAACTTTGATTATAAGAGTGTTGTCTTCTATGAATATGTGTGTTTGTAACACGTTGATTATATTCTTTTGGATTCTGTTGCCTTTCCTATACAAGGAAAATTTTGGCTTAGAGACTTGTATTTTGAATCATTAAGTACATTTTGAACCTCTACAATCCTTGTCTGTACATTGAATGTTCTATGACTATAGCATATATATGAAAAATTGTCTAAATTAAGAAAGAAAAAGTGAAGGAATGCCTAATAACAAGTCAGGACCATTCATACCACAGCCTTTCCTTCACTTCCCCATATAATTATGATTATATGATATAGGCTTGGCTGTGCTACAATGAAGTTTTGCCAAAAAAATAAGCAAAGCCCCAGTCTTTCCTGTAGATGGCTCTATGCTACTGTAAAATTGGGGAACAAGATCCGTAGACTTATTCAGGAACTTTTGCTGTATTCTGTCATTTCAGAATATGTACCTTCAGAGTCTCACATGATATGCAATCTTTACTAGTTTCAAACCTATGTAAGATTGTTAGTGCCATCCAGGAAGGAAGCAACGTAATTAAGTTGGCATTTGTGCAGATTAGAAGATAACTGGATGCTTTCCATGTGCCTGTACATCACCTGAGTTTGCATTATTTGGGGCAGCTATAATAAAAGTGGCAATTTTTATCGATTTACTTGTTTGTTTGTTTTTTGATAATGTTATATATTTGATTTCATTATTATTTGTAAAATTGCTGCTTTTAAAAATTATTAAAATGTCACGAGTCTTGTACAGGGATATTTAAAAAAGAGAAAAGAATCCCTGTCCACAAGTGTGCCATCTACCGGTAAATAAAACCAAGGCCCTACCTACACTGCCATATAAATTCCAGATTATCTGCTTTGAACTAGATTATATGACAGTGTAGATTGATTCATATAATCCAGTTCAAAGCAGATAATGTATCTGCTTTGATAATCTGGATTATATGACAGTGTAGAAAGGGGAAGAAGTACAGCAGAAGGTGTGAACTGGTTCCTCTTGGCACATCTACACTGAACACTTAGACTAGTGTGGGCGAGATTAGTTCTGCGATTGACATACCGAGCTGATCAGGGTAACACGAGTCAAAGCCACATGGTGGCTTTGCCCCAAGTTAACAAATGTCAGGACAAATCTGGGCCTGTTGGAACAATTGAGCTGGTTCTGGAATTGAATGGCAGCAACTGTTCCCACTGCAACCTTCTGCTTCCTGTGTTTGGCTGGCTTGATAACATGAGATAGAAGTCACTGTCCCCTCCTGCCCTCCATGTCACAATGATCTCCAGCCCCGACATGGGCTGCTGTCTGCAGTAACATCAAGCAAAGCAATGAGGAGAGGGGAGTGGAATTTCTCCTCTCCCCTCTCTTCATTGCCTGGGGTGACATCACTGCAGGTGACGGCACACAGGTAGGAATCATAGAATCATAGAATCATAGAATAGTAGAGTTGGAAGAGACTTCATGGGCCATCCAGTCCAGCCCCCTGCCAAGTAGCAGGAAATCGTGTTCAAAGCACCCCGAGAGATGGCCATCCAGCTTCTGCTTAAAAGCCTCCAAAGAAGGAGCCTCAACCACAGTCCGGGGCAGAGAGTTCCACTGCCGAACAGCTCTCACTGTGAGGAAGTTCTTCCTAATGTTCAGGTGGAATCTCCTTTCCTGTAGTTTGAAGCCATTGTTCCGCATCCTAGTCTGCAGGGCAGCAGAAAACAAGCTTGCTCCCTCCTCCCTATGACTTCCCCTCACATATTTGTTCATGGCTATCATGTCTCCTCTCAGCCTTCTCTTCTGCAGGCTAAACATGCCCAGTTCTTTAAGCCGCTCCTCATAGGGCTTGTTCTCCAGACCTTTGATCATTTTAGTTGCCCTCCTCTGGACGCTTTCCAGCTTGTTAACATTTCCCTTCAATTGCGGTGCCCAGAATTGGACACAGTATTCCAGGCGTGGTCTGACCAAGGCAGAATAGAGGGGGAGCATGACTTCTCTGGATCTAGATGCTATTCCCCTATTTATGCAGGCCAGAATCCCGTTGGCTTTCTTAGCAGCCGCATCACATTGTAGGCTCATGTTTAACTTGTTGTCCACGAGGATTCCAATGTCTTTTTCACATGTACTGCTATCGAGCCAGGCGTCCCCCATTCTGTATCTTTGCATTCCATTTTTTCTGCCGAAGTGAAGTATCTTGCATTTGTCCCTGTTGAACTTCATTTTGTTATTTTCAGCCCATCTCTCTAGTCTGTCAAGATCGTTTTGAATTCTGCTCCTGTCTTCTGGAGTGTTAGCTATCCCTCCCAATTTGGTGTCATCTGCAAACTTGATGATCATGCCTTCTAATCCTCCGTCTAAGTTGTTAATAAAGATGTTGAACAAAACTGGGCCCAGGACAGAACCCTGCGGCACTCCACTCGTGACTTCTTTCCAAGATTAAGAAGACGCATTGGAGCCGTGACATGGCCAAAGACCACTGCACCATGGAAGGTGGAAGGGGACAGTTAGACTAGCTGTCCAGCAGCATCGAACTATATTTGGCACCACTGGGCAGCTCTGTGGCTGGCGACAGGTTCCTTGTGTGATCCATATCAGGGCTGATCCAGCATACATCATGCCAGATTTTAGATTCAGTGTAGATCCACCACCAGTTAGCAGTGACTGCAGGTGACTTACAATTGTGTTTGTAATGTTAGATCCATGCAGAGCCTGGAGAGGTTACTTTTTGAGGGTGACAGCTGCTGGAATCCCTAGGATTCTGGAAGTTAATGACAGTTCTGATTGTACTGATCCATTTAGTTTTCATGGCAAGAATACTGTGGTGGGTTGCAATTACTTTCCCCAGGGATGGTATTTAGTCTGACCTCTCTGCCATGACCTTCCTGTCTTGGGTGTCCCTTCACATTTTCAGTCATGATATCATTGAGGTGCCCAAGCTCCAGCACCACAACAAGATAACAATCCTTTGCAAGCGAGGAAGAGCTGAGGAGCCTTATAACCAAGGTGAAAGAAGAAAGTGCAAAAGATGGGTTGCAGTAAAACATCAAGAAAACCAAAATTATGACAACCAGACTGATTGATAACTGGCAAATAGAAGGAGAAAACATGGTGGCAGTGACAGATTTTGTATTTCTAGGCTCAAAGATTACTGCAGACACAGACTGCAGCAAGGAAATCAGAAGATGTTTACTTCTTGGGAGGAGAGCAATGGCCAACCTCGATAAAATAGTGAAGAATAGAGACATCACACTGGCAACGAAGGTCCACATAGTTAAAACAATGGTATTCCCCATAGTAATCTATGGATGTGAGAGCCGAGCGAAGGAAGATGGATGCTCTTTAACTGTGGTGTTGGAGAAAAATTCTGAGAGTGCCTTGGACTGCAAGAAGATCCAACCAGTCCATACTCCAGGAAATAATGCCGAACTGCTCACTGGAGGGAAGGATATTAGAGGCAAAGATAAAGTATTTTGGCCATATAATGAAAAGACAGGAAAGCTTGAAGAAGAGAATGATGCTGGGGAAAATGGAAGGAAAAAGGAAGAGGGGCCAACCAATAGCAAGATGAATGGATGGTATCCTTGAAGTGACTGGCTTGACCTTGAAGGAGCTGGGAGTGGCGATGGCTGACAGGGAGCTCTGGCATGGGCTGGTCCATGAAGTCACAAAGAGTCGGAAGCAACTGAATGAATAAACAACAACAAATGACAGTTCTAGTCAAGTATAGAGAACCAGTATGGTATAGTGGTTTGAGGACTAGGATTCTGGAGACCAGTGTTCAAATCCCTGCTCAGTAATAAAATACATTGGACTCTCTTAGCCTCAGAAAAAGCCAAAGACCCTCTGAACAAATCATACAATAATATATTGTGATAGGTTCACTTTCGGATTGCCATAAGTCAAAAATGACTTGAAGGTACACAACAACAACAATAAAGTCAAATTATTTTTTCCAAGTTCTGGATTTGTGTTCATCAAGAGATGATCATACATATGTGAATATTACATATAACTGGACATTTTTCTATTTTAAATTAAGTTGTTTAGAAATTGTTTTGTTTTATGTGTTAAACATTTTACTATGCTTGAAGAATTATTCCCAGAAGTATTCTTCTTGTTATGAATCTTTCTATAATGATTTGTTGTATGAGACGCCTCAATATTGAGCCGGATATAACGATTTTAATAAATAATAAAATAAAATAATGTCAAGGACACTTGGAATAGACTCATTGAAATCATTGGGACTTCAGTAAATCTTGACTACCTTTGAGTCCTAGTAATTCCTCTGGTCTAATCTAAGTACAGTAGAGTCTCACTTATCCAACATTCGCTTATAAAACGTTCTGGATTATCCAACGCATTTTTGTAGTCAATGTTTTCAATACATCGTGATATTTTGGTGCTAAATTCGTAAATACAGTAATTACTACATAGCATTACTGCATATTGAACTACTTTTTCTGTCAAATTTGTTGTATAACATGATGTTTTTGGTGCTTAATTTGTAAAATCATAACCTAATTTGATGTTTAATAGGCTTCTCCTTAATCTCTCCTTATTATCCGACATATTAGCTTATCCAACATTCTGCCGGCCCGTTTATGTTGGATAAGTGAGACTCTACTGTATGTTTAAATCTGGATCTAACTTATTATCTTTAGGGTTCACACACTGATGATAACCTTTGATGGTTTGTCATGACAGATCTATGAAATGTTCTTTTTGGGTGTATGGAAATTGTTTATCAGACGTGAAAATAAAATTGTATTTGTTCTGTCACAGAACAACTTGGCTACAAACCATGGGTCATCTGAATTCCTTTTTACATTCTAAATTTTGTGACTCAGTCCTTATGTTTATGGGGAGGTCTAATACATAATTCAAGCTGCATTTATCTTAGAGAAAACCCACTGAAAGCATTTACTGTTGAGACAACACGCAAAGGATTGTGCAGTAGGTTGCAATATTTTACATAAGCTTCTTCTTAGTTATGATTTCTAAGGAGTCTAAAATGTTTAGGCACTGCACAAAATTAAACAGTTGTACCAACATATCATTTATTATTTTTAATAAAGTATACAGTATTTGATCAGTGCACAAAATTAAGAACTTATAGCTTTTGCCTATATACTTACAACACCTTCCCTCGGTTGGTGCCCCACAGGTTTTTAAAACTGTAATTTGCATCAGCATCCGTTAGCATGGCTAATGTCTATAAATACTAGGAATTGTTGTCTAACATCTGAAGAACCCCAAGTTGCAGAGGGCTTTCTTGAGTCTAATATGCATTAATGTGCTACTGTTACTCTGGGGCACACATGTTGAGTACTCAGATGAACAAATGTTTTCACATTTCAACAGTGTAAATAAATACTGGTCCTGTGTTTACACATGCTTGTTTATCACTCAGAGATGCATGAAGTGATGACCTGTATACTCAACATGAAGTCATGATGCAAACATTTTCAACAGAGACAGCTTCAAAGTCATTGAATCCTGAGGTATTGAGTGAAACACACAAATGTGTGAACAAGCATTCTGTTTTTAACCACAAGACCAGTAGTGTTGTTTTTTTAGGTTCAGTAGAGCCAAGATGCATAGATAAAAAACCAATGTCCACTCTTGGATATACTCAGCATTAAGGTACTAAAATGGAATGGTTGGCATCCAAATGACTCGTTCTATGTGTCTGATGAGAGCTGTGTGTTTATTGAATGGCATGCCTCATAGCAAATTCAGAGATGTCTTAGGCCCATTCTACACTGCCACAGATTATCCGCTTTGAACTGGATTATATGGCAATGTAGACTCAGTTTAAAGTAGATAATATAGATTATCTGATTTGATAATCTGGATTATATGGCAGTGTAGAAAAGCCCTTAGAAGCCCCACACCCTACCTCTTAATATGGCAGGGTTAACTAATATGCCTTTGGGCTAGGGATGGAAAAGAATTCAAAGATTTTTGGAATATGGTAAAAGGACATTTTTGGTGGTAGTGGTAAGAAACCTTGATGCTGAGATTGATGACAATATTTCATGTGCAAGGGTCTTTTTATACACACAAAATTATGTGCAGGGAACATAATTTTCTGTGCATAAAATAATATTGCTGTTTTCTTTAACACACACAATCCTGCACATTTTACAATTAGTAAAAGTGAGGCAGTTTTTTTTTTAAAGTGAAAGACCACAGAGATGTAGAGTCAGAAATGTATGACTTATCCTTTGCTCTCAAATCAGAGCTGTTGTTATTGGGTGCAGCAGAATGCTGTCCAGTAGTCAATGTTGAAGTAACATTTTAAACACATTTCATGTGTTTTATAATGATTGTGATTTTTAATGCCTTTTAAATTTATTTGTGTGTTTTTGTAAAACTGTATACTGTAAGCTGGTTTTATATCTGTAAGCCACCCTGAGTCCCTCTGGGGAGATGGTGGCGGGATACAAAAATAAAATTATTATTATTATTATTATTATTATTATTATTATTATTATTATTATTATTATTATTTTACAGTTCCTCCACTATTTATTTACAGGCAGTCCCCAAGTTACAAAAGTCCAACTTACATACGACTGTTAGCTACAAATGGGGATGAGACAACAGGAAGTGAGAGGAAATCTATCCCTAGGAAGGTAAATTCACTCCTGTGATAATAATAAATACTTGGGAAGTGTTCGACTTGTGATTTTGTGATATGAAATCCAGCATGTCTATCTTGTTTGCTGTGTCATACAATAAAATAATAATAATAATAATAATAATAATAATAATAATAATAAAACTTTATTTTTATTACGCCCTATCTCCTTGAGAGGACTCAGGGTGGTTTACAACAACAAAAACAACAACAACAAAAGACAAGCATTCAATGCTGACAAAACACAACAAAATTGATCAAATCATGGGAAAAAGGTGTCTCCACTGAAGTTTCTTCACCAATCCCTGTTTTTACGACAATCCGAACTTTTCAAAATCCAATTGTCACAGGGAGAGAAAGTAAGATGTAATATTCTGAATGGGACACAGACAGCAAAGTAAATGTTACAGGGATGTTAATCCTTCTCTATGCTATCCCAAACTTTATTTATTTATTTACCATATTCACCCTCTGCTGTGCAGAACAATTTGATGTTCCGATTTTTAAAGTAATTGTTACGTTGTTTTTATCTTGTATTGCATTATTTTTAAATCTCATTGTTTTAGTGGATTGTGTGTATTGTATGCTATGTTATTGTCATATTCTCGTTGTAAGCCACCCCGAGTCCCCGCGGGGAGATGGTGGCGGGGTATAAATAAAGTTGTTGTTGTTATTATTATTAATATTATATTTTTATCCCGCCTTATCTCACGCCAAGGGGGACTCAGAAGGGCTTACAACTTGGCACAATTCGATCCCACATCAAAACATAAACATAACAAATTATAAATACATCAAACATTAAATCATTGGACATAAAACAGTAACAGATAAATACAATTAAAACAGGATCTTAAGAGGAATTAAAAGAACCATATCCTCCACAATCAGAGTCCATGAGCCATTTCAGTTACAGTCACATTAATTCACAGCTGTCTATTGCATTGTAGCTAGTCTGCGAATGCTTGGTTCCAAAGCCAAGATTTTACTTATTTTCTAAATACCAGGAGGGAGGAGGTTGATCTCACATCACTAGGAAGGGAGTTCCACAGTTGAGAGGCCACCACTGAGAAGGTCCTGTCTCTTGTCCCCACCAACCACCCCTGAAAAGGAGGTGGGACTGAGAGCAGAGCCTCCCCAGAAAATCTTAGTATCTGTCCTGGTCAGAGCCGGCCCTAGGTATTTTTCAAGTGTAGGCGAACAGAATTTTGGCACCCCCCCAAAAAAACCAATCACTGAAAAATAAAAGCATTGAATAAGCGAAAATGTTGGATAATAAGGAGGGATTAAGGAAAAGCCTATTAAACATCAAATTACATCAAGATTTTACAAATTAAGCACTAAAACATCATGTTTTACAAGAAATCAACAGAAATAGCAGTCTCAACTGCGCCCCCGTATGTTTTGCGCCCGAAGCAACCGCTTAATTCGCCTCATTGTTGGACTGACCCTGGTCCTGGTCCATAGGAGGAGTTGCGTTCAGATAGCTAAGCTGGGCCAGAAACTTTAAAAAATTGGCTGGAGTTGTACTTAAGAATGTACTTGTCCCAACCTACATACAAAGTCAACTTAAGAACAAACCTACAGAATCTATCTTGTTTGTAGCCCAGGGACTGCCTATATTTAATTATACTGAGCCTTTCTTCTGAGATGGGATCTACTATGGAATGGAAGGATGTGGCAGGTTATCTTTTACTTTAGGTTGTAAAATGTCTGTATGCAAACATATTGGGAGTACAGGAGAGAACTGTGGGCCCTCATTCTTACCTGAAGGTATCTTTTTACACTCAGGGGATAGGTGCAGAACATATGAGATTTCAATTTCAGTCAGATGTGCCAATCCATTCCTTCCAGGTACCTGCTCAATTTTCTTCTCAAAGGGCATGGTCAAGTGGGAGAGTTTGTATGGTTTGGGACCACTGGGAAGCTACCCTAAGATAACTAATAAAGTTGTGGTTCTTTTACACTCCAGTCACATGTTGTCAATGTCCTTTACTTCATACACTAAGATACATTTGTGAAACTCAAGGCTTGTGGGCCGAATCCGGTCATCAATGCCATTATATGTGTCCCTCCACTACAACTCCTGTATTAATCATTAGAAAGCATGGATGGAGTTGCTGGGAGTTGCAATACAGTAACATTTGGAAGGCTGAAGTTTGTTCTGCTTTGTTAGAATAGTGGGGTTTAAATATAGATACTCGGCTTGATGATATGATGTTTGACTTTAAAATGTCCTTTATCTTTTCCCCAAGCTCAGAGCCACAAGTGCTTCTTGGGCTGCAATTTTGAGTATCCCTGGTTCACATGGCGGATAATCAAAAGTGATGAGAGTTGTCATTCAGTAACATCCGGAGACACTAACTGGGTAAAAACTAAAGAGCACCAACCACTATATAAAAAGTATATACAGTAGAGTCTCACTTATCCAAGCTAAATGGGCTGGCAGAAGCTTGGATAAGCGAATATCTTGAATAATAAGGAGGGATTAAGAAAAAGCCTATTAAACATCAAATTAGTTTATGATTTTACAAATTAAGCACCAAAACATCATGTTATACAACAAATTTGACAGAAAAAGTAGTTCAATACGCAGTAATGTTATGTTGTAATTACTGTATTTACAAATTTAGCACCAAAATATCACGATATATTGAAAACATTGACTACAAAAATGGCTTGGATAATCCAGAGTCTTGGATAAGCGAGGCTTGGATAAGTGAGACTCTACTGTAGTTGACTCTCCATATATATGGATTCTCCATGGATTTGAAGACAGAGTTGAACTGGTCCCGATAAAAATTAATTTGACACCCCTGCACTAAGTTGTGTCTGTCTTGGTAGAGCAAGTAAAGGGCTCAGCTCATTTTATGCTCTGGACACCTATATAAAGTCATTGGGTCCTTGAACAGAATATGAGGAAGGAGTTGAAAGGTGTTGGCAGTCTGCTTTTGCAAGTTCAACAGCATTTTCTTGGATTTAGCATTGGGACCATGGTGGCCATAATGAATGATGAATTCTAAGAAATGTACAAAATATAATTCTACACAAATTCTTCCTCTTTTTAATGCACAGGTCCCATTATATCCATGTAAGAAGATTTTGATTTTATTGGGATATATAGCTACTAGCAAAGTCAGTTTGGGAAAATCGCTTTCCATTCTAGAGACTGTGCCTATGTGTTTTCCTTGAGAGATGAGATGTATTTGATGCCAAAATACAATTTGCAAAAAGCAAACCCAAACTCTATCACTAATTAGCTTCTTCCTGTAAAGAAATTGAAAGTGTACTTTTATCAGAAAAAAAGAAAAAATATATGATCTTTTTCCCATGAGGATACCAAGGAATCGATCTTTCTGCTTGAGAATATGCGGCCTAGCTATATAGGCTTAAGGCTTTTAATTTGCTTACACCATAGATAGACTGGTTGAGCTCTATAGCTCATACGATCAATGAAAAACAGTTTACTTCAAACTGGGTTCCATTTTTAAAGAATTCCATTAAGTAGTAATAAAGGCCGTCTATTAATAAGATTACTACAGAGTTCTGAGTAAAGGGGGAAGCTGTGGTATTTTATCCACAGTGTGGATGCTGTAGAATTTCTTTTAAAAAATGAAATGAAAAACCAGGGAGATAGAAACAAAGTATAGGTGGAAGGAGGGTAATTTGATTTTTCTTCATCCTTTCTTAGGGAAATATAGCTGGCGGCACCCTGCATGAATGGTCCCACTGCTAGAAGAATGTGGGAGCACTTACACCATTGAAGATTATAGACTCTACTTGCAATCTAACTGGTACATTTTGGTTGTGTAATTTGTGTAATTGTATAAAAGTTGCAACTGTACTTGTATTAACTTACTGACTTTAACTCCTGTAGCAGTGGTTCCCAATCTTTTTTTGACCAGGGGCCACTTTGACCAGCATTAGTACCAAAACATTAGTACCAAAAGTGTTACAAATCCGGTTTTAGCCAACTTTAGATTTGGTTTAGTTATCTGGGGTGATGATTTCAAAGATTGCATTGGATAGACCACATCAGCTCTAGTTTCTGATACAGAACATATGCCATCCAGTAGTTGCCATCTGCTTGCCCACAGAAAACCATATTTAATAATTAGAGATGATGTGGTTTATCCAATGTAATTTTCTGAATCAGCACCCCAAATAACCCCAGGAACAGGCCTAAAAATGAAGACACCAAGGTGCCCCTGCTTCCAGGCAACACATGGAACAGCTCCACTCACGGAGGGAGGAGGAGGAGAAGCAGCAGCCAGGAGGCTTGTTGTTGTGACTTTCATGGGTAGTCAGCTTCTCCCCCTCCTAACTTCCCTGTTGCCTCTGAACTATAAGAGGGTTTTATGAGACCAGTCGCTCTCATTGCAATGGTGTAGTAACGGTGAGGCTGCGGACCATACTTTAGTTCGTGGGGACCACTGGTGGTCCATAGACCACAGACTGGGAGCTACTATTCTATAGTAATTATGCTACATCAGAATATTATGCTGCACTAACTGTACATACTAAATTTTTTAGATCCCACAAAGCTTTTCATTAAATCAACAGCATGAACCAATGCATATCAACACAGAAACGAATCCTATCAAATTCAGTGAAACCTGTTTCTAATAAGAAGTAAATCACAGCCTCAGTTACTAATTCAAAGTCGTGAGTACCTGCTGATGGTGTGAGACCTCTTCATCTCAGGATCTCTAGCGATTCCTGTGAGCAAGAGCTATCTGCCATTTAAATTTCACTCCCTTTACCCCCAGGCAGGGAATTGGGATATTTGAAGTGTGAAGGGCAGAGCTTCTTGGCACTGGTACTGAATGCAACCACCAATTTGATGATCCCCATATGAGCTTCCCTATTTTGATGTTTTTAAGTATTTCTCCTTTTTCATCTTTTCAAGTTCCATTCCCTACCATGCCCACTCTGGGTTGCTAAAATATTGATTTTTGTTGTTGCTACAGCTATGAATCTTCCTCAAGACTATATATGTCTCTTAGGATTTAGACTTGCAAACAAGAACTGTAAAGATGCTCTTCTACGTAGATACTGAAGAAGGCTATTTGCTGTACAGTGCTGGGGCAGGAAGAAACTCATAGTTCTGTCAAGGCCAGCTCAAGACATTTTGCTGCCTGAAGTAGGACAGAAAAAAAGGGGTTCCCATTCTCCCCTCCAATCTAGGTGTGCAGTGCCAAAAGCAGAATATAACAAGTATCTCTTTACACACAGTAAAAATAAAAACTTAAATAATCAACAGCTAGTTGCCATTTCATAATACTCAAAGCCAACTGCTTATGTGGGCTGTACCACTCTGTCTAATGGTTTTCTGTGTTTTGTCTACATATATTTACTCAGAAATCAAGGGGAGAGGGCAGGGAGGTTGCTATTCTTAATTCTCCTAAATAATAATAATAATAATAATAATAATAATAATAATAATAATAATAATAATAATAATTTTATTTTTATACCCCGCCCCATCTCCCCGAAGGAACTCGGGGCGCCTTACATGGGGCTAAGTCCAGTCAACAACAATAAAACAAAGCGATAAAACAGATTAAATAACAATAAAAACAAGTCATAAAATCACATACAGGGACAAAAGATAAATTCTTGGATAAAATCTGGAGAAACCTGGGTCAAAAGTGCTAGTTTGTCAAATCACCAGGAAGGGGTGAATTATCCAAATTGTCGTCGCCTTCAAGGTGCTGGAAGAGGCGTAAATACAGGACTACTATTGGAAATGCAACAGGTCAGACTTACTAGATCAGTTATCGAAGGCCTGCTGGAAGAGCTATGTTTTCAGGCTCTTCCGAAAGGAGAGGAGGGTAGGGGCCTGCCTGATCTCCCTTGGGAGCAAGTTCCAGAGCCGGGGGGCCACGACAGAGAAGGCCCTCTCCCTCGTCCCCACCAACCCCGACTGCAAGGGTGGTGGGAGCGAGAGGAGGGCCTCCCCCAACGAGCGAAGAGATTGTGCAGGTTCATAGGGGGAAATACGGTCACGAAGGTAGGTGGGTCCCAAACCGTTTAGGGCTTTGTAGGTAATGACCTGCACCTTGAATTGGGCTCGGAAAATAAACGGCAGCCAATGGAGCTCCTTGAACAGGGGAGTAGAACGCGCCCTGTAATTTGCTCCAGTTAGAAACCTGGCTGCCGCACGTTGTACTAGTTGCAGTTTCCGGGCTGTCTTCAAAGGCAGCCCCACGTAGAGCGCATTGCAATAATCCAGTCTAGAGGTAACTAAGGCATGGACCACCCTGGTCAGATCTTTAATTCTGAATGTGCCGTCCTCAATCCCGTTTTCCATCTTGTTTGCCGTTTCTTCTGAGATCTGGCATGAACTGAAGGGATTTTGCGACTCTACATGAACAAATTCATTCAGGTGTCCTGGCAGTGTCCTAGGATGCTGCGAAAAGTATATGTGATGAGCTCTTAAAAGTCCAAAATAATTGCTATAATTCATATAGAAATATAGTACATCTCACCCTAGTGTGGAAGCCAGTGACCAAGTCATCTTGTGTGACTTGAAAATGTCGTTCACATGCAAACTGTTTATAATAAATAAATAATAATAAAAACTTTATTTCTAGATTGCCCTCTCTCCCCAGAGGGACTCAGGGCGGTTAACATACATATAAATGGCAAACATTCAATGCCACAATTTCTTAATTAATATCAAAAGTATAAATGACAATAACATACACATTATAATAAAAAAATTTCACATTAAAAAACAATACATTTAAACTTGACAATTATTGCACAGAACAAGCGTTTCACTTAGACCATAGCTACTATGGGGTGACAGTTATGTTCGTCCTCCTCCTCTCCATATGTTAAGGTGCATAGATGTGTCTTTAACTGTTTCTTGAAAAAGGAGATGAGCACCAACTCCCAGCGTCAGGTACAACTAGACTTAATGTCAGGGGAAAACCTTTACCCTTACTATAGAAGCACAACATACGGTATCTCATGAAAGCCTTTAAAAAAAATGATTTGTAAGATATCAACATACTTTCCCAACTGTTTGGACAATATGTAAATATGTTCTGTTCTGTTCAACATCTTTATTAACGACTTAGACGAAGGGTTAGAAGGCACGATCATCAAGTTTGCAGATGACACCAAACTGGGAGGGATAGCTAACACTCCAGAAGACAGGAGCAGAATTCAAAACGATCTTGACAGACTAGAGAGATGGGCCGAAACTAACAAAATGAAGTTCAACCGGGACAAATGCAAAATACTTCACTTCAGCAGAAAAAATGGAATGCAAAGATACAGAATGGGGGACGCCTGGCTAGACAGCAGTGTGTGCGAAAAAGACCTTGGAGTCCTCGTGGACAACAAGTTAAACATGAGCCAACAATGTGATGTGGCAGCTAAAAAAGCCAACGGGATTCTGGCCTGCATCAATAGGGGAATAGCGTCTAGATCCAGGGAAGTCATGCTCCCCCTCTATTCTGCCTTAGTCAGACCACACCTGGAATACTGTCTCCAATTTTGGGCACCACAGTTGAAGGGAGATGTTGACAAGCTGGAAAGCGTCCAGAGGAGGCCGACTAAAATGATTAAGGGTCTGGAGAACAAGCCCTATGAGGAGCGGCTTAAAGAGCTGGGCATGTTTAGCCTTCAGAAGAGAAGGCTGAGAGGAGACATGATAGCCATGTACAAATATGTGAGGGGAAGTCATAGGGAGGAGGGAGCAAGCTTGTTTTCTGCTGCCCTGCAGACTAGGACGTGGAACAATGGCTTCAAACTACAGGAAAGGTGATTCCACCTGAACATCAGGAAGAACTTCCTCACTGTGAGAGCTGTTCGGCAATGGAACTCTCTCCCCCGGGCTGTGGTGGAGGCTCCTTCCTTGGAGGCTTTTAAGCAGAGGCTGGATGGCCATATGTCGGGGGTGCTTTGTATGCGATTTCCTGCTTCTTGGCAGGGTGTTGGACTGGATGGCCCATGAGGTCTCTTCCAACTCTACTATTCTATGATTCTATGATTCTATGTGTAAGAATTTTCTCTCTCTCTTGGGCTCCTCTCTTGATGTATTTGTGACATCATAGACCACTTCTTATAAAGATCAGGAGACCTTTATGACCTCAATAGAATTTCTCCATGCCTGATGTTCTCACATTGAAGCTTCTCTAATGGAAGTATTTCTGGTTGACTATCATACCATAAGCTCTTACGTGCTTCTCTTGGGGACTGTCGTCTTCCTGCCAAATGTTCTCAGTCATGAAAAACCAGCCTGGGCCACAACTGGCTTGGATTTGTCATCAAAGGAATGAGAGCTACTGTGGAAGAAAGATCCATCTAATGTCTGTACTAGTATTTTTGGCTTAGACATTACGGAAAGGACCATAGAGATGTTTATTTGTGGTGTGTTGCTACTCGTCACCGTGATTGGCATATCTATATGCTATCCTGAAGAAAGTTCTCAGTTATGAAAAACCAGCCTGGGCCACAACTGGCTTGGATTTGACATCTCAGGAACGAGAACAACTGTGGAAGAGAGAACCATCTGATGTCTGTATTATTTTTGGCTTGGACATTTCACTAAGGACCTTAGAGAAGTGGTTTATTCGTGGTGCGGTGCTACTGGTCACAGTTATCGGTATATCTATCATCTACATTTCATTGAAACACATGAAAAACGTTAAGGTAAGATTTATATGCATGCATTATAGAATGAACGGTATGATCCACTCATTTGAGTGCCTCACATATTTTATTTGATTTGCATATTTCTAATGAAAACGTATTTGCATTGTTCTCTATGCCTGCAAGAAGAAGAACCTTACAAAAAAGTTACAGCACTTTTTATAGGTCTCCTCCCTGTATTTAACAGCAGACTGACACTTTGAGAAAATGTCACTTATGGACAGCTTAAGGGCCTCTCCCTTTCCTTCTTATGGTTTTTTGTCTTTAAAACATATGTGACTGATTGTCAAAGGGATGAGGATTTAAAGCAGAAGACTAACCTCTGGAAAGTCTGGAAAGTCAAGCACATCACCACTTTCACTCACCCTGTTCCCAATCTAGACCCTGTCCATTAACCTTGAGATTCTGCCTTCTGCCATCAGAGTTTACTGTTCACTTTGTTAGAAGATTAAGTATTTTTGAAATCAAATCAGCCTATTCTTTTTTTTTAATCTGATGTGGGCTGATCATTTTAATATGTCAATTTATTCATTATAGCAGAGTTGATCAGGGTCTACTTATAGCAGATCCTGGAGTAATTTGCAATGCATCCATTTTGGAAATACAGTAGAGTCTCACTTATCCAACATAAACGGGCCGGCAGAACGTTGGATAAGCGAATATGTTGGATAATAAGGAGGGATTAAGGAAAAGCCTATTAAACATCAAATTAGGTTATGAATTTACAAATTAAGCATCAAAACATCATGTTATACAACAAATTTGACAGAAAAAGTTGTTCAATACTCAGTAATGCTATGTAGTAATTACTGTAGTTACGAATTTAGCACCATCACGATGTATTGAAAACACTGACTACAAAAATGCGTTGCATAATCCAGAACATTGGATAAGCGAGGCTTGGATAAGTGAGACTCTACTGTAATAGCAATCTTCTTGAAATGAAGGAAGTGGGAATGTAGCAATGGATGAGGATGCAAATCTCTGAGTGCAGAATTCTTGAATTCTTAAAATAAGCTTTTTGTCTTCGTTTCAATCCTCTTGGTAGATCTTGGAGTTCTAGTTAAAAATCAAACTCAAGTATTGTCGAAGGCTTGCATGGCCGGAATCACAGAGTTGTTGTGTGTTTTCCAGGCTGTATAATCATGTTCTGGAACATGGCATACAGCCCGGAAAACAGACAACAACCAAACCAAAGTAGATCTCGCAGGATATGAATATTGATATTTCTCATTCAATAACTATGAGTTGATAGATGAATGGTGGTACCACCATCTTGTATGTCATGACTACCCTAGCACTTGACATCCTAGAACAGGGGTCCCCAAACTAAGGCCCGGGGGCCGGATGTGGCCCTCCAAGGTCATTTACCTGGCCCCCGCCCTCAGTTTTATAATATAATATTTGTATATCATTTTAAATAATATAATATATTGTATATACATATAATATTGATAATAATATTATGTTATACAATATAATACTAATAATAATACCATATAATAATATTAATTAATTATATGTTATATATTACATATAATATTACAGTATAGTGGTATAGTTCAATATAGTAATATATAATGCTAATTTTGTGCTATGCTAAAAATATAATATATTGTATGTACATACAGCTGCTCTGTGTCCCCTTCGGGATGAGAAGGGCGGGATATAAATGTAGTAAATAAATGTAGTAAATGAATAAATAAATAATTTTAGACTTAAGCTCACCCAAAGTCTGAAATGACTTGAAGGCACACAACAATAACAATCCTAATTAACTTGACAATCTCATTGGCCAGAAGCATGCCCACACTTCCCATTGAAATCCTGATAGGTTTGTGTTGGCTACAATTGTTTTTAAATATTGTATTGTTCTTTCATTGTTGTTGTTGTTTTGCACTACAAATAAGACACGTGCAGGGTGCATAGGAATTTGTTCATTTTTTAAAAAAATGATAATTCGGCCCCTCCACAGTCTCAAGGATTGTGGACCGGGCCTTTGCTTTAAAAGTTTGAGGACCCCTGTCCTAGAACATCCATGATCCCAATGTCTTTCTGTGCCAATCAGTTATTGCTCCTAAATCATCTGAAGTGTGGCGGTGTAGGTATTGTAGGCTGTGGCACAGCTGGCTAGTAACCAGCTGCTATAAATCACTATTGACCGAGAGGTTATGAGTTCGAAGCCCGGGTCGGGTTAAGTCTCCGACCATTAATAGCCCCGGCTTGCTGTTGACCTATGCAGCCCCGAAAGACAGTTGCATCTGTCAATTAGGGAAATTTAGGGACGCTTTATGCGGGAGGCTAATTTACAACACCATAAAACTGCCAGCAAAACACGAGGAAAGGAATGAGGAAGTACAGCCACTACTGGACAGTGAAGCAACAGCTCCCCGCGTGGCCAGAATCGTGAAGCTGGAAAAATGTTAAAAAATGCCTCTGAGTCTGTCTAATGTATGTTGTTTGTCTGTTGGCATTGAATGTTTGCCATATATGTGTTCATTGTAATCCGCCCTGAGTCCCCTTTGGGGTGAGAAGGGCGGAATATAAATACTGCAAATAAATAAATAAATAAATAAATAAATAAATAAATAAATAAATAAAATGATATTGCCATGTAGATAGGTGCCTTTAGATTCGGACAAAAAAATCCTTATTGCCCTGTGAATAGCCCAGATCAGGCTGTTGTCTTATCCACCATTTCCCTTCCACTCTGCATCGCAGACAGATAAAAAAGCAGAGGCCGCATTAGCAACTCTGTCTCCTTTCCTCTTTTGCCCTCACATTCTCCTCCCTCAGCTCCACACCTCTCTGTCGGCTGGTTGCTTCTAAAAGGATTAATTAGGAAGATGTGAGCAGGGGTTGGAACGTCAAAAAACAATCGTCACTTTCCTATCTGACCCCTATCACCAGCTGCAGAATTAACAAATTGAATGTCGTCAGCAAACAGGAGTTGCAGATGATATGAAGTTCATTACTAGCAGTGCAGGGCTTGTTGTTCAAAGCCCATTTTAAACAACTCTTGCTGATTAAATTCCTTGCAGGGACTCCTGCCAGACGCTGTTAGAAAATACGGACATCTAACAAGTCTCTTTCTCTCTCTCTTTTAAACATGTGCCAATTATTTGTCTCCTATCTGCAGGTGCTGGCAAGGATCAGTGCTTTGGCCCCGCTGTCTACAGTCTTATCCATTTGGCGCCTCATGTAGCACTCTCACATTACCAGCAGTGGGGTTCTGGTTTTGACTGTGAAAAGCTGTGAGTATAACTCTCTTCCCCCCACACCTCGCTCTCCCTGGCTCTTTCCTTTCACCTTCCTATTCCCACAGCTCTCTTAAAAGTGCCTCAAAGTGACAAGAAGAGACCCTTGGTGATCCTGTCAAAGATGTTGCAAAGATGACACATACGGGAGGAGGGGGAGGGACATTATTTTCAAGGCACACAGGCATTCAGGTATACTTTCTTCTTGGCCAGAGCATTGGTTGGTGTTTTGTTTTGCTCTACTTGTTTTTGCTCAATGAAAATGGCCACCAAGCAATAGGCAATAAATGCTTAAAGATATCCTGAATCAATCTAGTCTGTTCTTACAGCAAAATGCTATACACTGTGGCCTGGAAATCTTGCATTGTTCTGGATTTCAGGTTCTCAGGCTAGTGGCGATAAAGGTCAAGCTATGTGTTATATTAAACCCCGACATTTGGGTCAATTGGGCAAAAGATTGACAATACTCTGGGTTTTAGTATGAACTTTAAAGGAGCTGATCCTATTTCTAAAATGACAAACCTCACTTACATGGAAGTAACTAGCTGCTACTGTAAGGAAAGGATGACATTTCTCCTCTGTGCCTGTTGTGATCCTGATCATTATCAGTTCCCCACCCATGGCATATGGCATTTCTGTCTGAAGTACAGTACTTTTTACTCTTGTGGAGATGACTATGACCAGATGATCATAGAATCAAGCAGTTGGAAGAGACCTTGTGGGCCATCTGGTCCAACTCCCTGCCAGGATGCAGGAAAATCACATTCAAAGCACCCCCGACAGATGGCCATCCAGCCTCTGCTTAAAAACTTCCAAAGAAGGAGCCCCTACCACACTCTTGGGCAGACAGTTCCACTGCTGAACAGCTCTCACAGTGAGGAAGTTCTTCCTAATGTTCAGGTGGAATCTCCTTTCCTGTAGATTGTTTCACATCCTAGTCTCCAGGGCATCAGAAAACAAACTTGCTCCCCTCTCCCTATGACTTCCCCTCAAATATTTATATATGGCTATCATGTCTCCTCTCAGAATCATAGAATCATAGAATAGTAGAATTGGAAGAGACCTCATGGGCCATCCAGTCCAACCCCCTGCCAAGAAGCAAGAAATCGCATTCAAAGCACCCCCGACAGATGGCCATCCAGCCTCTGCTTAAAAGCCTCCAAAGAAGGAGCCTCCACCACAGTCTGGGGGAGAGAGTTCCACTGCCGAACAGCTCTCACAGTGAGGAAGTTCTTCCTGATGTTCAGGTGGAATCTCCTTTCCTGTAGTTTGAAGCCATTGTTCCGTGTCCTAGTCTGCAGGGCAGCAGAAAACAAGCTTGCTCCCTCCTCCCTATGACTTCCCCTCACATATTTGTACATGGCTATTAGGCTTGCTCAAATAATTCGTTTTCCCCGTTAACCGTTATTAATTCGTTATTTTCGTTTGTTTTGAAGCAATATACGGCATTGGTTGTCCACACGTCTGGATATCGCGGTTTCGAATCGCGAGAGGCCGTTTTTCGTTATGTCGTCGTTTTTTTCGTTAGGAAAAAACAGCTTTTGCAAATCACCCAAACTCCCACCATTCAGGCCCTTTCCTTTTGCCCCTCAGCAAAAGGGGCGTCGGGCTCAGCCAATGGGAGGGGGCGAGGGGGAAGGAGGCCGAGGAGGAGGAGGAAGACGGAGGGGGGAAATGGCCGCCGCCGCCTCGCCTCAGCTCAGGCCTGATACTCAGAGGTTTTGACGTCTGTGCGAAGCTAGGCAAGTGGGGTTTATATATCTGTGGAAGGTCCAGGGTGGGAGAAAGAACTCTTGTCTGTGGGAGGCAAGTGTGAATGTTGCAATTGGTCACCTTGATTAGCATTGAATAGCCTTGCAGCTTCAAAGCCTGGCTGCTTCCTACCTGGGGGAATCCTTTGTTGGGAGGTATTAGCTGGCCCTGATTGTTTCCTGTCTGGAATTCCCATTTTCTGGGTGTTGTTCTTTTACTGTCCTGATTTTAGCTTTTCTGTAGCTAAAAATGCATATAAAATTGATTCTATAGGGAGGATAAATGATTGGATTTCAACTCCTACAGCTTGGCTTTCTCTGCCAATAATGGTACCCATCTTGGATATTGTAAGGGATTTATTATTATTATTATTATTATTATTATTATTATTATTATTAGACCTTGCTCCCAGGAAGGTGCCTTCGCTGTGGCTCCCAACTTATCTATCTATCTACCTTTCCACATATTCTCCACATTGTGTGTATGTGTATGTATATTATATATACATGAGCCCCGATGGCGAAGTGTGTTAAAGCACTGAGCTGCTGAACTTGCAGACCGAAAGGTCCCAGGTTCAAATCCCGGGAGCAGAGTGAGTGCCTGCTGTTAGCTCCAGCTTCTGCCAACCTAGCAGCTTGAAAACATGCCAATGTGAGTAGATCAATAGGTACCGCTCTGGCGGGAAGGTAATGGCACTCCATGTAGTCATGCCGGCCACATGACCTTGGAGGTGTCTATGGACAACACTGGCTCTTGGGCTTAGAAATGGAGATGAGCACCAACCCCCAGAGTCAGACATGACTGAACTTAACGTCAAGGGATACCTTTACCTTTACCTATACACACACACACACACACACACATTATGCAGGGACTATATATATATATATACACAGTATATATCACACACACACCAATTTAACAAAGTTTCAGCCACAAAAACAAAGTTTCTGAAGTAGAACAATGACTTTCACAGTAAAGACAACCCAATTTAACAGGAAATAAGACTTTCAAACCAGGAACAGATTTCTGCAATTATTAAAAAATGGTTTATTATAAAAGCTATGAAAATTCGCCAAAAATCAGAGGATAAGGGAAACGTTCCAAATTTTGGTGAGCTATCAGTGTTAAATGTGTTCTACCACTGTACCAAGTTGGAAGAAGATCACTCAAAAAATGAGGGTGGGAGAGTCCTGTAAAGTCCTCTCCCTCTGTGCTGTTTTTGGGAATTGCACATGCGCGTCCGCCATTAACGAATTAATTTAGAAAATAACGAATTTTCGTTAATTTCGAATCTTTTTGGGGGCCAAATTCGGAAATACCATCAGAAACGAAAAGCTGCCCCCCTCTAGTTTTGAAACGAGTTTAGAATCAAATTTTTCGTGGATCGATCAAGCCTAATGGCTATCATGTCTCCTCTCAGCCTTCTCTTCTGCAGGCTAAACATGCCCAGTTCTTTAAGCCTCTCCTCATAGGGCTTGTTCTCCAGACCTTTGATCATTTTGGTTGCCCTCCTCTGGACGCTTTCCAGCTTGTCAACATCTCCCTTCAACTGCGGTGCCCAGAATTGGACACAGTATTCCAGGTGTGGTCTGACCAAGGCAGAATAGAGGGGGAGCATGACTTCCCTGGATCTAGACACTAGACCTCTATTGATGCAGGCCAAAATCCCATTAGCTTTTTAAGCTGCTGCATCACATTGTTCAAACTGCTGTGCATGAGCTGTTTATGTTTAGCTTGGTCCTTAGATTGAAAATAGATACAACAGGCTCACTAATGGGGTGTATGAACTGCACCAGGTAATACTATTGTTTATAAATGTTTTGTGCAATGTTTCAACATAACATTTTTTTACAAAATATCCAACAGTTAGATGCAGCCACTAAGAAGACAGAAAAGGCTGGAGAAGAGAATGATGCTTGGAAAAATGGAAGGAAAAAGGAAAAGGGGCTGACCAAGGGCAAGATGGATGGATGGTATCCTTGAAGTGACTGGCTTGACCTTGAAGGAGCTGGAGGTGGCAATGGCGGACAGGGAGCTCTGGCGTGGGCTGGTCCATGAGGTCATAAAGAGTTGGAAGCAACTGAACAAACAAAGATGCAGCCACCAAAATATTTTTGTGAACCCAACTTTAGCTTATATGTACTGAATCAATATAGCTACAAAGCCAAACTTGTGCTTTGAACCCCTAATGCACATGCATTCTCGTAAGAACTGTTATTACTGCATTGCAATGATGCTTTGAATCACGCAGTACAATGACACATTGAATACAAGCATGTATGTAGTTTCCATAGGAGCCCCGGTGGCGGAGTGTGTAAAAGCACTGAGCTGGAGACCGAAAGGTCCCAGGTTCAAACCCCAGGAGCGGCGGGAACGGCCTCTGTTAGATCCAGCTCCTACCAACCTAGCAGTTTGAAAACATGCCAATGTGAGTAGATCAATAGGTACCGCTCTGGCTGGAAGGTAGCGGCGCTCCATGCAGTCATGCCGGCCACATGACCTTGGATGTGTCTACGGACAACGCCGGCTCTTCGTCTTAGTAATGGAGATGAGCACCAACCCCCAGAGTCAGACATGACTGGACTTAACGTCAGGGGAAACCTTTACCTTTTTACCTGTTCTTGTATCAAAACTATAGCACAAGAATTGTAATAGATCAATATATTAATTAGTTGTATAGATATTAAAACACTTTTTAGTGTGAATTAAAAGATAGATTAAAAGAAATAAACAAATGCCCAAAACAGAAGTATACGAAATGGTGGCCATCCAGATAGTTTTGTACTGCAACTCCATCAGGCTTAGTGAGTGTAGCCAGTGCCAAGGAATGCTGGGAAGCATATAATAAAATGCCATATTTTTCTCACCTCTTGGGCTGTTTCTACACATCCATCTAATTCTGGGACAGAACGTGGTGAGTAGATCAACAGGTCCCGCTCCGGCGGGAAGGTAACGGCGCTCCATGCAGTCATGCCGGCCACATGACCTTGGAGGTGTCTACGGACAATGCCAGCTCTTCGGCTTAGTAATGGAGATGAGCACCAACACCTAGAGTCAGAAATGACTGGACTTAACGTCAGGGGAAAACCTTTACCTATGTAGTTTCCATTTTTTAAATTACTGATTTAGTAATATTTTCTGATATTTTAGCTACAATATTGTATAACTGTCTGCAGGGCCGTAGCCAGAAAAAAATTTCAGGAGGGGTTTTGAAAATTTCGGGGGGGGGGGGGGTTGAACCCCTAGCACACACCTCTCCCCGCTACAAACCTGTCAATATCTGCTTGAAATAGTGCCTGGAGGGACTCTTAATGTTTTGCATCTCATAGACTTAGCATGGGGATTTGGTTAACCAGTTAAAATTCATGAGTAAACCAGGTTTTTTTTATAACCTGAAAAATTTCGGGGGGGGGGTCGAACCCCTAAAACCACCCACTCGCTACAGGCCTGACTGTCTGTTACAGGAACTGTTACAGTTACTGCATTGGGTGACACCAGGCCTAGTGATGCCCCTAAATAGATGTAATAGAAACCAGGTAGCTGCTACTTAAATCTTCTCCCAATCCCGTCTCTCTCCCACTCATCTTTATGACTACAAGCTACAGGATGTGATATCACTGTGATTAATTTTTTGTGTCCCCACAAGTCAACGAAATACAAGACAGAGCAGGAACTGACAGCATGATGATGTCACATCTTGTTTTGCAATTCTAGACATTCATGGGCTGAAAAAACATTGTTATGGCTGATGATACCATTAGATAGAATATGGTGTATGCCTCAGATACCAGATGCTGAGAAGTATGCTATCTGTAAGGACGGTATTGAAAGGGAGAGATGTGTGTGTCTTGCAGCTTTTCCTGATTCAGGTTTAGTGGAGGATGCTGTCCCACAAAATTCAATAGCCTATCCAGTTGACTTTTCTACATGGATTGAGGAAGGGTACCACTTTGCCCTTTGTTTTGGTCCAGTCCTTAAGGAGGAGAATTTTCAGTGGCAGCACCAGATCTACTGTCACATAGTTTGGTTATAACACCCTGATTCTTATCTGTGTTTATTCAGAACTCCAACTAGTTTAATTGGAATTGACTTATCTTTCGGACTGCTGTCAACTGAAGGGAAAAATATAAGGAAAGAGTGAAAAAATCTTGTAGAAGTAATGAATATATAGTGATGGTTAGGAGCTAGAGTCTCAAGGTCTCACAAGTTTCTAGTTTCAAAGCACAAATTGACTTTTTTGTTGTTTCCTGGCTCAGTTTTCTCCTTTTTCCTTTGATTAAACCATTTAATTTTAGACACTGGAGATCAATTGAGGGAATGTAATCACTTAGTTGAGCTTTTACATTGAAGGAAAATGCTGTACACTTCAATTGCTTCATGGTAAAATGAAGATCAGGTTTGAGCAAATATGGGTGCCATTCTATACATAATCATTTGACAGCTCTTAACTAAATGCATGGAGAAGTGACCCTGCTGAAAATACTGCGTTTATGATTTGATCTCAGGTGCAGTGAGGGTTGCACTTGTGGGAATTTTCCTGTTGTTACTTTTTATGTGTGTTATTTATAGTAAATGGCCTATATCCGGTTGTTAAGCCCAACTGGAGTAAACCCATTGATTCATTGAATATGTGTTGACTCACTATTCAACTCAATTGACCTATTTCAGTTGAGATTACACACCAGGAATCTAACCACTGAGTGATATATAAGTATATGGGAACCTGCCTATAAACAGCACCACCTTTTGAATAATGCTAGACTGAAGCAAGCAGGAAGTATATGTGAAATACATTCTGGAGCCCCATGTTCTCATGCTACATTCTGAATATCTATTATGACTAAGGATAAAATTATATGTTAGAAAAAACACAGAATTGCCATACTGTTCTGTGTTTCCACTTTTCTCTCTCCTGTAATACAAAGAAGGGACCCAGCATTTTGCAGTGGTTTGTAGTGTTAAACTAGGGACTTCATCAGATGGAGCAGGCAAAATCATCTTCTTGCATGAAGAATTATCTTCTTTGTGCGGGATTTCATCTTTAAAGAAGACCAAGAATTTACTTACTCCCTTACCTTAGGCGATCACTCATAGTTCGAGGATGATCGTCCTCCATTTTTTGGAAGATGCCTGTGCGTGATTTTTTTTTAATGTGTGGAGGTTGGTGCACGGCCGGTCAACACACAGACTTCACAGATTGAGGTCCCAGCAGTGGTGTGATTAACACAACAAAAGTGGCTTCTCAGTCTGTTGCAGCCTTCTTCCGCCTTCACAGCCGTTGTAACATGTACCATGTTATCCTCCGCCTGCTCCGCCGTTGAGGTCTTTGGGTCTTCGGATTGTTCTTGGTCTGGATCCTCCCCTGTGGCCACTCCTGGAAGTGTGTGACTCCCATGGTTGTGCCCGCAGGTTCATTGGAACACGCAAGCCCCCTCACCACGTCAAGATGACAATCCATCGAGGGGGGTTACTTACACAGGGTCACCTCATCCTGCCTCAACTATCTGCTTACAGGAAACTCAAGGCATCATTCTTAAGACAGACACCACTGGGATACTTGACTTTCTCCCTCAATCCTGTTACTGTAGAGGAGCCTCAAGGCTCTGTTCTTAAGACAGATAGCACTTCTGGAATACTTGATTTTCCCTCTCAATCCTGTTACTCTAGAGGAACCCAAGTCACTGTTCTTAAGGACACCCATTCCGCTATGTCACTTAAACTATTCAACATGAGCAAATACGACAGATTCCATCCTATGTGTTTTTAAGCAATTTCTCCCATTTCCAGGAGCATCAGGAGTTTAGAAGACGATTTCTCCCCAGCTTCAGTTCCCCCTGTTTCTCCACACTTCTGACACAGTTCACTGACGGATGAAACTGGAAGTCTGTCTACATCAGTGGTTCTCAACCTGTGGGTCACCAGGTGTTTTGGCCTACAATTTCTAGAAATCCCAGGTGGTTTATCAGCTGTTATGACTATATCATATGATGACTCTGTAGTATTTCGTCTATGAACTGTTTTAGAAGTGTGTGGAAATGGGGGAGAACTTGCATATGATGAAGTCCTAGAATACTGGAAGACCATGGTTCAAACCACTGCTTGGTGATGGAAACCTGGGTAACTTTTGGACAAGTTGCAGTTTATGATGATTGAACAAAATTTGGCTACCAGTCTTGGTAAACATCAGAATCAAGACAGCAACTAATGAACACAACCCAGACACAAGAAGCCCCCAGGCAGCAAGCAGTCAAGGTCTAGGAGCACCACCCAGACAAAAGATGCCTCCAGGCAATAAACACTTCAATGGAACAAAGGCCTGGCTACTTCTAGGCAGATGCCCTTACTATTGACTATGCGATCTTCTCAGTTACTTACATGCTAATGTAAGGATCCCACTCAAAAACTTGCAAATCAGGTTTGCTAATTGCACCCTTCACACTTGGTTAATAGACATTTGTTCTTTCTCCTACTCTTTTACCACCACCAGATCCTCTGAAGATGCCCGCCATAGAACATCAGAAGAAAATGCTGATGTAACACGGCCATATAGCCCAGAAATCACACAACATCCCTATGCAACTATTTACTTTGAGAATTTATAGGTACTACCTAGAAAGGTGATCTATAAAAAATAGATCCTCGCTGTTTTATTATGTAATAAGGAGAGAAATACCGTATATACTCGAAGATAAGCTGAGTTTTTCAGCCCTTATTTATGAGCTGAAAAAGCCTCCCCCGGCTTATAATGGGGTCAAGGTCAAGGCCAGCAACAGAGCCTGCAGGCTATTGCTTGCAATATGTGATCTATTTCTCTCTTCTGCCTTATCAGTGTGTTTTCTTTTGCAAAACCTCCCCGCTCTTAATCAAGGGAATGTTTTGCAAAGAGAAAGACACCCTTGCAAGTCAGGAAGAAGAAAAAAATATATTAATTAATATTATGAAAGCATTTTCCCCTGAAATATTTGTTAAACTCTCTTACAGATATATAGACATTAACCCCTTGCAAGCTTATGCCATCTCTATGTACCTTTATATGTGTATATATCTATATACATTAATTTTATATATGAATTTGCCCTCATATGTTTGCAAGTCTTTGCAAATCCTTTATACATATAGATCCATGTACCTGTGTATCTGTAGCCATACATATACATTATTTTTATATATGAATTTACCCTCATATGTTTGCAAGTCTTTGCAAATCCTTTATACATATAGATCCATGTACCTGTGTATCTGTAGCCATACATATACATTATTTTTATATATGAATGTACCCTCATATGTTTGGAAATCTCTGCAAATATCTATATAAAGAGAGATGTCTGGATAGATATGAATATATTCTTACCTACCTATATATGGCTTGCAAATATTGTAGGGGAAATGCACACACACACACACACACACAGAGAGAGGGGATTTGCAAACGTTTCAGGGGGAAATGCATATTTAAAATTAGTGTCTATAATTAAAGATCTATATCTAGCTCTGCATTGTTATAAGCATTGAATGTTTGCCTGTTACTATGTTGAAAGCCGGCCTGAGTCCCCATGTGGAGATAGGGTGGGATCCAAATGAAGTTTATTATTATTATTATTATTATTATTATTATTATTGTTATTACACAGCAAACAAGATAGATATGCTGGATTTCGTATCACAAAATCACAAGTCGAACACTTCCCAAGTGTCTAGGACTGTGTGATGTATTTTCGGATGATGCGTGCAAATCCCAGTAGGGTGGCCTTTTGCAGTTGGCAGATCGTGATTTTGTCAATGTCTATTATTGTTGTTGTTGTTGTTGTTGTTGTTGTTATTATTATTATTATTATTATTATTATTATTATTATTATTATTATTATTATTAGGTTATTGTTGATACCACATTGTTTTTGTTGCCCCTACTTTTCCACTTATAGAGCTAGTTTATTGTTTTTCTTTGAAATACAGGAAATATTCAAAAACATTTAACCTACTGATGCCTCGATTAACGAAATTTTATTGATATCTATTTTTATTTTGAAATTTACCCGTAGCTGCTGCATTTCCCACCCTCGGCTTATACTCGAGTCAATAAGTTATCCCCGTTTTTTGTGGTAAAATTAGGTGCCTTGGCTTATACTCGAGTATATACGGTAGATGTGATTTAGCTTTGTGCTGTCAAATGTTAGAAATGGTATTGGACTACTGTTTGGTTGAATAGATATGGTAAACAAATAGATAAACAAATGAAGTCATCTGGAAAGTTTACACCAAGGAGGCATCTTTATGGATCTTCAAGATTCTGTTTGTAGTTCAATATAATTAGCATGCCTATATCAACACAAGGCACTTCTTTCTTATGCTAGTGTTAGAAACAAAATAACCATTTGGGCCAGATTTACAAACACTATACAAAAATGTTCAAGACTGTGGTTGTTCTGCTCTTATTCTGATAGCCTAGATTTGTTGAAGAGTGGCTCTATTAAGTATTTTTTATGAACTGTGACAGAAAGTGCAATAAAACTAATGTTGGGCTTTGGACCTTCAGCAGGATGCTTCTTGATTGAAGAGGGCACTGAGTAAGTAGTGTATTCCGTAGCTGAACAGAAACCCTAACAGAGTTAGTGAGCAGTAAAAGTGTAATTAATGTCATGTAATATAAAGATTTACCATTTTCTGTATTAACTTGCTTTATTCTTCCCTTAGGGAAGTTTCTTTGCACAAGTCAACGGGATGGCCATGATTTACACATTATAGCTTAGTTTCTTATCCTGTGGGTCAGTCCCCTGCAGGTACATCTGAGATGCTCGAAAATTAATATTCTGAGAGACAGGTGGGACTTGAGCATCCCTACACTCAGAAACAATGGTTCCCAGATTGAGACCTGAGTCCTATTCAAAAGTCTTTTCACATCTTCGAGAAAAAAAGCAAAACTTGTAATACAAAAATGTCAGATATAAAACTTGAACATGGAAAAGCTATTATGTTTTTCAGTGACAGCTCCTAGAACTCCGACTATATTTAGCAGACTATTCTGAGAGTTGTAATTTTTTTAAAAGCCTAAACTCTGCAAAACTCTACAAATTCAAATAACTGGTCTTAATCGCATTATAATGCATTTGTCTGGTGTATGGACTGTAAATATGTTTTAATAAGAAAATGGCAGAAGTTTTGAAAGACATTGGAAAAAAGGAGTTAGAAATAAATATGTTGCCTCCATTGGTCTTGTCCACACTATTTATTATTTATTTATTTACAGTATTTATATTCCGCCCTTCTCACCCCGAAGAGGACTCAGGGCGGATCACATTGTATATACATATAAGGCAAACATTCAATGCCATATACACATAGAACAAAGACAGAGACAGACACAGAGGCAATTTAACCTTCTCCTGAGGGGATGTTCGATTCCGGCCACAGGGGGAGCAGCTGCTTCATCATCCACTGCGATGGCACTTCCTCATTCCAATGGCGGCTGGATGATTTTTATGGAGTCGTAAATTAGTTAAATTAGCCTCCCCACTTTATAAGTGGTACCTTAATTTCCTACTTGATAGATGCAACTATCTTCCGGGTTGCTAGGTCAGCAACGAGCAGGGGCTATTTTTTATTTTTAATTGTCGGGTGCTCACCCCGCCACGGGCTGGCCTCGAACTCATGACCTCTTGGTCAGAGTGATTTATTGCAGCAGGCTGCTCACCAGCCTGCGCCACAGCCTGGCCCTGCTACTATAAAACTGTAGCAGTTTCATTCACTTTAATTATCACGACTCCAACCAATTGAATCATGGAATTTGCAATTTGAGGAGAAACACTGTGTTTGACATAGAATTTTCTACTAGAGTGCTTCAATACTGTTGTCAAAGGACCTTAGAAAGGAAAATTGTAAGTCTCCCAGAAAACTACAAATCACATGTTTTTGTAAATGGAGCCACAGCAATGAAAGTTATATTATAGTGGCATCAAAATGGCATAATTTTGTAATGTAGATGCACCCTATGGCATGGAAATGTGGTGTAGAAATGCAACGGTTATGTTGACATACAATTTGCTGTTGATTCTTGTTCTATGTCTGGATCATTACCTTAGATCCAGGGTCAATCATTCGATGTTCAACAGGGACTCAGCAGACGCACCTGTAAATCCATTGACAGCTGTGTTTTAATTGCACGCATGTGTTTCTCTTGTTATCACGTAGAGTCACACTTAGTGGCAGCAGATCCCGGTGCACATGGCGTGCCTAGAAAATACTGTACAGCAAAGCTGCTGCGCTATCAGGGACTATCAAATTAATACACAGTTTGATTTTCCATCTGACAATGCCTTGCCTTGAAGTGACCTCCTCGGGGGGTGACAGCTGCAAGTGGCCATTTGCATCAAACAGTCTTCAAGTCACTTTCTATTAGGAGGACTGGTCCCTCTTCCTGCTAATGAATTGCCTACATCTGTGAAATTACCACTGATCATTCTGGTTTGGTTTAAATCATGAGTCCTTTGGATATTGCTTCTTGTTTCTATATTATACACCGCTACCAGGGATTGGCAAACTTACCTTTTGGACTACAGTGCAATAATCCACAGCTAGTGTGGCTAGTGGCCATGCTTGTTAGGTGATGCTAGGTGCTGCAGTCCAAAAAGCTTGTCTTTCAGGCACTGGTTAGGGTCCTCCTGTATCCAGCTAAATTTGCTTCAGCCTATAGAGCTAATAACCACACTCTGACTCTATGGAGTATATTACCCAAACGTAGGGGACCCAGCTTCAATTTCATTCAGTTCAATAGTTACTATGGTTGTACAATAGTTACTAGCATTGTGAATGGATCCGTTTTTTTTAAAAAAAACAGTCTTCGGCTGGTTCAGTCTATTTGGGCACCTGCAATGGGAAAGGCTCTGCCACCATCTTTTTTTCCCGTTTGAAACAGAACATGTGGTTGCTACTTTTTTCTATGTGATTTTTATTACTTGTTTTTATTGTTGTTTGATCTGTTTTATTGCTTTGTTTTATATTGTTGATGACTGGGCTTGGCCCCATGTAAGCCGCCACGAGTCCCTTTGGGGAGATGGGGCGGGGTATAAAAATAAAATTATTATTATTATTATTATTATTATTATTATTATTATTATTATTACTACTTTCGGTTTCTATTTGGGAACACATGGAGCGTGGAGAGGCTACCACGTATTCACACAGCCCTGCCTGCTCAGCAAATCAGAATCGAAGAAAGTCATGACATGTCTTACCACCAGAGGCTCAGTGTGTTAAAAGGTAAGAGGAAGAAATTGAACCTCTTAGTTAGTAAATTTGAATGGCACCACTAGCTAGTAGCTACTATCTCATAAGGCAAAGGATGCCACTGCAACATGTGGACCTAAATCCCATCAGGACTAAAATAAATGGCATGGGTCTGTTATACATGAGGCAAGAAATATTAGTAGCTCCTGTTTTAAAGCTTAGAAAAAATGACTTCTTTGGAGTAAACCCCCCCCCCCAAAAAAAAAAAAAACAGTATCTGGCTACAGAATTTGGGACATTGAATCCAAGAACAGCATTTCTAAGCTCTAACTCCTGCTTTGTTCTTAACACAATGCAGTGTTAACAGAGTTGTCTGTGGCCAAACATATTGTGTTCTTGATTGCTTTTAAAAGGAAATCTGAAAGTCTGTGAGCCAGGAGTTGGTCCTTTCCCCTCTATCGTCCAACATCCTATAGATATACAATAATACAATAATACACTTCTTTATTGAAACATCCTATAGATGAAAAAAGGGACATGTGTGACCAAGAACATAAAAAATTGTGTTCTGTTTCCATCCCCACTGAAGTAAAAATTGAATTGGAAATGGAAACTATCTGGCTCTTGGTTTAGCTCATAACGTAGTTACTATACAACATTAGATCATATCTGAAATGTTGCTTTGACTAGCCTGTTCAGGAAAATAGTTTCACCCTTAACTCTGATATGAATGACAGAAGATCAAGCTTGTATAATACCTTCCCAACAATGTGACCTATTGATCTCAGGGAGCAATAAACATGGAGACTGGCTACATGTACACTTGTGTTGCACCAAGAGGTTGTGCAGTGATTATCCTTAGAGATCAATAAAGGCAAGTTGTTCAGTCAACCACACAGCAAAGTACTGCACATAGTTTTAGACCGCGGGCTAATTCATATTTCAGTTGTTGCAGCTTCATCAGTTTTTTTTAAACTTGTTAATCCACTACCTCCTTGAAATAAAACTATAATAAGTTGTCTATAATAAGTCAAGATCACATTTTGACTTATTTTGGCCCCAGGTGCATATAGTAATTATTTAAGTAATAGCCTCCACCAACAATTTTACCATTGAGAAGACAGTTCCCCAGTATTAAAATTTGCCATACGTGCCTCTATTAGAAATTATTTCCTCTTCACTATATGGTGGCATGTCACACTCTCTTTGTGTATGTGTGTTCATAGAGAAACGTTTCAATGCTAATTTTCATTTTAAATATCCCAACATGATTTACAACAAAAATAAAAGAGAACAAAGCCAGTTTCCAAAAATCAGAAAATGAATGTAAAACAATAAAACAATTGCTAAAAGAAATTCCTTTAAAAGTAGGAGGGTTAGTGACAATGTCAACAATCAGGAAAACACTTAGAAGTTTATCACACAAGGTTGGCAAATCAGAATTTCAGCAGGATAAGTATGTGTGCTGTCAGTAGCTATCACATGATATTCTGTGCATTTGGCCACCAGCTTGCCTTCTGTTCATGCTTGTAATGCCCCCTTTAAATGATGGGTAAAAGCCTATCAATAACTCATGATCCCATGAACATCCTGTTATTTACCTTAGTGTGATAAGTCCTTTCTGCACTGACATGCCAGCAGTCATGTGGCATCAATGGACATGATTCTCTGCCTCTCCCCACTGTCCCTCACTATTCCTAAATTGCCTATTTTAATCCCTCCTGGAGCCCCCAGTAGTGCAGTGGGTTAAACTTGTTAATGTGGGATTTGTGTATTGATAGTGTTTAAATGCAATTTGTGTCTTGGTTTGTATTGCATACTGATTGCATCATCCAGAGTGTACTATAGTCTGTAAAGAGTTAATTACTGAGAAGCTGTGATGACCTTGATGTGTGGCTGGAACTGGGGAGTGTCCAGACACAAGTGTGTATGCATTACTGATTGCATCAGTTCTGTTCTGTTCTGTCTACCTAGATGTTAAGTCCTGTGTCTATTGTCTGCAAGTCTGTTTATTATTATTATTATTATTATTATTATTATTATTATTATTATTATTATTATTATTATTAGACAGGAGACCTAAGGGTACTGGGAGTACCAAGGGAATATTATAAGAAACACTACATAATAGGTGGAAGTCGATTTTAAAGATGTGTGTTATGGTCATGTAAATATGTAAAGTTGTCTGTTGGATTCGATTCATGTTTATTTCTAGTATAGATTTTTCTCTCTCTCTTTTTCCCTATCTCTCCCTCTCTCTCTTTCCTTCTATTATTTCCCCTCTCTCTGCTCAGATCCTGTAATTGTTTGGTTGGTTGGGTGTGCTGTATGGTTTTGTTTTTATGTATTTACTCATCGTCACTCTCAAATCTTTGTCATCTCATTGTAAACCACATTGTCTATAAATGTTTGCAAGAAAAAAATTACTTTAAAAAAGATTTCTTTAAAATTGCAAAGCATGCTGAGTAGAGCATAGAGCAAGAAGATGGGGTTATGGAGGCTGTATGGGAGACAGATCATAGGACAACAGGTATCCAAAGCAGCACACTAATGCAGAGAGGTGTGATAGTGAACACTCTAAAATATGTCCACCTTCCCTACATTAATATGATTATGGTGAAACAGCGGGCTGGTGTGATAAAGTCCTTAGACAAATGCAGCCATTTGACTGGAAATACCCCTTTTCTTGTAACTTGACAATAGACAAAATGGCCACCATTGCTTGAGGATTCTCATCCCATTGTAGAACACCTACGTTTTTGATGGAATACTATCTTACTGAAACATCTTTTAGATCCTATCAGATTTGCTGGTGATGTACAAAAGAGCAAAACAGCTACCCTGTTTCCCCTAAAATAAGACATCCCCAGAAAATAAGACCTAGTAGAGGTTTTGCTGAATTGCTAAATATGAGGCCTCCCTCGAAAGTAAGACCTAGCAAAGTTTTTGTTTGGAAGCATGCCTGCCGAACAGAACACCAGAACATGTAGGATCGGTAAATGTACGTACCATATGTACATGGAAATAATGGTAGTAACAAGAAATTCTTGATAGGATTCACAGTTTGTCTGGTTATGCTGGTTTGTGATGACAACTACTGCACAGTATATAATAAATGTTCAATTTTTTGTTCAACAATAAATGTGAATTATTCTTCATGGAAAAATAAGACATCCCCTGAAAATAAGACCTAGCGCATCTTTGGGAGCAAAAATTAATATAAGACACTGTCTTATTTTCAGGGAAACACGGTATATCCACTCCATTGAAGATTAGATATTTCTTACATAACTTATTTAATAATAACAGTAGATGCAGTTCATATTCATTTCCAAAAGCAGCCTCCTTTGCCCTCTTTGTTGTATGGCAATGTGTATTTTCATCTCTTTTGCAATGCCAATGTGATGATCTTGTGTATAAGTCAATCACATGCATCACTTCCCATATGCCAATCCCATTTTGTTCAGTGGGACTTAAACTATTCCTTTATATGTGTGTGTTTAGAATTGTACGCATAGTTCTTCACTCTATCTTGCTGCATTTCAAGGGGATGTCTTGCCCTATATTTAATCTGGTACCTTTACATCACAGTTCTGGACTTCTAATACAACTACACACTGATTTACTGGGCATTCTGATTCACCAGCTGGGCACTCCAAGTGCATGCTCATTCCCAATGAGGAGTGTTTCTCTTTAAGCACAAGTGTGGGTGTGTGGGAGGGGATTTTCTTCCCTGATGGTTTAATCTGTGATAGGATTAAAGTGGAACTGCTCCTTTTTTTAAAAAAATGTGTTCCCTTCCTCCTTTCCCTCCCCCACCTCTCCAATTACAACACTAATTTCAGTAATGGAGCATTAATAGAGTAATGGGCTGGCGAAGCCGGCCTGAAGGAACTGTAGTGCTCAGCACAAATTGAGTAAATAAACCATATATTAGATTTCTAAACAATACTTTTAGTCATGTCCCTGGGGAAAAAGAGTTGTCAAGACTTACTTAAGTCAGCCCTACAAAGTGTATGCAAAAAGCCATCCATTCATGCTCTGAAAAATAAAACATATGTGACTTACAGCAGCTAGGGTTCTCTTTCTTTTATATGTGTTTTGGCGGTCCATATGGAGAAGAAATGAAGAGAAAGAAATGATACCATTTGGATAATTTTATTTATTTATTACCCATATTATCAATATAGGCTACTCACCCTGCAGAGAAGTAGGTGCATAGAAGAGAGACAAATTTAGTATGGAAAATTCAAGTGTGATGCCAAGCATTGGCATTGATGGGAACCTGCCATGGAGCCCAACCCTGCAGAGATCCTCTGTTGAACTGTGAGCATCTTCTTTCTATCATGCATTGTCCTTGTTATCTATTTCTTCTCTCCAAACTGGGCAAATGATGACCAAAACAAATAGTGATCTTCATTCTTGTTCTGGATGGTTGAGCCCAGAGGAAGAGACCATATGCATGTACAAACAATAACAGTGGTAAGAGATGGGTCCACTGTAAAGGTCCCACCAAACCAAAAGCCAATAATGGAAATCTTACATAGGAATATAACTAGCCTTTGTGACTGGGATGTTAAACTTGGTCTTAGTCCTTCAGGGTGTCATGGAGAACACAGAGCTCTTTGTTTTGTAAGTAACATGAGGACTGCTTTTCTCATAAAGCAGTGGTTCTCAACCTTTGATCAGCCAGGTGTTTTGGACTTCAGCTCCCACAATTCCTAAGATCTGGTAAGGGATTTCTGGGAGTTGAAGTCCAAAACAGCTGGAGGACAAAAAGTTGGGAATCACTGCTATAGAAGGGGAAAACTGGTGAGTGTGTATCCTTCTATATCTTGTTGAATTTCAGCGCCCAGAATCCCTGACCATTGGCCATACTGATTAAGACTTCTGGACATTGGAATCCAATAAGATCTGGAAGGATACAGAGTTTTGTTCATTGAGATAGGAACTTGATCTATCTTCCAATTTGAAGTAAGAACATTTACTGGAGTCATGGGCAACTATGTTGGGAGCTCCAGGTAAGCAAGACATCAGCCAAAACTACAGTAGTATGCTTGTGTGATATCCACTCAAGGACTATGGGACACTTGAAGAGTGAAAGAAAAAGGAGGCTCTGCTTATGCTTTATGGTACTAAGGTGCTTATAAGTGAAGTGTTATTTCCTGTACCATTTTCTTGTCATTTTTGTCTTGGTCTGGTGAGTCTTGAAAAGTATCTGATCTCTAACTGTCATAAGATGTAGTTTCAGAATGCAAATTATCTGCGTTGAACTGGATTATATGGAAGTTCAATGCAGTTAATTTGTATTCTGAAACTGCATTATATGGCAGCGTAGATTCAGCCTCAAAAAAGGTTTGGGATAAGGAAGAAGTAGAATTTCTCTACATCCAAATTTCCTTCAATCCAGGGACAGAGACACAATCCTGGCATGAAGGACCTTATCAGACACAGTCTTCTCTGCATCTTCTCATCCCACGAAACCCATCACATGATGCCCATCACATGATACAGCAGTGTGTGCGAAAAAGACCTTGGAGTCCTCGTGGACAACAAGTTAAACATGAGCCAACAATGTGATGCAGCTGCTAAAAAAGCCAATGGGATTCTGGCCTGCATCAATAGGGGAATAGCGTCTAGATCCAGGGAAGTTATGCTCCCCCTCTATTCTGCCTTGGTCAGACCACACCTGGAATACTGTGTCCAATTTTGGGCACCACAGTTGAAGGGAGATGTTGACAAGCTGGAAAGCGTCCAGAGGAGGGCGACTAAAATGATTAAGGGTCTGGAGAACAAGCCCTATGAGGAGCGGCTTAAAGAGCTGGGCATGTTTAGCCTGCAGAAGAGAAGGCTGAGAGGAGACATGATAGCCATGTACAAATATGTGAAGGGAAGTCATAGGGAAGAGGGAGCAAGCTTGTTTTCTGCTGCCCTGCAGACTAGGACACGGAACAATGGCTTCAAACTACAGGAAAGGAGATTCCACCTGAACATCAGGAAGAACTTCCTCACTGTGAGAGCTGTTCGACAGTGGAACTCTCTCCCCGGGGCCGTGGTGGAGGCTCCTTCCTTGGAGGCTTTTAAACAGAGGCTGGATGGCCATCTGTCGGGGGTGCTTTGAATGCGATTTCCTGCTTCTTAGTAGGGGGTTGGACTAGATGGCCCATGTGGTCTCTTCCAACTCTACTATTCTATGATTCTATGATTCTATGATTCTATGCCGGGCAACTTCCAGCATGACATTGTGGGGCTCCATTTTAGTTATGTGCAGAAACGGATCCCAGGATGATTTGGGAGAAGTCGGTGTTACCCAATTCCTCATTGAGGAATACAAAGAGGAATTCCAGAAAGGAGGGGAAACCATGTGGAATGGAAAGCCATTCCAGAACACAGGGAAAGACAGAAGGTAACAAAGGAGGATGGTTCCTTCCCCTTCCCCCCTCTTTCCCCCATTTCCTTCCTGCTCGTCTGATGAGGTCCAAAGTTAGGTTCACACTTCTAAGCTGGAGTTGGGTTGGATTCAGTAATGTGTTGGCACAGCTGGTCCTTGGCTATCTTTGCCAGTTATGATTGCACTGTTAAGCTATAATTAAGCTCGAAGTAAACCTTATTGAACAAAATGAACTTATGACTGAATAAACTAAACATGATTTTTTTTTTCGTGTCAAGAGCAACCAGAGTTGCTTCTGGAGTGAGAGAATTAGCCATCTGCAAGGACGTTGCCCAGGGGACGCTCGGATGTTTTTGATGTTTACCATCCTTGTGGGAGGCTTCTCTCATGTCCCCGTATGGAGCTGGAGCTGAAAGAGGGAGCTCATCCACGCTCTCCCCGGGTGGGATTCGAACCTGGTAGCCTTCAGGTCAGCAACCCAACCTTCAAGTCACAAGGCTTTTATCCCCTAGGCCATCAGAGGCTCCACAACATGAAATTAATTGTATGATGAAAATATTTGACTCTTCAGATGTTTTGAATTGTAACTATTATAACTCTTAATTGCTGACTACTGCTCAATTAGACTTTTGGACATTAAAGAACAAACCATCTAAAAGGCCAAAGGTTCTGCCCACTGATTCACATGGTTTTCAAATAAAACTAAAAAAAATAGAAGATAAAATGGAAAATCCTGAGAAGAAGAGTTTTATCCTTTCCTCTCACTGCAGTTTTGATGAAATCTAAACCCAGACGTTTATATTAATAGCACCATAGGGAGGTGGGCAATTGAAAGACAAATGAGTGTCACCCACCTTGGGATGGAACTGGAACACATGACAAGATTGATATGGATGTTCTCAAATGTAATTGGGCAGCCAGCCAATCAGAGAAGGAATTGTCCATCTTTTAAAATGCTTACCCCATATCTTACTTTACTTCTTGCTCATCATACCAACACCCATGTTGTGCTGATTAGAGATTTGGTCCAGTAAGGGTTGGCAAAGTGAAAAACGGGATACAGCTCTTGTAGCATTAATGGTTCTGTAGAAGACATGTTTCTTGCCACCTGGTTGCATGACAAGCATACTTGTTGAAACTCCTATTCTATACAACAGTGGTTCTCAACCTGTGGTTCCCCAAATGTTTTGCCCTTAAACTCCCAGAAATCCTAACAACTGTTAAACTGGCTGGGATTTCTGGGAGTTGTAAGCCAAAACACCTGAGGATCCACAGGTTGAGAACCACTGCTATACAACCATTAAAGGTACAGGAATCATCTCAGCTTTTTAATCTGAGATTAAACTTTTGTGATTATGGAATTTGAAACACAACCAAAATGGAGAGTAATGTAAGCCCCCAATGACAAAGATTGCTTGCAAAGGGCCCATAATTCATCTCATTTGTTCTGGTTCGAGGGAGGAGAAGCTTTTGGACTCTATGAAAATTTTACTTGCCCTTCCTCCTGTGGTTGTGGACTGAACCAAATCAATGATGCTAGTGCCTCATTGTGGAGAATCTAAAATCAGGGCCTGCTATCATTACTTGTTATGAGACAGAAGGCTCCTTCATGACTACCTCTTAAAGATATTGGTTTGTTTATATTCCTTATACCCAGTTAGTTGTGTTATGCTTCCATTCCAAACAACTCATCTAATTCAGAACCTTGGCAAGAGATGGGTGCACAAGTTAAATGCAAAATAACAATAACAATAGAACACATTCTGGTAGAGAAGCACAGGAGACAAGATGGGACAGTAGTCATGGAAATAAAAAGTGTGTGACTGCCCAGCACAATCCCTCAAAAATGTATGCCTCTTTAGTAAGGTATGCAATTTAATGGGGAAAATCTGGGAACAGGAATTCAGATACATATCTGGTGCAGACTGCAAATAACAGAGGCCAAAAACCTGTTTGTCTGGGTGCACTCTTATTCTTTACTTTCAGGCTGGCTTGGAATTGGGTTAATCCAGCAGTATTAAGTAGACAGTCTGCTGGCTGTAATGCCCCAGACTGAGGACTGCTTTCATACTGAGGTAAACTGTCAAAATATGTTTCAGACCCATGCCAAACTGGACTTCTTCACTGGACAGGAGGAAAGCCGGATTTAATGGCTAGGATCAAAGGGTAAGGATAAAAGAGAGCCAGGAATGATGTGTAAATGCTGGTGTGAAGGCTGAGAGGGGCTTCCAAATGCATGGCTCCTAGTCCGACCAGTCAAAAGATAATGAATAATACTTCTGTCCTTTTCTCTTTGCTGGCTTTTCTATGGTAAGAACCAGAATGGAAAAATATGGCAGGATATTTTAGGACCTGTGGTGGTTAAAAATACCAGAAACAATCTACAGCTAAGGTCTTTAATGGTGACCCAAACCCGTAATCTAGGGTCTGATGCATTATAGGCCAAGATCCCCATACAAAAGCGTTCCCATGAATTGCTCTGCAGCTTTATGAGTAATTTATACACAGTTTGTGACAACTCTTTTTATGCATTACTTTCTGTGCAATTCCAGACATCAAGTTTAGAACTTAATTATCCAGCCAGCAAAACAGGAAACTGCTGTCTAGATGAAGGTTTAGAAAGGGTTTATGCGGGAAAAGAACACAAGGCTCAACAATAGTAAACAGAATTAACTTTTAACACAGAGAGCCCCAAGACATTGAACAGGACAGAATAAAAAAAAACTGGTAGTTCAAACTAAGCCATATTTTGGGGAGCTCAATTGCCTATTGCCCATTTGCCTTGTTTCCTACCAATATTAAAACTATAGTTTTTCCAAGCTTTTCCAATTAGTTTGCAGTGTTTGTGTTGTTGTTGTTGTTGTTGTTGTGGTTGTGGATGTGGATGTGGTTGTTGTTGTGTTTGTGTCTTAAAATGATTTTTTAAACTTATGGTACCCTAAAGTGAACCTGTAGTGATATTTTCTTAGGAAGCTTTATTCAGAAGAAATTTAGCATTGCCTTCCTATAAGGCTGACAATCTATGGCTTGCTCATGATTGTCTAGTGGGGATTTGAACCCTATATAATTCTGGCTTTCAGCTGCAGAGTTAGCATGGAAAATTACTTAGTGCATTTGAAGTATTATTGTATCTTCTTGTCATGTGACAGGAAATCACCACTATGTTTTGAACTTTGAGGAACGTTCTATAATTCTGTTCAAAACATGAAATAGCCATTCTTATCAAGATAGGCTCAGAGTTGGCTGTTTTGCCCAATGCACTTTCAAATCTTCCAGGTTGTGGAGCTAAAAGTGATATTCCAATCACTTCCATTTGCTCTTTTTGATTATTTTTTCTTTTTAGAAGTCTCTGGAGACATAGCTGATGGGTGGGCAGGCCAGTTAAAATGTTTTAAGGTGGCTAAATGGCCCAGAAAGGCGAGAATTTGACAATCCCTACTTCCACAAATTTCCAAACCAGAAATCCTATATGTGATTATTCAGCAATAAGATCCATTGAACAGAGTGAAACTAATTTCACAGTGAACACGCACAGGATCACTCATTAAAGCAGATTACTCTTTGTTGCAATCTACTCTGTAGCATAGCTAATCTTGCCCTCAATTCTGCCCAACGCTGTGTGCTGTTTCTGATGCAGACACCCACTGGAACGGACAGACTGTACACACTCAGCAAGGCAGTTAATGGCAACAGACTGCAAGAAATACAACTTGACATTCAGCACAATTAATACTAGCACATGATATATCGGTTACACTCTGTCATATGACGGGGACCTCTGTTGCTAGTGTAATGAGATTGATCAAACTGACACCACTGAATTAATTGCTAGTGTGTCTTTCCTGGGTTGAAATCCTGAAATGCAACAGGTTTAGCTTTCTCTATACTTTGAATATTGGACAAAATGATTTGGTCATGTAAACTCATCAACAGGAATACTATTAGTATTCTAGAGTAGACCCACTGAATCAGCTGTTTAATGGTGAGCCAAGGCGTAGGTAAATCCAGTACATTCAGTGGTTCTCATCAGGATTAACAATAGAGTTTAGGGGTGATTCCAAAATGTGGGACATGTCTTACTTTTACCTGAGGCGTCCAAATGACACCTCATGTAAAAGCAAATTAATGTGGACAAAAAGGGTTTTCCCAATTTGCTCTGCATTAATTTGACAGCTGGAAAGATCTGGGCCTTAAGCGAAGGTCCGGATCTATCCAGGTGCTGGGCCTGTGCGGGAGATCGATTCCCATAGCCATCCTGGCTCTTCGGGCTCCTGGAGCCTGAAGGAGTGAGAGGGTGCCCGTCCCCTCCCCTCCAGCTCCCTATCCCCCCCCCCCAATTATTGTAGGAACCTGTCATCAGCACAGGCCCCTCTGTAATGTACTCCTGATGCATGAAAATGGTGCACCAGGAGGTGGTGGGGGGGGAGGGATTCTGCTCCACCTCCTGATGTCATTTTTGCATGTCAGGAGTACTATGCAGAGGGGCCTGCGCTGCTGGCAGGCCCCTCCGGTACATTTTTTTGAGGGGGAAAAAAGGCTGGAGGTGGGATAGCATCTAGCCTCCCCTCAAGGGAAAGCCCAGGGTTTGGGTTGGGAGTGGAGACAGAAACCTGGGAGTAAGCGGGTTATTTTAATCCACTTCCTCCCAGATTTCTGCCATGTCTGGAAGGGCCCTAGGATGTTGTTAGGCTCATATTGCAAGTGTGTGTGTTTGTCAAACTGTTTAAATGTTTTGGGATTTCTTTAGACATGTCTTAACAGTTTCTTGTTAATGGAAAGTAAGCTAGTGTTATTTAGGAACATTTTGTCTCTTCTATTTCTCAGTATTAAGATGTATCCCCTCGATGGATTGTCACCTTGACGTGGTGAGGGGGCTTGCGTGTTCCAATGAACCTGAGGGCACGACCACTGGAGTCATGCACTCCCAGGAGGGGCCACAGGGGAGGATCCAGACCAAGAACAATCCAAAGACCCAAAGACCTCAACGGTGGAGCAGGCAGAGGATAACATGGTACATGTTACAACGGCTGTGAAGGCAGAAGAAGGCTGCAACAGATTGAGAAGCCACTCTCGTTGTGTTAATCACAACACTGCTGGGACCTCAATCTGTGAAGACTATGTGTTGACCAGCCGTGCACCGACCTCCACACATTAAAAAAAATCATGCACAGGCGTCTTCCAAGAAATGGAGGACCATCATCCTCGAACTACGAGGGATCACCTAAGAAAGAAAGAAGATTAAGATGTACAATTGCAACCATGGTATTAAAAGAAGTCATTGATCCACATGCCAAATGACAACCTCCTTGAGAGCAAGGATTACACATCCTTGGTTTCTAGCCTGTGGTTTGTGGGTCTGCTTTTTAGGTCCTTGAAGCAGAGATTGAATCATCATAACAAAGACTATGGACCTCTTCACACAAGGCATTTTTGCCCCGTTTTGCCACTTTGTTTCATGGCATGGATGAGGCCTGCCATGTGTCATCACACAACGCACAGTAAGCCTCACCCACATTCCTCTACCACTACAAGGCGCTTCCTCCACCACTACAGGGAGGAAAGTGTATTTTGAGTATCTCCAATTGAGCAACCTGTATTTTCCTCCCCTTTTCCCCACATGATGGGGGAATGGACGGTGGGGCAATGCTTGTTGCCACCTTTTATCCCATCTAACATGAACAGGGACAGAGTGACAACCATACGATGGGGGAGCTACCCCGCGCACTTTCCCTTTTTCAGATGAAGGCTGGCGAAACGGCATGGTTGTGTGAAGAGGTCACATGTTTGTATGTGTGTGTATCTCTTTCTTTGTGTGTATGTGTGTGTGTGTAACAGAGAATTGTTAGTGTGTATATGTTAAGGAAGGGTCGTAGATTAGTAGTATTATAGTTAGAGGCATGCTTTGAGAAGTTACAGGAAAAGAGGCCTAAAGAATAGTTTACTCTTCTCTTTGGCTCCACAAATAATGAGAAAAAGACATACTAATTGCACTATAACCATCCTAGCAGGGAATCAGTACTTCCCATACACCACTTGTCTCCTAACAAAAGCAAATGTAAGTTTCCCAAGCCTGTGTTTAACATGGAATGTGAATGTCAGAGCCAGAGAGGCATTTCTAATAAACAGACATTGATTCAGTACATGGCTTGGGCAACAGAATGTTTAACCGGCCCTATCCACAGATTTCCCCCTTGTGATTCCATCATTCTTGATATTTTTTTAATTTCTTCCCTAAATTAGCTGTGAAAATTGAATTTTGTTCATCTGGGTTTCATAGGGGGTTCAGAAGTAATGGAGGGAAACTGGAAAATTGCTGCTGGGTTGATGAAGGACCCCTGGCTGATAATTCTACCTATGTAATCCCTCTGCTAGACCAGGCCTTCTGGGCGCAAGAATCTAAAAACAAGTTTCCTGGTTCTCTCCCCAATGCATTTTTTTTGTATTTCTTGTATCATCATAGTGTGATCATGCTCTGGTTGATAATTGAAAAATCTGCCAAATAGTCCTACAAAAAAAAGTTGACATATTACCATCATTTTTTGTTGTTTCCTATCTTTTTCCTTGTCATTCCTACAGCCCAGAGAGTCAACAATTTGGAAGGCAACAGTGATGAGATCATTGCTGGTTGTAAAAGTGACAGGAAAACTGGCTACACAACTCAGTGCTTTGCCAACACTCTACCCTTCCCCCTACCCTGGCCTCCACGAACCAGATGTGAGGTTATTTCCTTCTCCATAACAGCCCAGAGACATCAACACCCTTGGAGACTCTGGTTGTCGTGGTAAAGCTTCCAGAGTGCAGATAAGACCATGAGACTTGGAGCCATCAAACTGTGAATGTCTCATGCCTGCTTCGTTTTCCTGACTTTAGAAAGTTAACAACTATTTTTTTCATCAAGTTTATAAAGAGATGTTTAAAAATTGGAAAAACGTTTGAGATTAAATAGTTGCTGCATGTCACTCAATTGTAAGAGACATTTTTATTATCGTTTGTGAAGCCCAAGATTGCCAGAGGTTTTATATTTTCATAGACTCACTTGTGTTACAAGGTCTTCTAATTTACTTTCTGCTTTGGTTGTGTATTCCTGCATGGCAGGGAATTTGACTGGATGGCTCTTGTGGTCTTTTCCAACTCAATGGCTCTATAACTTCCCCTCTGGTAAAGTAGAGAATAAATCTTTATTTTCAAGTATTTAAAAGCTGTTTCTTAGACTACATTGGGGGAGGAATTTTGAGAACATTTGCGGGACTCAGAAATTCTCGAAATTAAGTAAGATTATTAACATTTATACTAGGGTAGGGATCCCAGTGTTCTCCAGATGATTTAAATAACATAACCCTGTGGGCCCTTATGGTTGGCCATGGTGGCTGTCACTGGTGGGAGTTTTAGTTTAAAAGATCTGGAAAGCACTGAGTTGCCTAGGTTTAGGTTATTTTTTTTTTCATTACTCTGACTCCAGTCCTCTGAAAGGTTCTGCAGGGTAACAACTGCATAACTGATTTTCTTTCCAGTGTGAACCACTAGAGATTAGGACATACACACACTAACAGTTTTAAATGGTGTGATAACATTCCTTTCCCAAAAGCATCTTAGGAACTTTAGCTCTGTGAAGTAGGGCTTAGGATCTCTAATATAGAGTTGTTGAGAGCTGGCATTGGGCCCAGGGAAAGATGCATGCTCTGGCCCTCTCCCTAAATTTAGTAACATACCCACTTTCTGGTCTGTTGAGATACCTGCATTTATTTGATAACTTGGGAGAGCCTAGTCTGCTAGAGGTCTAGGCAGTAAAAAAAGAAAGGAAAAGCAAACAATATTCTCTCTCTTCAGTTTTGATAATAGAGTTCTTGGTATTACAATGAGAACTCAAGAATTCTCAGGATTGATGCAGAAAATGTGACAGCTGATATGTAGAATTGTAGAATCTTGTCTGATCTTGTAAGCTAAGAAGGACCAGCACTGATTAGTAGTTGGATGAGAGACTACTAACAAATACTAGGTACGGTAGGCATTATTTCAATGGAAAAATCTTTCGAAACCACTTGCCTTGCCTAAGAAAGCCTTATGAAGAGTGTATAGGGCCAGCATAAGTCAACAGATGACTTGAAGATACACAAACACACACTAAAGCCAGCCATCCCACGTCCTTACCATGTTGATGCCTGTCTTTTCCCTGTTTTTCTCCATTTGGAGTCGGGTTTAGGGCTCTGTTTCCAAGCATTGTGGAAAGAGAACCCCATGGAGTCCCACCAGAATGTCCTTACACCACGTGATAGCCTCCATACGGTTCCGGTAATGAAGCACATGGAAATGGAGCCCTAAACCTATGGGATGAAGTCCTAAAACTCATTCCGATATGGGCTTAGAGATATTTACCTTTCCATTTCAAATGCTAAAACGACTAAAGTTTTATCACTGCTAAATAGTAGATAGGAGAAAAAGTGTGGGAGAACAATTTTGAATTATGACACCACAAATATAAGCCATTAGTAGTTTCTATCTCTCTGTGCATATGCCTCTACATCTTGACACCTCTTTAACTGTCATGACTCAATGCTGTGTATTCCTGGGTTTTTTTAGTTTGATGAGACACCAGCACTTTGAGGAAAAGAAAGCTAAATACCTTTTAAAACTCTTATAATTACATAGGACTGAGCCATGACAATTCACATGGTGTCAAACTGCACTAATTCTATTCTGTAGATGCTCCCTTAGATAGTATTGTATTTATAAAATGGATGCAGTCTTCTAGACAGGTTCTCCAAGGCATAAATGGACACACCTTTTAAAGAAGAGAGCCATAAAGAAAGTAGTTGGGAATTTCTCTTTCTCTCTATCTTGCGTTCATTCACACAAGCCATCCATTCACAGAAATGTACATGGAGATGCAAGCACATAGTCTGCTGTCCTTTCTCACCTTTCCTGTTATTTTACTATGTTCTTTGCCTAGCCTGCCTTTGTGTGGCCTCCACATCTTCATGTTGTTGCAATGAGAGACAAAACAGATGACAGAAAGCCCAAGAAGTGCTTATATGATCAAGCCACAGAGTACGGTACCTAACTTATTACGCGATAATTTCAGGTCAAGATCAGCAAATAATAGCAAAAGTCAGGTCCTGGTAAGGCAGATTCACCTCTAGAAAAGTCTTCCACATTAAAAAGGTTTGGAGGTACATGAGTCAAGAAGCCAAAGAACCAGAGAATACATACTCCATCACCAAGCCAAGGTTCATGTATATGCCAATGAAGAACACCTCACTGAGGAGTAATCAGAAAGGTCAATACTACATCTGCATAACTCTTTGTATTCTTGCTGTATATTTCAACCCATATTCTCCATTGTCCAGTGGCATGCAAAGTATATTCTCATACTTCCTGAGTAGAGTTAGCAGGTAAAAAGGTGTTCTTATCAAGTAAATAAGGATTATGAGGAAAGCTAGAAGGCACATATTCAGAGCTATATAGGTGAGAATATAGCTATTAATGCATTCTCACCAACTGTGGGTATAGTTTACTGATGACCTGTTAGTAGCTCTTTAAAAAAAAGTTTAGGCAACTTCGCTTGATTGAAGAGAAGCAAAAGGAGAATTCAGCAAACCTAATTAGAGATAAGAGAGATAAGATGTCAGGGAAGAAGACCACCAAAGAACAACGGCTCCCAAAGGAATCTGGACAGGAGCCAACAGGTAACAAAAGTGCAGATGATTGTCACAATTTGATTCCCTTTGCTTGAACAAATCCTGTTGACACTTGTGGGAAAGATAGCATGTTTGGACTTCTGATTCAGATGCTCTTAACAAGTTTACTTGCCAAGAAAATAGCAGTAGGTATGGTAGAAAAACCATGGCTGGTGTCTATTATGAGCTTTTGTACAACTGAAGCCCACAAGCTAATTGTTTGTTAATTTCCACCCAGTAGGTTTCAACCTATAGTAACTTTATGAATGTGGCCTCTAAGAACGTCCTGCTGAAGACTTACAGAGTCAGAGCTGTGGTTTCTTTGGTTATATCAATCCATCTGTGTTATGATCTTGCTGTCTTTTCTCAGTTTCACTTGGAGGATATTCATACACTGTGGTGAGGAAAAGTAAGGACTCCCTAAGCTACAGAGACCTACTAATGGCTTCTTGACCAAGGGTGCTCCAAAAGCTTTAGCAAAGACTAATGCATTAATGGCCATTCTGGAGCAGAATGAAGAAGGCGGGGCCAGGAAGACATCTTTCCAAAGAAGGAGCCAAAGAGGCTCCTTCTTTGGAGGCTTTTAAGCAGAGGCTGGATGGCCATCTGTCGGGGGTGCTTTGAATGCGATTTCCTGCTTCTTAGCAGGGGGTTGGACTGGATGGCCCATGAGGTCTCTTCCAACTCTACTATTCTATGATTCTATGATTCTATGATGTCTCCTTTACCATCAGATGGGAGCACTCCCCCCACCCCCAAGGTTTAACTGCCATTCTGGACCAGAATGAAGAAGGTGGGGCCAGGAAGACATCTTTCCACCATGTCTCCTGTATCAATTTAATGATATAATAATATATAATAATATTATACTATACTAATATTATAATATATTGTATATACATGTAATATTAATAAAAATATTATGATGTAATACAATGTAATAATAATTATAATTCACTATTATAATTGTATATTTATCTTACATGCAATATTACTAATAATATTGCAATATAGTCTCATAATAGAATATATTGTATGTATATATATTTGTAAACCGCTAATAAATAAATAAATAGGCTCCCATATCTGTCTGGCTGTATACTGAGATCACCTTCAGATGCCACAGAGTCAAACCCCCCCCCCCCCCCCCGGCAGATTGTCTCATTTGTGATGGTACCCCAGTTTGGGAATCTTCTTCACAAGAAGTTTTACTTCATTTTTTGTTGCTAGGAAAAAAAAAACTAAACACACTTTAATTCTTCCAGCTTTGAAAGTTTCATTTTTAAGATGCTGAAGATCCTTATTGCCTACAATTCTGAGTTTGCATTTTTGCCTGAGGAAGGTGCCTTTTCAAAGGTTTTTAATGGACTCTATTTTGAAGTATATATGAAGAAATGTAAATGCCAATATTAATTACCACAAACACACACACATACACACACACACACACACACACACACAAAACAGTAAACCAAACATAGATGACTCACAATGAATGATAGACAAACTAGGACAATCAACCAGAGTAGAAACCTCATCATTTTTCTGTTGGAAATTGCTCTGAATCTCCTCAGGGAGATAAAGTGGGATACAAATAAAATATTATTATCACATGGGTCTTTGCAAGCATCCTAGGACACTTGCAGCACACTTCATCTATGGAGCCTTATGCTGCCCATACCACGATGCACATTCACTTCCTAGGATGCTTTGCCCAGAGAACACGGGAGGCTTCCTGTGTTCTGTATGCAGCAACAGGGACAGTGTGTGTGTGTGTGTGTGTGTTTATATGGGTCCATGCAGCAACACTTCCCCACGTGTGATGGGAAAGTGTCGCTGTGAGCAATACAGGGCACAGAGTGATGGGATTGCCCCACTGCCCTGTGGTTTTGCCATGAAGAATGGCAAATCCCCACGGATCCAACAGTAAGCGTGATGAAGTCCTTGGACTTCTCTCTTTTTTACAAGTGGATATATTTTTGGAACTATATTTACTTTTGTTTATGTGAAGATAAACAAGTGAGTTATGTGAAATTGCTACATGACTAAATCACCATAGTATTTTGGATTAGTTACTGTGTGAAAAAGTGATGATGGCCAGATCTTTATAAAATCACTACTTCTATGATAAGAAATCTAGAAGACTTTGTTTTTCTTTTTGGAGTTTTAACTTCATTTTGATAGATCTATGAAGAACTCAGATGGAAGAACAGAAAGAATGTGGCATATAAGGTACAGTTTGGAATTTGATTAGCTTTTAGGATGCAGCCTAACTTGGTATTTGCTTGACAACAAAATTAGAATTGTATTACACTAGGACTGGGCAACAATAGAAGGAGAAGATGAAAGAGAAGGCAAAGGGGAAGGAAAAGAGTTATTGTTGAACATAAAGAGATAAATAATTATGAAATTGGGACCTTGTAGTGAACCTTACCTATTAGGCCGGGAATGAAGCCTTGGTAACAGTGAGTGAGGCAGGCATCCATTTTGTAGAGGAATGCCAGGCAGCCATCTTGAGTGTGGTTAGAAAGGGGGAGGAGCTTAGAGAGAGACTTCTAGGATTGGCCAACCAGAGCAGATGGAAGGAGCCAAGTCTTAGAGTGCAGAGAAAAAAAAGGAGCTCCAGAGAGTTCTGTTTTAGGGTTTGAAGAGAGCAGTTCGGTTTTGGAGGGAGTGTGTGTGTGTGAGAGAGAAAAAAACTGTGGAAACTGACAGGCTAGGTCAGGCAGTTTGGATCTCTTGGGGGAGGATAACTCAAGGAGTTGACTCTCACTACTGGGCTGGTTAATAGAAAGACTCTAGGTTAGAGTTAATTAACAACCATGGGGAACTCGTGTCTATTCTCAGCAAATAGAGCGAGGGTTTTTGTGACCAATAGATAGATTGGTTGGTTGGAACTGTTTGAAACTAAGTGAAGTAATCTGAAACGTACAACTAAGTTAAGCTGAAGAACGTCTGTAACCGATTACACTTATGAACCTCTCTGAAGTAATCATTTACTTGTTTTTAAGAAAATAAATTTTTATTCTATTTTCAACTTTCAAGAGCCTCCCAGGGTATATTTTCCATCAAGAAGCCTTAATAAAAGTTCCAGTAATATAACCATAAAATACCACAGAAAAGCCTCATAGTGAACATCAGTTTGGGAGCCAGGGGTGAAAACAGTGTGGGCCGGAAATGGGAGAAATTTATCTCAGACACATTTAACAACAAAAACCCCAAAGACATTTTAGGTTGGTGGCAGCTACCATTTTAAAAGAAAATCTGTTATAATTAGCCTCTCAGCCTAGCCTCCCCGCACAGCTCATTCCTTTATATTGGTGGCAGCGATGGGATTATAAAAAGATTTTCCCCCTGCCTGAAAGAAGGAGCCTCTCCTCTCCTCTCCGCTCCCCTTGCCGCCATTTTCTTTATAGACCTGCAAAGTGAGATTCACTGTCTCTGGGAAAATAAAACATCTGTGGATTCAGTAGTGATAGGTGCTCTGGGGGCAATAATGACGGAATCTGAATGAAAACATTGATGATCCAAAAGTCCTCTCAGTGAAATATATGACCATGCTGCTGCTGCTGATAGTAAAAATAATAGCAACCAATGATAATGATTTGTAAAAAACGTCATAATTTCGGCAGTAGACAAGTAAAAACGTCAAAATCAAAACTAATTTCAACCCCTCATTTTTACCTTTTTTCTACTGCTACTTATCTTCTATATACATTGTGTACTTGTATTCACTTAAATTCAGCCCAGCCAGGTCAGATACCATGCACTGATTACTATTTATTTATTTATAGTATTTATATTCCGCCCTTCTTTCTCACCCTGAAGGGGATTCAGGGCGGATCACATTATATACATATAGGGCAAACATTCAATGCCCATATACACATAGAACCAAGACAGAGACAGACACAGAGGCATTTAACCTTCTCCTGAGGGGATGTTCGATTTTGGTCACAGGGGGGAGCAGCTGCTTCATCATCCACTGTGACGGCACTTCCTTATTCCAACGTCGTAAATTAGTTAAACAGGAATCACATTAGGAAGGAAAACATGGATTCTGTTCATCAATCACCTCTTTGCAAAATTGCAAACTATAGATTATTTGGGAAAGATAACCAACTATGAGAATACTGACCTTTGAAATGTTACCTTTCTTTTGATTAACACTCCCTCAACATGCTAATTCCTTCTTATGCTGGTTGTGATCTTCTGAGAGGCATAGTTTTAAAAAAAGAACATTCTCATTTTGAGATAGATTTTTCCCAATCTTCCAGCTATAGAAATGACAATGGAGTGCCACATAAAATCTCAGAAGTTGAGTTGCATTGTCAACATTGTGGTGTGTAGAGTTATAAATACCTCCTGTCTTATGTATGGTTAAGGTAAAGGTAAAGATTTTCCCCTGACATTAAGTCTAGCCGTGTCCCACTCTGGGGGTTGGTGCTCATCTCCATTTCTAAGCTGAAGAGCCAGCGTTGTCCACAGACACCTCCAAGATCATATGACCAGCATGACTGCATGGAGCGTTGTTACTTTCCCGCCAGAGCGGTACCTATTGATCTACCCACATTTACATGTTTTCGAACTTCTAGGTTGGCAGAAGCTGGGGGTAACAGCGGGAGCTCACCCCGCTTTCCGAAATCGAACCGCCAACCTTTCGTATGGTTATCAAGAAACAATTCTGGGTCTTATGAAGGAAGACAATATAAGTATTTACAGATATTCATTGTTAGTTGAAGGAAACTTTCCTTTTTCAGCTGAAAAATTAGTTTTGATGCAGAAATAAATGCTTTTTTGGTGACATCTGCAAGCTATGCAAGTTGCATATTCGTATTCAGGGAAACAGATTGTGTAGTTTATATGCGTTTATTGTTGTGATTTGTCATTTTGTCACATCAGTATAGGCACCTGGCAAAGCATCATGCTATGTGACATCTATTTTTTTAGTTTTTCCTCTCCCAACTCCACCCTGCCAGCATAAATATAGTAGGTAAGGAGATAGCTATAAGAGGGAATGTTGTCTTTTAAAAGTCACTGGAGACAGCAAAGTTATGCTCACTCTCTTTAATACTAACAATATGACTCTTATCAGGCAGTCTCAGCAATGTCTGCATCCCTTCACTAATTTCAACAAACTGTCCTCCAGAGTGGGAAGATTAGCCTGTGTGTATGTTTATTCTCTGTGGAATTATACCCATGTTCCCGTCAAGCGAGCAAGATACAGACATACAATCCTGTTTGTATTCCTTCTTCCTTCTGCGTTTGCTGTGTTGGAAATAAACTTTCAGTCATTTAATGTGTAAGTGTACAAACTCCTCTTTCCATTTTGGGGACTTTTGTGAGCTTCGAGATGATGGCATCTTTCTTTTTGAAGCTCTAGCCTTGATGATCTATAAACAGGAGGCTCTTAAAATAAAATTATGCTTTGTATTTCATTTATGCAGTATCACAAGGGTTTAGACATACTACATAAATATCATGATTTCCACTTTTAACTGCCATGCCTATCTCCTATGGGATCCGGTCTTTTGTTGACCTCTGGGTGAAAATTGTAAACAGTGTAGACTCATATAATGCAATTCATTATATGGCTCTACACTGACCATATAATGCAGTTCAATCTGCATTATAAGGACACTGTAGATGGAGCCTTCCTCCCTCATCCCCCCTTTTGTTGTCAGCTTATTTTGTTGTCAGCTTATTTCAATTGCTGCAAATTGAGTTCAAAAAGCAAAGTAGTTTACATTCAACTAATTCAGCAAGGGGCAGAGGAAAAGAGAATTTGGATCTTGCCCTTCCTAGTAGTAAAGGTAAAGGTTTCCCCTGATGTTAAGTCCAGTCATGTCTGACTCTGGGGGTTGGTGCTCATCTCCATTTCTAAGCCGAAGAGCCAGCGTTGTCCGTAGACACCTCCAAGGTCATGTGGCCAGCATGATTGCATGGAGCGCCGTTACCTTCCCACCTATTGATCTACTCACATTGGCATGTACCTTCCTAGTAGGCACAGACAAAAACAAATGGTTGTAGCATCGCCTAGCTTGTATGTTCTTCCTCATTAACAACTTTGTCATCTTGCCTACATCTTGGTGTTGTCATCTTGAATGTTGCTTCCCTCACATGTCCCAGTTTTCATCTCTGAAATGTTGAACCATATGGATTCTGCAGCTCTCCTAAATCAACTTGAATAATTCATTTGTTGGTTTTTCTACCGCAGTTGATGATTTGGAAACGGAGCCATGCAGATACTGGAAATTTGTACACAAAAAATCTATTTCAATCCATATAGCAAACACTCGTCATGCATTTACTTGTCCGCTCATATTCAGAGTTGCATGGAACAGGAATGAGCAATACTTTACTTTGTTCAGGTTTTTATTTTACTCTTAAATTAATTCCATCCATGTTTTGTATGGAATTGCATTTTTTGTCTCCAATGAAATATGTAATACTCATTTTCAAAATCTATACAATTGTACACATTTTCAATTACATGCATTTTCAAACTGACATATGCTTGCAAGTGTATAAAATACTTTTGCATGTGCTTTCTGAGTTAAATGTTTGTATACAGTGCTTCCAAGGTACACATTTTCCCATCTGTTGTTTTACTTAAACTGTATTAGGTCCCTTCTACACTGCCATACAAAATCCAATTATCTGCTTTGAACTGGCAGTGTAGACAATGTAGATAGTGTAGACCAGGGGTCCTCAAACTAAGGCCCGAGGGCCACATGCGGCCCATCCAAGCCATTTATCCGGCTCCCGGTGTGGCAGCTCCCTCCTCCTCCTTCACCTGGTGCATGCCTTTCAAAGCTTTGCTTATTTATAATGGCATTTTTAGTATTATTTAATTAATTATTAATTATTAAGGAGTGCTTTGCTAGTGTTTTTGGTGCACAAAAGCAGAAGGGGGTTGGACTAAATAGCACAAGGGGTCTCTTCCAACTCTCGTTGTTGTTGTTGTTGTTGTTGTTGTTGTTGTTGTTGTTGTTGTTGTTGTTGTTATTGGCACAAAGACATATTATAACACAGGAAATGAGATCTATATGCTGGATTTTGAATCACAAAATCACAAGTCGAATGCTTCCCAGGCGTTTATTATTATTATTATTTTCAACAACATTGAGGCTGAGTGGCCATCTGTCAGGGGTGCTTTGTTTGTGCTTTTGGTGCACAAAGGCAGAAGAGGTTGAACTAATTGCCCCAAGGGGTCTCTTCCAACCCCCTTTATTATTTTGATGATGGTTATGATGATGATTAACATTGAGGCTGTATTTGTTCCCATTTTGTTTTTCTTCTTCAAAATAAGATTTGTGCAGTGTGCATATAAATTTGTTCATAGTTTGTTTGTTTTTTTAAAAAAAAACTATAGTCCGGCCCCCCAACGGTTTGAGAGACCGTGAACTGGCCCCCTGTTTAAAAAGTTTGGGGACCCCTGGTGTAGACTCTTATACTCCAGTTCAAAGCAGATAGTGAGGATTATCTGCTTTGATAATCTGGATGATATGGCAGTGTAGAAGAGGCCTTAGAAACTTTGAAAAAGTACAGATTTCAGTGTCTGATTGTGTTCAAGATCGCATTTAGGTTTGGAAAGTACAAATCTGAAAACCACCTGAACATTTTTTCATCCATGCACAACAAGGACATGTAAAAAAAAATCCCAAATTCTAAGATTATGAAAAAGTGCACACAATGTTACCTGATTTTTTTTTGTATCATTCTCTCCCTCTTTTTAAGGAAATGGGAAACAAATATCCATAGTTACAATAACAGAGTATTCTTGTGTGGCCACAATCTGCCAGTGTTATCAAACTGTGCATCCACCCCACTCTCCTTTGCCATCTCTTTCCATGACATACGAGTGTGGAGAAGAGCAAACTATAGACCACTACTATAATGCAGCCTGAGCCCTGCCACATGCTCAATGGAGGACTTTCTCACAGCAATACCAGATGCACTCCAAGTGGCCAGCTTCTGGTCAAAGGAAATCTAGTATAATGTCACATTTTTAAACTTTGTGTTTTATAAAATAAATTATAACTGTACCCTCAATTTGTTTCTGACATGATAAACAAATAAATACTTTGCACCTTTAACTAATGGATAAAGGGCTACAAAGGATTGTAACCCAATGAATTATACATATCTGTTCAAAGATCCTTGGAAGAGTCAAGGGATTCATCACCAAATGTGAATTTGATGTGAGTTTGTTTCTTTTAAATACCCAGTCATCAGGCATGTTTGGCAGCGTTTCCACATATTTATCGCAACAACAACAACAACAACAAAGGACATAGGTTTGTATAAAATTTCCATACACATCTATATATGCCCATGCACCAGCATTTTTTCAATAAATGATGATTAAAAGTGAAATAGAAATACTCTCTGTCTCACTGCAATGGGATAGAGTGTAAACACAAGACCTGTGATGTCTCAGAGACCCTCGAATCATGACCCCGCAGCCATTATGGATCAGACTGAAGAGGATATGGGGTTTGTGCCGACTCAGCAAGATTCTGCTCCCTTCCAGATGTCCCCTGTTGACAGTTTTAGCCCACAGTTAATTACGAAAACCCTTGAAACAGAGCCTGTTTCCCCGGAGAGTGCTCCTTTTGATAGATTGTTTTTGGAAACATTCCGCTCTGAGAAGCAGAATAGGAGGAAAAGTGCGAGATTAGCAGAGAGAGCAAACGCTAATTAAACCGATTCCCTTGAGAGTGTCCAGGGAGGTTTGCATCTGGCAAGTTGTTGTCTTCAGTCCGTTTCCCTTGGGAAAAAGTGTTCAGGCACCTGGTTTGGGGGGAGACTTGAAGTCCCTTAAAAGTTCTGTGCGCCGGCTGGCCATCGCGGTGTCAACGTGTCAGTTGGGAACCCAACATCGTCTCTAGTTTCTGCGGTGCGCTACTCACGAGTAGACCAGGCGTTGCATCTCGTCTCCCTGCCAAGTCTGGACTGTGTTTCAGTTCCTCCACAGCCAACTTTGCCTTGCCTTGTTATCCTAGCCTCGGACGTTGAACCTGGGACGCTTGAAAGACCTTGCTCTTTTCCCCACTCAAACTGCTTGGAAGTTTGAGTGTGTTTCTGTAATTGGATTTAAAACTTTGAACTCTAATACTGGAATCTAACTACATATTATTGGACTATATTTGACCTTTCCTAAAAGGTCTATTGCTGGACTATATACTCTGCTTGTTTTTGTTTGACTCTTTTATTTCCTTAATAAAGATATTAGATTGTTTATTGGCCTCCGTGTCTGGTTCCCAATGCTCTTGCAGCTTAAAGTCGTCACAAGACCCATGTAACTGCTCAGCTGCTCTCCTGATGTTATTCCTGGATGAGTTGCTTCAGGCACTGTTCTTACTTCTTTATTCTTTATCTGTAAAATGGACATGGATTGGACAGCTCTTCGAATACAGGCTCCCCCACTCCTTATTTGATGGGTTCGGGACCACAGCACTGTCAAAGTGTGGAATTTGTTAAAATGTGGAATTTTGTCATTTTGATGTATTGTAAATTCTTTTTAAGGAGCCCCGGTGGCGAAGTGCATTAAAGCACTGAGCTGCTGAACTTGTAGACCAAAAGGTCCCAGGTTCAAACCCCGGGAGTGGCGTGAGCAGCTGCTGTTGGCTCCAGCTCCTGCCAACCTAGCATTTCGAAAACATGCCAATGTGAGTAGATCAATAGGTACCGCTCCGGCGAGAAGGTAACGGCACGCCATGCAGTCATGGCGGCCACATGACCTTGGAGGTGTCTACAGACAACACCGGCTCTTTGGCTTAGAAGTGGGGATGAGCACCAACCCCCAGAGTCAGACATGACTGGACTTAACGTCAGGGGAAACCTTTACCTTTACCTTAAATTCTTTTTAAAGTACTGTATTATAGGCACAAATATAAGAAAATGTACACTACAAATCAACCGCTATGCAGTACTGTGTAAAAATGGCACCAAGTCAATTGAGCAGCACATGGTCACATAATTGTCATGAAACATGACAAAAGAGCAAGGTACTTGTCAAATATATGGGTTCTGGATATGATTTGAAACAATTGAAAGAATGGGTGATTGAAACATGACGAGAGATTTAAAAGTGGGGAAATTCTATAAAGACCATTGCCAAGCTAAGGTATATAGAAGGACATACAACCACCTCAAATGGGATTTTCCTTCCTTGGTGCTGTTCAGGAAACAGACTGTCATCACAGTCTTGGAGCTTGGTGCTTACTTATTTACTTAGGCAATCCCTCGTAGTTCGAGGATGATGGTCCTCAATCTCTGCTGTCTTGGGGATGGACCCGTAGGTGGCTGAAGAGACCTATTCTTGATCTGCATATTTTCCCACAGTGAGGACATCGATTTCCAGGTGGAAGGCAGTCCCGGTCAGGGTTGGCTTGATGGGCCTTCCTCTTGGCACGTTTCTCCCTTAAGCCCTCCATTCGTGCCTCTTCGAACTCCACAGCACTGCTGGTCACAGCTGACCTCCAATTAGAGCGCTCAAGGGCCAGGGCTTCCCAGTTCTCAGTGTCTATGCCACAGATGTTAAGGTTGGCTTTAAGCCCATCTTTAAATCTCTTTTCCTGCCCACCAACATTACGCTTCCCATTCTTGAGTTTGGAATAGAGCAACTGCTTTGGGAGACGGTGATTGGGCATTCGGACAACGTGGCCAGTCCAGCAGAGTTGATGGTGTAGGAGCATTGCTTCAATGCTGGTGGTCTTTGCTTCTTCCAGCACAATGACATTTGTCTGCCTGTCTTCCCAAGAGATTTGCAGGATTTTTCTGAGGCAGCGCTGATGGAAACGCTCCAGGGGTTGAATGTGATGTCTGTAGACCGTCCATGTTTCGCAGGCGTAGAGCAGGGTTGGGAGGACAATGGCTTTGTAAACAAGCACCTTGGTATCTCTATGGATGTCCCGATCATCAAACACTCTCTTCTTCATTCTGAAAAATGCTGCACTCGCAGAGCTCAGGCAGTGTTGTATTTCAGTGTCGATGTTGACTTTTGTGGAAAGGTGGCTGCCAAGGTAGCGGAAATGGTCAACATTTTCTAGTGTTACACCATTAAGCTGTATTCCTGGCATTGCAGAGAGATTAGCTGGTGCCTGTTGGAAGAGCACTCGTATGCTTCTGCGAAGGTGTTTAGAGTGGCTTGTAGGTCTTCTTCTGAGTGTGCACAGACTACGTTGTCATCAGCATATTGGAGTTCTATAACAGATGTTGTGGTGATCTTGGTTTTGGCTTTCAGTCTGGTGAGGTTAAATAGCTTGCCATCTGTCCGATAGATGATTTCCACTCCGGTGGGAAGCTTCCCATCAACAAGGTGAAGTATCATAGCAATGAAGATGAAAATAAGGTAGGGGCAATAACTCATCCCTGCTTGACACCTGATTCCACCTTAAATGGGTCATTTTGAGAGCCATTGCTGTCCAAGACTGTTGCCATCATGTCATCATGGAGGAGCCGAAGGATGTTCACAAATTTGTCAGGCACCCGATTTTTTGGATGATGGTCCAAGAGTGCTGCGGTTCACTGTGTCAAATGCCTTTGCAAGGTCAATGAATGCCATGTACAGAGGTTGGTTTTGTTCCCTGCATTTTTCTTGGAGCTGTCATGCAGTGAAGATCATGTCCACTGTTCCTCTGGAGGGGTGGAAGCCATTCTGGGATTCTGGGAGGATGTCTTCTGAGACAGGGAGAAGGCGGTTTGCATCAAGCGCCTGATACTCGGATGTAGCATTTGACGTAACCGATTCGAAACAGGAGAGATTCCTGCTTGGAGGCAGTGCGAGGATCGTGCAAAAATGAAGAGCAGGAGCTATTTTCATTGTTTGTAAATTTACACCTAAAAGGGTACAGGAGTGTGCGGAAATCCAGCAAGGTTCAATACTCTCTTGTCATTTAAGTGACATCGAAATTCTGGTGCCGCAAGTCTGAGCTCAGAAGACGCCCATAAGCAGCAGCTGCAGAAGAGTTACAGCTGCTCTTGATGGACCATTGGCAAGCCTTATGCCCGGAAAGGAATCACTAAGAACATTTACAATGCAAAATTGCTCTGGTGAGAAAAGCTGCCGAAAGTCCCATCATTCTTAACAAGCACTTTATTGCTTTATCAAGAATGGAAAGGAAGCTTGTAGCCAGCATGGTGCATGGGAGGGATCTGTCAGAATGATGTCACAGTGAAAGGGAACAGGACCCGATTGTGTGTTGTGCATACTGGAAATCTCACTGCAACAGCCCATAGCGTCTCCTTTATCAATTAGGTAATGTCTGACCCAGATGAGTGGAAGTTCAGTTATTTTTTTTTCTTGGTGGTGTTGATATGTTACCAAACAATCTTTAAAGGTCCATATAGGCTCTTTTGTGTTTTCCTGGGTCCGTAATCTCCTACACTGAATGGTAATAAGGAAGTTGAAAGTTGAATCTAGACTTTATCATCCTAGGAGCAGACTCATTGAAATTTTGGTGATTCATCACTGCTAGAGAGAATGGCTAAGGGAGGTGACCTGTTTTTGAAAAAGATGTGATGACAGTCAGCTTGATCACTTCTACATCAACCCAAAAAAGGCAAATGTAACACTAAGAAAAAGAAGACAAAGATGTTGCTTAGGTACTGACTGGGGCTGGATCTCCACTGCCATATTAGATCCAGATTATCTGCTTTGAACTGGATCATATGGCAGTGTGGACTCATATATAGTTTGAAGCAGATAATGTGGATAATCTGCTTTAATAATCTAGGTTATATGGCAGTGTAGATCCAGCCTGGGTGGACCACTCCAAACCACAATATCCCTATGATCTTTAAGTAAAATTGGATCAGACAAACCTCCACACAGTGGGATATCCTTACCAGGGAGGCCAGAATGGTCTCCTCCTTGCTGTTCTTGTGTTAGTAGGCAAAGATTTTTTAAAAAGGCCTCTAGACTTTTGCCACTGTAGGCATTTAAATAAAAGTCTCTTAAGAGGGTTGTTTAAATTGTACTTTTACATTGTTTTCATATTGTTAATAGCTTGATTCTATTTTAATGTCGATCTTTTGTATTCTTCTAGCTGTATTTTATTCCTGTTAATTTGTAAGCCACTTTGAGTTTTAGTTTGAGGAAATGAGTAGATTATAAATATGGTTAAGGAGGAAGATATATGATCAGTCTGTTAGATGATAACATTTTGATAAAGTTAGTAATGTTTCAGCCAAGTGGCAACAGTACAATCTCAGCTAGACATATATTTAGGGTTGTTGCATATATTCCGGGCTGTATGGCCATGTTCCAGAAGTATTCTCTCCTGACGTTTTGCCCACATCTATGGCAGGCATCCTCAGAGGTTATGAGGCATGGAGAAACTAGGCAAAGAAGGTTAATATATATCTGTGGGAAGTCCAGGGTGTGAGAAGAGTTCTTTGTCAGTTGGAAAGGTGTTTGGTCTTGGTATAAGTTAGCAGATTTGTCTGTGTAATAAGGCTCCATTTGGGGAATGGCGTTAACATACAAGAACCCAAAAATATACAGTAATAATTGGAGGAAGGAAAAATAGTTAATTTGGAATATACGTCCGATTAGAGATATTACCTAACAAACTATTGCAACATTTCACCAATATGATCTGTGTTGAGGATTTTGCTGTAATAATTTATTCTTGCTTTCTATGTAGCATTACATTACACTACAAAGAAGATAATACAGAAATTGCCTTGCTGTAATTAAGTAACCCAATCTTTTTAAATCAAAGGCACATGGCATTGGCCAGGTTTGACCTCACCAGGCATGGATACAGGTGTTTCACCAGCTTATGCTGTTACAGTCAAAGCAGAGATTAGAACCTTCTTTAAAGCAATGGTTCCCAACCTGTGGTCCATGGACCACCAGTGATCCCCAAGAACTAAAATATGGTCTGCAACCTCACTGTTACTACACCGTTGCAATGATAGTGACTGGTTTCGCGAAACCCTCTTATAGTATCAAGACAACAGGGATGTCTGAAGGGGAGAGGCTGACTATCTACAAAAAGCATGACAACAAGCCTCCTGACTGCTGCTTCTCCTCCTCCCCCTCCCTCCCCCTGAGTAGAGCTGTTCCATATGGTGCCTGGAAACTGTCTTGGCATCTTCATTTTTAGGACTGTTCCTGGGGTTACTTGGGGGTGCAGATTCTGAAAATTGCATTGGATAGATCACATCCACTCTAGATTATTAAATATGGTTTTCTGTGGGCAAGCAGATGGCGACTACTGGGTGGCATATGTTTTGTATCAGAAATTAGAGCTGAATCAGCAACCCAAATAACCAAACCAAATCTAATGTTGACCAAAAACTGATTCGTAACCCCTTTGGTACTAATGTTAGAGAGTGGTCCCTGGTCAAAAAAAGGTTGGGAACCACTGCTTTAAAGCAATGCATTAAGTATCAACTGATATAATTTTTTTGAATAAACTTGCTACTTAAGATTAATGCACTATGTTATTAATGTTTTTGCTTTTCAAATCCACTGTTCCCCCCACCAATTATTTCAATTATTCTTGAAAAATGCTTCCAGATTTTTTAGAATTAAGAAGTCCATATTATTTGTGTCATTAAAGTGAAAAAAAAATAACAGTCATTATGTTTGTTTTTTGAAAAGGATGTTTTGTCTTCATTAACGCAAAGTAATATATTGTACCCTCACTAGTTATGTTATTTTTAAGCTCTGAAATCAGGGCTCTTTTGCAGTGAATATGGTTATAAAACAGTAAAGGCAGAGAAAGGAGCCTGGTCCAGTAAGACTTCAGCTGCCAGAACACAAGTGATGTGTTCATTTCTGCTGGAGGCCCATTTTTTATCCCTTAAAAACAGATCAGGTCTGTAAAGCCTCTTTAAGTCCCTGGTATGTTAAACTGATATTGAATGAAGCTCAGCTGTCATAGCACAAGAGAGGACAAATACTTCTGAAGGTAAATGGTCTGGATTGCTTGTTCGAAATCTAACCCCCCCCCCCCCCCCCCCGCTTTCAGAAGCTCCCTTTCCCTGCTGTGTTCTCGGTTTGAGTCAAACATTGTGAAACCTCTAAAGCGTCAAAAAGAACATCTCAGATGTGGTCACCATTTTGTGATATTTTCCGATATGAAACAAGTGATTAAACGCAAGCGAGGAACATTTCATGGAACTGCTGCGTGAAGAACTGTGGGTGAGATGGAAATTGATTTTGGGGGTTTTCTGAAGTAACAAAAACATAAATAAAGAGCTTTCGTCTAAGAACCTTTTGAGAAACTCTATGTTTACTTATTTCCATTAGGTTGACTCAGACTACCAATATTTATAGCAATAGGTTACCCATTGTCTGACAAACATTTGGCCATTAAAGCCTTTGTTGTGCCACTGATGACAAACAGAAGAAATTCTTGATATACAAAAATAGGAACATTATCCTTACACCAGTTGAGGCAACCAGTTTCCCCAACCTTACGGTGTCACAGCTAAAGGGCAATGAGCTCCTCATAGTCTGTTTTCCATGTGTCAAACTTAAGGCTCATAGGTCAAATCTGGCTCATCCTGTCATTTTATCTGGCACTCCAGATGCTGGCTGGACTAAACTCCTGTATTTTTCATAAGACTTCAAGACGAATATTTGAAAGGCTGCAGTTTGTTCTGTTTTAGCAGGACAGTTGGGTTTGGATTTAGATGCAAGGCTAGTGGATATGATATCTGGCTTTAAAATGTCCTTTAACCTTTCTATAATGTCAGAGCCACAAGTACTGTTGGGTTGCAATTCCCATTATCCCCAGTCCACATGGCAGATCATAAAAAGATGTTCCGTAATATCTGGGAACCAAGGTAATTTTCAAGTATAGGCAAACAGAAATTCCCCCCCCCCCCCCAAAAAAAACAAAAACAAAAATAAAAGCGTTGGATATGCGAAAATGTTGGATAATATGGAGGGATTAAGGAAAAGCCTAAATAAAGAACAACACTCAAGGGAAATCCAGACAGGAAGCAATCAGGGACAGCTAACACCTCCCAAAAAAAGATTCTCCCAGGCTAGAGGAAGCCAGGCCGTGAAGCCACAGGGTCATTAAATGCTAATCAAGGTGATTAATTACAACATCTACACATGCCTCCCAACAGACAAGAGCTCTTTCTCCCACCCTGGACATTATTCTACAGACAAATAAACCCCACTTGCATTGCTTCCAACGACGGCTTCCAGAAGGCCCGCCTGGCCCACCGGAAGGGCCCACGCGGGCGCCGGAGTGTCCGACACAGGCTCTGGAAGGCCTAGAGCGGGCTCCGGACGGCCCACCCAGCCCACCAGAAAGGCCGACGTGGGCTTCCGGAGCCTGCGCTGGGCCTTCCAGAGCCTGCGTCAGGCACTCTGGAGCCCGCGTCAACCTTCTGGTGGGCTGGGTGGGCCTTCTGGAGCCTGCGTCGGCCCTTCCGGTGGGCCGGGTGGCCCGAAAAAGACCCGCAAGGCCCGAAGAAGGATGCGGGGGGTGGCACCATCTTCCCGGGGGCCTCACTGCACCCCCGGAATGATTGCTCCACCAGCGGCCGCTTAAATGGCCTCGCCGGTGGACCGCCTCTGCTGGGAACCCAAATTAGGTAAACACTAAAGAGCACTGACCACTATGTAAAAAAATATATATTTGGCCCTTTGTATTCATGGATTCTCCATCTTTAGGTGGCTTTCTCTTTGAAAGCAACCTAAAGGCTGACGTGGGATCTATTTAGTTGAGTGCTTTGGAACTGGGATGTTCTGAAATCAGGGACTATATAATATGGTGAAATGGAATAAATGGATGTGTTGTGGGATAAATGACAAGAAAAAATTGTCAGATGCATTTGGCAACATGGATTCAGATATATTCATGAGTTTTGATTTCAGTGGACTGAATCTGGCCTAACTTTCTATTTGCTTGCAGATGCAACTGTTAATCCAAACCAAAATAGACCTCATCTGAGGTGTGGTGCATCACCATTGTGTAAATCCATTGTATTTAACTTCCACATCTGCCTTGGCCATTTAAAGGCTGGTGTCCCTGGTGGCGCAATGGGTTAAACTCTTGTGCCATTAGGACTGCTGACTGAAAGGTCGGTGGTTTGAATCCAGGGAGTGGGGTGTGCTCCCATCTGTCAGCTCCAGCTTCCCATGTGGGGACATGAGAGAAGCATCCCACAGGATGGTAAAACATCCAAGTGTTCTCCAGGCTATGTCCTTGCAGATGGCCAATTCTCTCACACCAGAAGAGAATTGCAGTTTCTCAAGTCACTCCTGACACACACAAAAAATAAAGGCTGGTGGAGAGTGGGGCGAGATGGCAGCAGAGGACATCCACAGTGACAAAAAGGGGGCATCTGGAAATCAACAAAGGGACAGTAAATGACATGTTGGGGGCAGCAGAAGATTAAAAGGTGTGTCAGCAGGTGTTTGTTCAGTTAGTAGAGAATCCTCAACCTCTACATTGACCAAAACTTGAATTACAGGCATATCCTGGCCTTCATATGTAACTAACAGGATGCCTGGTGCACTTTTAAACATAAAATAATACTCATATTTCAAAGCAGGAGAAGACTTCTGGACAATTCTTATTTGGGTTTTTTTTTTGGCATCGCAGTTTGGGATCCCTACAAGACTCCAGGGTAGAAAACAGGTCCTAGATCTGCCACAGTTCTTTATCCTTGCTCTTATCTATTAGAAACCATCAATGCTCACTCTTAAAAAGTTTTCATTCCAGACAAAGAATGGCAGCCCCAATAGGGTGGAATTGTGGTGGATTGCCACCACTGCCTGCTTGTGCCTACTGCACAGCCTGCATTCATGTTGGTTGATCTTTCAGGAGATGTTTTATAAGCTATCCAACCCAGTGCCAGTCCCCAGCTGCCATAGCTATTAGCAATGCTGATGGGAGGAGATGGAAGTCATGGCACAAATATCGAGAGTGCACCATCCTGGGGAAAGCATAAGCGTTGTTTTATACCAGTGGTTCTCAATCTGTGGGCCGCGGCCCAGCAGTGGGAAACAATAACAAAAATCTGGTCCACGAACCTCCTTCCTCTTTATTTATTTATTTTATTTATTTTATTTCTTCTCCTTTCTGCAGAGCTGACCATTGCATTGGATAGACCACATCAGCTCTAGATTATTAAATATGGTTTTCTGTGGGTGAGCAGATGGTGACTAAGGTAAAGGTAAAGGTTTTCCCCTGACATTAAGTCTACTCATGTCTGACTCTGGGGGTTGGTGCTCATCTCCATTACTAAGCCGAAGAGCTGGCGTTGTCCGTAGACACCTCCAAGGTCATGTGGCCGGCATGACTGCATGGAGCGCCATTACCTTCCCGCCGGAGCTGTACCTATTGATCTATTCACATTTGCACGTTTTCGAACTGCTAGGTTGGCAGAAGCTGGAGCTTACAGCAGCCGCTCATGCCGCTCCTGGGGTTTGAACCTGGGACCTTTCGGTCTCTAGCTCAGTGCTTTTACACACTCCACCACCGGAGCGGTGACTACTGGATGGCATATGTTCTGTTTCAGAAACTAGAGCTGATGTGGTCTATGCAATGCAATTTTCTGAGTCAGCACCCCAAATAACCAAATCATAATCTAATGTTGACCAAAAACTGATTCGTAACACTTTTGGTACTAATGCTGGAGAATGGCTCCTGGTCAAAGTGGGCCCTGGTCAAAAAAAGGTTGGGAACCACTGTTTTATATTATGTTTCTAGGTCACTTGAGTAAGCCAATCAAACCATCCATTTTTAATTTCATTTTTAAAATCCAGATTTCTAAAAAGGTTTATTTGAATTCTGTGTGTGAGCAATATAGCCTTGTGAATCCTCCTGACAGTGGAGCTGGTGCACAAGTACTGTTCCAACATGACTCTCCTATGCAAGACAACTTTGGAAAACCTTCATTTCCACATTGCTCCTGAAAGGCTGAGGCTTCATGGCTTTCTCCACCCAAATTTAGCTCTATGAACTCTTGTGCCAATAAAGTGCCTGTGCCTCCTTGCTCATATGTATGCCCTCTATTTAAATATAAAGACTTTTTTGAACACATATTTATATCTTGCTGGTTGTGTTGCCAGGGAGCCTTGAAAGAAAGCAGAGCTGAGATAACTTCTAATCCACCTTTCTGTGATAATGTGGCGCAAGTGAAAAAAGCCAGTGTTCCTCTCTCTACACTGTGGTAAGACTTGGGGCCTTTAACAGACGTAGGAGACAAAAAAAAAAAGGGGGGGGGTCTCAAGGACAGCCTGAAATGGAGGCAATGTATCAGTTTCTAGAAAGCTGTGGAGTTTTTCCTCCTTCTTCTTTCAGAAGTGGAAGTGGGCAAGCGTGGCCAAGATTGCCAATAAAGTATGTACATTATCAAAAGTCTGTTCTCACAGGCAAAAGTGAATAAAAAAGTAACTAATTGTGCAGTTTTTGTGGATTTTTGCAATTCAGGACTTATTTTCTGCACAGGAAACTTGTTTTCAGCACATAAATATTTCAACAACAACAACAACAACAACAACAACAACAACAACAGTGATGATGGTTCGGGTGGTGATGGGCACACTGGGTGCCGTGCCAAAAGATCTCAGCTGGCATTTGGAAACAATAGAACATTGACAAAATTATGATCTGTCAACTGCAAAAGGCCACCCTACTGGGATCTGTGCGCATCATCCGAAAATACATCACACAGTCCTAGACACTTGGGAAGTGTTCGACTTGTGATTTTGTGATACGAAATCCAGCATGTCTATCTTGTTTGCTGTGTCATACAATAAAATAATAATAATAATAATAATAATAATAATAATAATAATAATAATAATTTATTTCTTATAACCCGCCTCCATCTCCCCAAAGGGACTTAGGGCGGCTTACATGGGGACAAACCCTAAAAACATCAGTTTCATGTACAATTAAAACACCATACAAATTATAAGATTAAAACATAGCAAAACAATTATTGAAGACATCTTAAAATGAATGCACAGCCATATCAATTACAGAGCAAAACTGGAACTATTCAAGTTGCATGGACAAGAAACTTGTTTTCTGAGCAGAAAGTGCTCTTTTCAATACCAACTTTCTTTCCTCCTTCCTTTTTGTGTGTGCATATAATAAGTGCTAAACTACAAAGATTCTCACCTATTTAGGATTGTCTTTTTAAGGGTTCCACTGCACTCAAGAACCCATGTTAACTATTTTTGGAATTTTTGGAATTTGTTTCTACTACTACCTCCAAGCTATGGACAGAAAACTTTCAGAAAAGAAATCAAGATGTTGGTGCAATTGGCACAAATGAACACAGGCAACCACTGAGAAACCTGGATGGCTGTGCTAGTTAATGTAATGCCTTCTGATGCATTTCTTAATTTTTGAGCTACTTTATTACTTTCAGATATTAATTCCCATAACTTCCATGGGACTTTATCTCACAGTTAGGAAGTATTCATTCTATCCTGTAACGCTATGTAACATGATTTTTGTTCCTTGGTTATAAATGTCATTTCCTAGTTGAAAAAAGTGTATTAAACTGAAAAAAACTTTGTTTTGCGGGACATCCTGCAGCATATTTTGCTATAGGTTTTCAATGAATATCTTGTTGAGACTCAAACAATTCAGCATAGTTTGTGGTGCTACAAAAAGGAAGTTTCTGGAGTATAACAACTACAGTAGAGTCTCACTTATCCAACACTCACTTATCCAACGTTCTGGATTATCCAACGCATTTTTGCAGTCAATGTTTTCAATACATCATGATATTTTGGTGCTAAATTCGTAAATACAGTAATTACTACGTAACATTACTGCGTATTGAACTACTTTTTCTGTCAAATTTGTTGTATAACATGATGTTTTGGTGCTTAATTTGTAAAATCATAACCTAATTTGATGTTTAATAGGCTTTTCCATAATCCCTCCTTATTATCCAGCATATTTGCTTATCCAACGTTCTTACTTTAATCAAAGTAAGTACTGCGCAATTAAACAGGAATAACACATTCAAACCAAGAAAATTGTTTAAATTTTGTTACATGATGTAACAGCATACAGTCAATTCCTACATTGCCCATTAGTTCATTATGATATTTATTGTCTGATACATTATTTTTATTCTAAGGCAAATGCTATTCTATCAGTGTGGCTATTTGCACATGGCCCCTTTCCCCATAACAAAAAAGATACTGATTTTTATAAAATGTCATTTTCATATGAATGCTTGGAATTTTAGAAATAGATACATATCTCTCACTTGCAGGTGGTTGTTCAGGTGGGCAGCTTCAAGGCCACTATATGACTATCTTCTTGTTAAAACTGGACCTGCATTGATAAGTCATTAGGGCAATGGACACCTTCAAACATACGACTGTCCTAGTAATGTAGGAGATATAGGATCTTGTCTCTCACATTCTGGGCTCCATTTCAATGTGCTTCAGAAATAGAGTCCCATGGAGGCCATCACATGATGTAAGGGAACTTCTAATAGGACTCTTTGAGACTCCATTTGTGCAGAGCATGGAAACAGAGCCCAGAATGCATCTTCAGGAGTCAGGTGTTACCTGCCCCCAAACTGAGGAAAACAGAGAAAGATGGGGAAAGGACTTGGGATATAATGTAAATTGAGGCAGGGGGGAAATCTTTTATAATATCCCACCGCTGCCACCAATATAACGCAAATATGGCAAGGGGGGAAGTCTTTTATAATATCCCACCGCTGCCACCAATATAACGCAAAAGAGCAAAGCAGGGAGAGGCTAATTATAACAGATTTTCTTTTAAAATGGTAGCTGCCACCAACCTAAAATGTCTTTAGGATTTTTGTTGTTAAATGTGTCTGAGGCAAACTTCATTCCATTTTCTGCCCACACCGTTTTCGCCCCAGGCTCCCAAACTGATGCTCACTAGGAGGCTTTCCTGTTGTATTTTATTGTTGTATTGCTGGAACTTTTATTAAGGCTTCTCGGTGGAAAATATACACTGTGGAGGCTCTTGAAAGTTGAAAATAGAATAACAATTTATTTTCTTAAAAACAGGTAAATGATTACTTCAGAGAGGTTCATAAGCGTAGTTGGTTACAGACATTCTTCAGCTTAACTTAGTTGTATGTTTCATATTTACTTCACTTAGTTTCAAACAGTTCCAACCAAACAATCTATCTATTGGTCACAAAAACCCTTGCTCTATTTGCTGAGAATAGTCACGAGTTCCCCTGGGTTGTTAATTAACTCTAACCTAGAGTCCTTCTATTAACCATCCCAGTAATGAGAGACAATCCCTTGAGTTATCTCTCCCCCCAAGAGATCCAAACTGCCTGACTTAGCCTGTCAGTTTCCACAGCTTTCAGTTCTCTCTCTCACACACACACTCCCAACTCCAAAACCAAACTGCTCTCTTCAAACTCTCAAACAGAACTCTCTTCTTCAAACCTCAAACCAGAACTGCCTGGAGTTCTTTTTTTCTGCACTCTAAGACTTGGCTCCTCCCATCTGCTCTGGTTGGCCAATCCTAGGAGTCTCTCTCTAAGCTCCTCCCCTTTCTAACCACACTCAAGATGGCTGCCTGGCCTTCCTCAACAAAATGGAGGCTGCCTCACTCACTGTTACCAAGGTTCCATTCCAGGCCTAATAGGTAAGATTCACTACAGCCTGCCATCCTAGAAGATGGACCTTGACAGTCGGCAACAAAGTAAGATGGTTCCCTTCGCTTTCCCCCATGTTCCCTTTGCTCATGTGATGGGGTCCTTTATCAAAGTGCACAACAATGTGATCACTCCAGGCAATGACCCGGGTCCTTTTTCTTCTGCCTTACTACTTTGGCTGCTCTTATTCTTCCCTGACAAGACAGGAGTGAAGGAAATGTCAGTCAAAGAATGGGAAAGCTATCAGCTGAAGATTTCTTGGTCATATTACACTATGTAACAAAATTTGAAAAAAAAATCTGTTCCTGGTTTGAAAGTGTTATTTCCTTTTTAATTGTGAGATACTTACTCTGAAAGTAGTTGTTATACTCCAGAAACTTCATTTTTGTATCTATGTTCAATTGGTTGAGATTCGATGAGATATTCATTGTAAAACTATAACAAAATGTGCTGCAGGATGTCCTGCAAAAACAATGTTTTTACCATTTAATGATTTTTATGATACCGTGTTTCCCCGAAAATAAGACAGTGTTTTATATTAATTTTTGCTCCCAAAGATGCTCTAGGTCTTATTGTCAGGGGATGTCTTATTTTTCCATGGAAAAGAATTCACATTTATTATTGAACAAAAAAATGAACATTTATTATATACTGTACAGTAGTTGTCATCACAAGCCAGTATAACCAGACAAACTGTGAATCCTATCAAGAATTTCTTGTTATTACCATTATTTCCATGTACAACAGTCTATGGTACGTACATTTACCAATCCTGCATGCCTTGGGGTTCTGTTCAGCGGGCATGTGCTTCCAAACAAAACCTTTGCTAGGTCTTACTTTCAGGGGATGTCTTATTTTAGGGGAAACAGGGTAGAAACAATTAGGAAATGATATTTATAACCCAGGATCAAAAACTGTGTTTCATTTTGTTATTTATTGCCCTTTACTATGTCCTTGGGAAAAGGAGTAAGACAACAAAGGGATGTGAAGCTGTTCTTAGAGAGGCTGTCCATTTTCTCAGTCCAAAGCCCAGGATTCAGATACATCAGAATATATTTTGGCAAAAGAAGACAACTATCTTGTAATATTTCTTCCTGACACACTTTTAAAAAATCAAGAGTATTTATTCTTAGTGTTCATTTTTATTAAAGCAGAAGTGCGGGCCAGAAATTTAAAAATTTTCAAAGGAAAACCACGAGGGAATTTCTGCGGTTTGACATTTCCTTGCCTGCAAATCTGCGGTAATTTATACAACGGGCAAAGAGTGCAAACAGAATCTTGTCACCAAAACAATTGACTCTGTTGTCCCCATTTGCTGCCATGACACCAGTCAGGAACTTCTACCATTGTTTTTGTTTTTGCTGTAAGTATTGGGTTTAAAAAAAAGAAATCTCCTATTATTAGTATTATTATTATTTTGTTTCTAAGCCTTTGTTGACATTGACAGCTCATCCTTTGGCCATCATTCATCCCCGTTACTGCCAACTAGGGAGAAAATAAAAACCCTGCTCCCCTAATCCAATTAAAGGGCCGGCAAATTGAATCTGGCCCCTCTCAGTGTCCCCTCAGCTGGCTGTCATTAGGAGCAGAGGCTGGCCTTTGGCAGAGCTCCAAACACCACCTAACTGAATTTGAGATGCTGGAGTCTTGACAGGCCAAAGAAGGTAATTGAAGAGCGGTGGGGATCTTGTACAATTTCAGGCCACAGAGATTACACTTGGGGATCACGGGGACCCATCTGTAGCAGAGGCAGCGGCACCAAGGAGCTCCTGTCTGGGCTTCCATTGCTCTCTCCTTCTCCTTCTTCTTGATGAAAAAAGATTGGAAAGAAAGATGTCACATTACAGGAAATAAAAACACAGTGTCAGCTTATCAAGCAGCACCTAATCCCTGTTATAAATAGAAACGAAGGCTTAAGCACAGGAGAAAGTCTCACAGACTTTCCAGGGAAATATGTTTAAAATCTGGACGTAAATCTTTTCCTCTGCTTTACTGGAACTGTATGTCTCACCACCCAATTGCTCAGTTATTCCTTTCTGGAGTTGGTCATTGCATAATGGCAGACGTAAATGTATGAGTGTTGTCTTTATAATGAAATGTTGCAGTTAAAGAAAGTTAATTATTGTTTTAGTTTAATTATTTTGAACCATCGGTGGATCTCATTCTCATGTCTGTTTTCTCTCATCATAAACTTCTCTCTGTGTGTATGTGTTTGTATATCTATATTGATGTGACATAATGCTGCCTGCATAACTTGGGAACTGGAATTCATATCTTGGTTAATATTTAGTGAGATTCCAAAAAATTTGGAAGGAAAAAATGTGCAAGTACAGTAGAGTCTCACTTATCCAACATAAACGGGCCGGCAGAATGTTGGATAAGTGAATAGGTAAAGGTAAAAGTTTTCCCCTGACGTTAAGTCTACTCGTGACCGACTCTGGGGGTTGGTGCTCATCTCCATTTCTAAGCCAAAGAGCCAGCGTGGTCCGTACACACCTCCACGGTCATGTGGCCGGCATGAATGCATGGAGCACTGTTACCTTCCCGCCGGAGCGGTACCTATTAATCTACTCACATTTGCATGTTTTCTAACTGCTAGGTTGGCAGGAGCTGGGGCTAACAGCGGGCGCTCATTCCGTTCCCGGGATTTGAATCTGCAAGTTCAGCAGCTCAGCGCTTTAAAACACTGCGCCACCACCAGGGCCCAGATAAGTGAATATGTTGGATAATAAGGAGGCATTAAGGAAAAACATCAAATTAAGTTATGATTTTACAAATTAAGCACCAAAACATCCGGTTATACAACAAATTTGGCAGAAAAAGTAGTTCAGTATGCAGTAATGCTATGTAGTAATTACTGTATTTACGAAATTAGCACCAAAATATCACGATGTATTGAAATCATTGACTACAAAAATGCATTGGATAATCCAGAACGTTGGATAAGCGAGTGTTGTGAGACTCTACTGTAGCTTGAATGTCAGTATCTTCTGGAAGTGGTGAAAATCTTAAATATTTTATAAAGCATCCAAAATCGGAGTTGCTTCTGGAGTGAGAGAATTGGCCATCTGCAAGGACGTTGCCCAGGGGACGCCCGGATGTTTTGATGTTTACCATCCTTGTGGGAGGCTTCTCTCATGTCCCCGCATGGAGCTGGAGCTGATAGAGAGAGCTCATCTGCGCTCTCCATGGGTGGGATTCGAACCTGGCAGCCTTCAGGTCAGCAACCCAACCTTCAAGTCACTAGGCTTTTATCCCCTAGGCCACCGGAGGCCCCTGGAAAGCTAGATAGGTTGAGGGGACAAAAACTGCTGATTCCCACCAACAGTAAAAAGAAACTGGCGAGCCCAACAGGACAACCAAGGAAGCTGCCACAGATATTACCCACCAGCTGCTTTCCAAGATATTTGTCACACTCTGCCTAACTACAAGGCTAGTTCTGTCCAGGACATTAAATTGTTGCTGGGGATTTATATCCTTGTTCATGGTAGGCCTGTCCTGTCTCAGCATCCTGACTCTTGTATCACAGTTACAAAACTATGGAATGGGATGTTGGGTACAAGAAGACAGGACTACACCATCAACACAAAGTTGCTTCCATGCTATGCAACTCCATGATATCCCTTTGCACCTATATTAGCTATCAATGAAAAATGAAAAATGCAATCAATGAAAAAAAAAGTTTCAATACTCATTACAAAATTAGAGGGTGGGGAGGAAATCATTTCTAAAGTGTTTCCGAAATTGGACAGGGTCCGTATCGTAACTATAATGGGTTAACTATTTTTTTTGTTACGTTTCATTAAGTAATTGTGCCACTGTGGAAACTTCAGTGGTTCCTTTCTCCCTCATTTTTACTGCTATTGGCATGAAACTTGTTACAATTATAGAACACATTTACCATTGTTAGCCCATCAAGGTTCAGAATGTTTCACTGATCCACGGATTTTTGGAGAATTTTCAAAGTTTTTACAAACAACATAAAAAGTACAAGTGCTATCTCCTTGAATTTTCTATACAACACAAGATAACAGAGAATCATTTTCCCCAAGTTTCAGAAATATTCATAAACCTACTAATTGGGGGATTTTTTTTAAATTGTTGACAAAAATGTAGGAAAAAAGTTGCAACATCTATCTCATTGAATGCCTTTAACCAATAAAACTTCAAGTTAGGGATTTCTTCCCAGCCCAGCACAGATTTATTTACTAGTAGTGAAGTATCAGTCAGTCCTCCTCTTTGCAGATTTAACAATTTATTGGCTGCTGCTAGGAGGGAATAATCTCTCCCCTATTCTTATTGTGGCTTTCTGATGAATCCAAGTCCGGAGTTAAAATTGCTGGAAGAAACATTAACAACTTTAGGTATGCAGATGATACCACTCTGATGGCCGAAAGCGATGAGGAGCTGAGGAGCCTTATCACCAAGGTGAAAGAAGAAAGTGCAAAAGCTGGGTTGCAGTTAAACGTCAAGAAAACCAAGATCATGACAACTTCACCTATTGATAACTGGCAAATAGAAGGAGAAAACATGGAGGTAGTGACAGACATTATATTTCTAGGTATGAAGATCACTGCAGATGCAGACTGCAGCCAGGAAATCAGAAGACGTTGACTTCTTGGGAGGAAAGCAATGGCCAACCTTGACAAAATAGTGAAGAGCAGAGACATCACACTGGCAACGAAGGTCCGCATAGTCAAAGCAATGGTATTCCCCATAGTAACCTATGGATGCGAGAGCTGGAACATGAAGAAGGCTGAGCGAAGGAAGATAGACGCTTTTGAACTCTGGTGCTGGAGGAAAATCCTGAGAGTGCCTTGGACCGCAAGAAGATCCAACCAGTCCAGCCTCCAAGAAATAATGCCCGGCTGCTCACTGGAGGGAAGGATATTAGAGGCAAAGCTGAGGTATTTTGGCCACATCATGAGGAGACAGGAAAGCTTGGAAAAGATCACGATGCTGGGGAAAATGGAAGGAAAAAGGAAGAGAGGCCGACCAAGATGGATGGACGGTATCCTTGAAGTGACTGGCTTGACCTTGAAGGAACTGGGGGCAGTGACGACTGACATGGACTGGTCCATGAGGTCACGAAGAGTCGGAGACGACTAAACGACTGAGCAGCAGCAGATGCTGAGCAGAATTCTGAGAAATGTACTTTAGGGCAGGGCTTTTGAATTCTCTGCCATAGGGTTCCTCGCCTTCCCATACTAAATTCCCCAGAATTCTGTGCTCTCTCAGTCTCTTTCCCACCTCACTCAGCTCGTCCCACCCTGCTGCTTTCCTCTCCTCATGGAGAGAGGCATCTCGTCTTTTCTTAAATTAAAGAGGTATGGAAGACTGTTTGGCTTCACCTCACTTGCGCTGAAAATGAAACAGACTTCCGAAAAAGTATTGGGCGAGTTTTTATTCTTAAGTGTCTCTTAATATCTGTTCGTATATGGAAAACTTACAAATTAGATACGACTTACAATTTAAAAATGAAGATTTGCAATTGGATATTAGCTAATACCCAATTGCCAAAGACTACAGGAGAAACAAAGAGTTGTCATTACATTATTCCAACAGTTTCCCTGACCAATAGATTTAGCCCCCTCTGAAAACTGCCTCACTCCACCCCCCTTTCAGGATATAGTGCTAGTACAACAAGTTAGGAAGGATTGCCTTCTGGACTGGTCCCTTAGTGGTAGGGACAAGCGCAATGGCCTCACTTTGTATAATGTATAATTATAATGTCAACGTGGATTCATTAGCATGACAGCTGTCACTGTAAATGGGTGAGTGGGGAGGCCTTTGGAGCCCCCAGGGTCATGGTAATTGATGTAGTGAACAGAACACTGCATTTGCTAAACAATGGGACGGGCCTCTATCTTGACCTAAGAAGGGCAATCAGGGTAATCAGAGAATCGATTGCAGCTGTATTTTCATCAGCAATGGGAGGATTCAGCCATCTACACACTTGATTATATCCTCTAGGCTGCTACAGTTGAGCTGGGAATTAGAGACACCAGAGGAAGACTAGTGTTCCCTTCATGGAGAATATGAAACAAGCAAGCCCTTTTTCTCACCTCTAGTTAACATTATGAACAAGCCAAAAATAAAAAAAATCCAGACATGTTTCTATTGTTGGGAGACAAATACTTCGTTTGCTGAGTACTACTGTTACAGTAGCCACACTTAAAATAAGTAGAAAAATCAAGTAGCTATTTTCTCTGATTGGGAGCCTTGGAGGCCCTGTTGCACTTAGATAATGAGACTGTTTGTGTTTTACACAGGACCTCCATTTGAAGGTGTCTTCTGTTTGAACCATAATAAGGGAGTTGCAGGGGTCTTGAGGTTGCCATCAGCCATTAGCCCCTGGACAACTGACTGAACAAATACGCAGGCCATTTTAGTGATTGTTTTAAAAGCCCTTTTGAGTTTCTAAGACAATGACATTAGACTTTTAAAAATCCATTCAAATGCCCTTTGAAGTTACTCCCGTTGAACTTTATTTATCCCCCCCCCACACACACAAAACCTCTCATTGTTCCTACCCTGTTTCCCCTAAAATAAGACATCCCCAGAAAATAAGACCTAGTAGAGGTTTTGCTGAATTGCTAAATATAAGGCCTCCCCCGAAAGTAAGACCTAGCAAAGTTTTTGTTTGGAAGCATGCCCAATGAACAGAACACCAGAGCATGCAAGATCGGTAAATATCATAGAGTGTTGTACATGGAAATAATGGTAGTAACAAGAAATTCTTGATAGGATTCATAGTTTGTCTGGTTATGCTGGTTTGTGATGACAACTACTGTACAGTATATATACAATGTTCATTTTTTGTTCAATAATAAATGCAAATTCTTCTTCATGGAAAAAATAAGACATCCCCTGAAAAAAAGACCTAGTGCATCTTTGGGAGCAAAAATTAATATAAGACACTGCCTTATTTTCGGGGAAACACGGTATGTAGATTGCACTATATAACAAAATTTGAAAAATGTTCTGTTCCTGGTTTGAAAGTATTATTTCCTGTTTAACTGTGTGGTACTTACTTCGAAAGTTGTTATACGCCAGAAACTTTGTTTTTGTGTCTGCCACAAGCTGTGTTAAATTGATTGAGACTCTATAAGACATATTCATTGAAAAACTAGCAAAATGTGCTGCAGGATATCCTGCAAAAAAAAGTTTCATAAAACTCTTCATACCTTGCAATATTTTAATGATAGAACCAGTTAGGAAATGACATTTATAACCCGTGTTAGTATTTTTTAAAAAATTATATTGTTGCAAAAATTCCACAATTATTATTACAACTACAGTAGAGTCTTACTTATCCAACACTCGCTTATCCAACGTTCTGGATTATCCAACACATTTTTGTAGTCAATGTTTTCAATACATCGTGATATTTTGGTGCTAAATTCGTAAATACAGTAATTACTACATAGCATTACTGCGTATTGAACTACTTTTACTGTCAAATTTGTTGTATAACATGATGTTTTGGTGCTTAATTTGTAAAATCATAACCTATTTTGATGTTTAATAGGCTTTTTCTTAATCTCTCCTTATTATCCAACATATTCGCTTATCCAACGTTCTGCCGGCTTGTTTATATTGGATAAGTGAGACTCTACTGTACTTCATTTGCCAATTGTTACTCCTCAGTTAAGAGTTCCTTAACTGGAACTCTTGTAAAATTTACTTCCTCAGCTCTGAATGTAAGCTTCTTACGATAAGGACACACAGTTGAAATGGGAATGTAATATTTTGCTTGGGAAAGGAAGACTACCTCCTCCTCCTGTCTAAATTAATAGATTCATAGAGTTGGAAAGGGCAGAATGTGCTTACATTGTAGGAGGCAATTCAGAAATGATTTATTTACAGTTGCAGAACACTTAGCCCTTGCTACATCATGAGCACAGGACATGTTTCTGGCTTTCACCACCTCAAGGCAACAATACCCTCTCATTCCTCCATCAAGTCCCTTCAACCCCTCAGTACTTATATACACCTTCACAGTTGATTGCTTTCCCACTTGCAGAGACTGGGAAATTCCTACACACTCATTCTTGCCATGCCCATCCAGCTTTTGTAATAATAATAACAACAGCAAAAATAATAGGGAGCCTATTAGGTAAATTTTGGAGTTACTGCCTCTTAGCTTTGCCTACCCTACAGGGTTGATTCAATTCGCAACAATTTCTTTTTATCTCAAAATCCTTTTAGAGAATGAACATGAATTTCCCCCCACCAAAAATTGCAGGGAAGAGGAGGAGGAGGCACAAGGTGGTCAGCAGAATTCTGGGAAACGGAAAGGTGAGGATGCCTGTGGGAGAGAATTCATAAGACCCTGCTCTAAACTACATTTCCCAGTATTCTGCTCACTTCCCACATTAAAGCGCTTGGGTTTTCCCTTTCCTGTTACTTTTAAAATACCTGTGCTGTATTGCCTCCAGCACCAGACAATTCCAAAAGCCCCCCTATGCCATCACGCCCAGGCACCTTTTAGAGCTTTGAGATGTGCTTCTTCCTTTGCCCAGGTGAACTGTGGGGCCTTACTTAGAAGCTCTGGAAATCCCAATAACCAAAGGCACTTTAAGTTGAACAATCAAACAAAATTTTATTTTCACAAAATCCATGGCAGACTTGGCACACGTAGTTAAGGTTGCAAATGTAAACAGTCAACTTATAAAACCTTGCAGATGTTTCTTTCTTGCTTTTCCCTTTTGGTTGCTGGTTCCACTTCCTCCAAAGGCGAAGAGATCCTGAGATCCTCTTCACCCTAGCCCTGAGCTGCTATCAGAAAGGTTTATCACTATCTAAGCTCAAAGCTAGTTTTTGAGGCGAAGTTGGTAGGGCTTCCTCCAGTGGCAGAGAAATCCTGAGATATTCTCTGCCCCAGTGCTAAGCTACTATTTTTAGAAAGAACAGGTCTTTCCCTATCAATGCTCGGCACTGGTTTTAAAGGCAGGTCAGTACTTATGATGGCTTTGTCAGAGTTGGCCTGGCTTGGCCACACAAGCACATCTAAGTTGTCTCTTCTTCAGTCTAGAAGGCAAGAGGCTTCTCAAAATGGAGCCTTCTTTCCCCAGGAAAAGGGGCGGTCTCCAGAACAATAAGATACATTTGCAAGCTGCAAACAGCAAAGACTTTGCTGAGCTGGCTACAAGCTCCACTAATGGCTGACTATCAGGGTGCTGCAGAATCTGCAACAGCCCTGGAAGAAATGCAAACAGGTGCTATTCCTGCAACTATGGGCAACTTGTAAAATCAAAACCCTGGGAGACGGAACACCCCCCCCCCAACTACATTTCCCAGAATTTTGCTTGCTTCCCGCATTAAAGCCTCAATGTGAGTGTGGCTTCTGCCTTTCTCTCTGGGACAGCTATGCTCGGCTATCCAGCCAGGAATCCCTCCCACTCCCTTCCTCGCCACCCCTTTAGGGAGACCCAAAGCCATTTACAAGACTCACATAACTCATCCGAAAGTCATAGGTCAGTGTATTGAATCTTAAGTTTTTTGCATGGCTGCCCCTCACATTTCTAAATATTGCTTTGTATGTACAAATCTAATGAAGTAGATCTGACTAACAAGTTATAAAGTTTTGCACACCCCTACTATTTACCTAAGGACTGTTCTAGCTGTTGGCAGTTATCAGGACTGGTTCTACTATTAGGAAGAAATAGGCAACCATTCAAGGTGCAGAAAGCAATACTGCCCTAGATATAATCCCTAACCTACTAGGTCAGCATTTCTCAACCCAGAAGTCAGCACCCCTGGGAGGGGGTTGTGAGGGGGGCTTCAGAGGGGTCGCCAAAGACCATCAGAAAACACATATTTTTAATGGTCTTAGAAATGCAAATCCCTCCAATATTTTCTGTTGGTCATGGGGGTTCTGTGTGGGAATTTTGGCCCAATTTTATTGTTGGTGGGGTTCAAGGGGCTCTTTGATTGTAGGTGAACTATAAATCCAGGCAACTACAACTCCCAAATATCAAGGTCTATTTTCCAGAAACTCCACTAGTGTTCAAATTTGGGCATATTGAGTATTTGTGCCAAGTTTGGTCTAGATCCATCATTGTTTGGAGTCCACAGTGCTCTCTGGATGTAGCTGAACTAGAACTCCAAAATTCAAGCTCAATGTCCACCAAACCCTTCCAGTATTTTCTGTTGGCCATGGGAGTTCTGTGTGCCAAGTTTGGTTCAATTCCATTGTTGGTGGAGTTCAGAATGCTCTTTGATTGTAGGTTAACTATAAATCCCAGCAACTACAACTCCCAAATGTCAGAATTAATCCTCTCCCAACCCCATCAGTATTCAAATTTGGGCGTATCAGATATTTGTGCCAAATTTGTTCCAGTAAATGAAAATACATCCTGCATATCAGATATTTACATTATGATTCATAACAGTAGCAAAATCACAGTTATGAAATCGCAATGAAAATAATTTTATGGTTGGGGGTCACCACAACATGAGGAACTGTATTAAGGAGTAGCGGTATTAGGAAGAATGAGAATCACTGCACTAGGTGTCCCTCAATATTAGCACACAAAATTTGATATGCCACATAGCCTCTTCTGGGGTCCCCAAACTCACCTCAATTGTAGTAAACTGTACCTGTTCTTTTACCTAAACATAAAATACAACACAATTCTGAGTCTACTTGTCTTCTGTAAGTGAAGTTGGTAGAAAGTGGAGTCTTTTCTTTCGTAGGACCAGCCGTGACAATTTATTATTTTTACAGAAGGCAGTTCAAGTTCAACCTTGAGTCAGATAATAGGGTGCTGAAAAGAAGTAAGTATAATGGGGCAAAGGTAGCCCAGGAAAACCTTAATAAATGAATCTTTGATAATGAAAGAGGAAAAAAACTAATCAAATTCTTAAAGATACCAAAGTTTGTCCTAGAATTGAGATCTTCTTGTTAATGGCTGAAATAAGCACATAGTGCACAGAAAATCTAGTGTGGATTGTGAGAGCTTCATTCAGACATGTGTTGCTTTATGAGCTAGATGTGCATACCAATCGTCACATGGGCAAGCAAAATGTGGAAAAAATCTGCATAGATAACCATTTATGTTGCCAGTGCAAAATATAAAATAAACCTATTAATATTGCTAATGGACAGGGAATGAAGCAGGTGGAAAGAACAAAACTGAATCTGATTTGACTTAAGAAAACACTTGCACCCACATGCGCACGCACACATGCCATTTGTTGTGTCGCCTACATTGGTTACATAAGTGCTTTTAAAATAATGAAATTACTTCCATCAGAAAGAAGAGAGATGCCTGCATGATAGGGTTTTTTTCATTTAGTAGAGGAGTAGAGGCAGAGAATGATAACCATAACTCTTAAGAATTACAGTTGCTTACAACGTTTGGTTTATCCTCATGCAAGCCCTTTCACACAGCAAGAGAAAGAGAACAAGACCCCTGATAGTCACTCTCTGATAGTCACATGAGTATATTATTTATAGGTCTCAGATCAAGAATGATCAATAGTCAGTCTGTGCAATCTCCAAGCAATTCTCTTTGACTCTAGATGCCTGAAGTGTGTTTTAATTCAGGTGCAGTTAAAACACCAACACCAATAAATGTATAGCAAAGAGCAAGCAAAATCCTTGCTCATGTTTTCTGATCTTTGAGTTAGCCTAATAATGGTACTTCCACTAACATGGATTTCCAATTGATCAAAGGACTCCAGATACATAATCTTACTGTGCTTGGAGCTTTTTTAAACTTAGATAAAAGTGAGAATAAAAACATAACACATGCATAACAGGGGCTGGAGGGTGGATTTCTCCTACTCTAATAATACAATATTAGAAATCAGGGTCATCCAATGAAACTAAATAGTGGGAAATTAAAGACAGACAAAATCAAGTATTTATTCACACAATACATGGTCAGACTGGAGTTCATCATAACAATGTGTAAGACAGTTTTAGCTTGGACAGCTTGAAAACGAAAGTAGGCAAGGTCGGGAACAAAAATTGGTTGTGTGTCATCTCCAGTTCCAGAGTCAATGTGCTTTTCAGAACTAGCTTCTGGGAGAGACAGATGGAAAAGTACTCTTGCATTGCATGTGGGATTCCTAGGAACATTTAGTTGGGCACTGGAGTATTTTTGTTTATTTTTATCAGGATTGAACAATTCAGTAGGAGGCAGCTAAAAGAGAAACTGAAACCACCATGCAAGATTCAAACAGATACTAAATAGTTCTGAAAATATTGTATGCATGTGTGCATATTTGTGTGTGCCTTAAAATCACCTGCTGACTAATAGTGGCTCACTGGATTTAATATAGTTTTCTTAGGCAAGTAACACTCAGAGGTGGTTTTACCAGTTTCTTCCTCTGAATATATAGACCACAGAATCCGATATCCATTAATATCCAAGTACTGACCAAAGCTTAGCTTGCTTAGCTTCCAAGATCAGACAGGATCTGGTGCCTTGACTCAATCATCAAAATCTTTACACTTTTGTTTTGATCTCTTTTTGGTCTTGCTTATTTTGTTTTCTTTTACCTTTCTTGTAAAAACTCATTTGTTAATCCTCTTTTCTTGCTCTTGGTTGCCCATTTTACATTTACATTGGCAGTTGCTGACTTTCATACCAATGGATTAGTGAATCCACCCTAAGCTTTAGTTCATACTTGAAATGATCTATCCAAGGTGCTGAACAAATCTTTAGTTTCAGCACCTTGGATAGCATCATTATTGGGCTGATTCAAACCCAGAGTTGTCTCACTGCCTCAGTGAAAATGGATTGATCAGAGTGGCTCTGGCAAAGGATGGAAAGGCAGGGCTGAGTCAACAACACGTCTTAGCCTGCAGCAGCCTCAAAAACTACATCTGTGAATAGCAAAGAATCAGATGGCAGTGGAGGAACAAATAAAGGGAGAGTAGAATGAGCAGGGAAGGATATGCTTAATATATGGATCTTCAGCAACAGAGATTAGAAATGTCCTTTTAAAATCACAGGTAAATCTTAGAAATTCAGTGCTCTTGGTTTTTGATGGTGGTGGTGATTTAACACAGTGCTAGATTGTGGCACAGTGCGTTAATGCACTGAGCTGCTGAACTTGCGGACCAAAAGGTGCCAGGTTCAAATCCCAGGAGCGGAATGAGCGCCCACTGTTAGCCCCAGTTCCTGCCAACCTAACAGTTCGAAAACATGCAAATGTGAGTAGATAAGTAGGTACCGCTCCGGCGGGAAAGTAACAGCGCTCCATGCAGTCATGCTGGCCACATGACCTTGTCTATGGACAATGCCAGCTCTTCGGCTTAGAAATGGAGATGACCACCAACCCCAGAGTCGGTCACAACTGGACTTAACGTCAGGGGAAAACCTTTACCTTAGATTTACTACTTAAATACATTGCAAAAGAACAAAACCTCTTCCTTTGTGAGTTCCATTAGACTGTGGCAAATCCATCTCAGATCTGGGTTTTTGTGTATAGCACCATGGTTATTCCTCATCCAGGGTCACTTATCGACACAAAGGTGATTCTAAAACATCTAACAGTAACCCCAGACAATGACTTGAAGCAAAAAATTGCTTACAATTATATTTCCAGTCCTCACTTGAGTTTAATATGATTATAGTTACAGCTAAAAATCTATTTTATCATTTTCCCAAAAATAATTGCCTAGTTCCATTTTAGTTAATTTTTGAAAACAATTGCTGCTCAAATGCTACAAAATGCATTCCACAAATTCCATACATCTGCAGAAGGGATATAAACCTCAGGGCAAACAGAAAAAGGGGAGGATAATGTATTATTTTTGTATATTGAGATGGTTTAAAAGCATAGGCAACATCTCCTCACATTCCTAGATGTTGCCAGAGTTTACTGAATTAGCACATATATGTGCATACTTGGACAAAGTTAAGGTAAGGCATTTGTTTATTTCTTTTAAACTATCTTTTAATTAGCACTAAAAAGTGTTTTAATATCTATACAACTAATTAATATATTGATCTATTACGATTCTTGTGCTATAGTTTTGATACAAGAATAAGGTAAAAAGGTTTCCCCTGACATTAAGTCCTGTCATGTTTGACTCTGGGGGTTGGTGCTCATCTCCATTTCTAAGCCGAAGAGCCGGCGTTGTCCGTAGACACCTCCAAGTTCATGTTGCTGGCATGACTGCATGGAGCACCATTACCTTCCCGCCGGAGCGGAACCTATTGATCTACTCACATTTGCATGTTTTCGAACTGCTAGGTTGGCAGGAGTTAGTTCACCAAAAAGCCACATGTAAGGGAAGACACATGGACCTCTCAAACCATTTGGAGCAGGAAATAGAGTGTAAGCATCGCAACTTGTGAGCTTATTGTTGCAAAAGCCATCACAGTAGTGTTGCGTGGCAGAGAAGAAAAATTAAAAATGGATTTGTGATATTTCTACAAGCCTAGCTGAAGCAAAGAGCCTAGAAAAGTTCCCCACATGCCAATGCCATGGCTCTAATAAACGATTTACAAGATGCAAGTTGACATCTTCCTAGCTACCACATTCTTTGCCTCACTGGGATTTACCCAAATTCTGGGCTTCCTTGCTCAGGTTGCCCTGGTGCTCCTTTCCACAATCTATTAGGGAATTTTGTACGATTTTTCATGTCACTAAACTATTTTTTATATTTGTTCAGATAAGGGTTTTTGCTTTTAAACTACATTGCTTTTAACAGATAAACCATTTTAGTTGTGTCTCTAATTTATCTTCATGTTTGCATTGAATTCCAGGTCTTATTTGCATTTTATCAAAAGCCATTTTGGGAGAAAGGTAGGATCAAAATATAAGAAGGAAAGGAAAAAAATAAGCAGACTCTCACATCAGTTTGTGCTATAAGCTGAGTGACTTGGTGTTATCTGAATGGTTTACTTTCTTGCAAATAAGGACCAGTTATCCTCTAAGGCAGTGGTTCTAAACCTGTGGGGCCCCAAGTGTTTTGGCTTACAACTCCCAGAAATCCCAGCCAGTTTACCAGCTGTTAGGATTTTTGGGAGTTGAAGGCCAAAACATATGGGGACCCATAGGTTGAGAACCACTGCTCTAAGGTATCCAAACAAATCAGCCAGACACCATGAACAGATCATTATGCTTGGATATTTGCCTTCTTGCTGTGCTTGAAAAGGGCTTGCATGCACAGCATAAGCAACCAACATGAAGGAATGTTACCTGACCCTTCTTGTTCTAAGAGCCAAACTTGATTGGAAATAAATTAATAGGATCTCTTGCAGCTTTTGTTCCAAAACTAAACTAGCCACACACACAAAAACTTAATTCAGACATATTGTTCAGGGGAAGAGGTTTAATCTTACTTCTGAGGCTACTCAAATCCAATGTTTATCATAGGCTTAGAAGCACCTTTATACAATTTTAAGTGGGAAAATATGGCAAAGGGATTAATATGCCTATTTTGCAGTAATATGTCATTCATCTGAAGTCTCTGTCACTTACATGTGTCCATATGGAACTGCATCGGACCAGACTTAGATCTATCTAGTCCAGCATTTTGTTATTGTGTTGAAAGTTCAGATGATACCACAATGTACACCCCCAAATACACAAAAATTAAACCTTGGAGATAAAAGAAATTATGTGAAACATATTACTTTTCTGGATAACAAGGGAGCAATAATGCTGGGATTTGAATTGTAATGTAACATTTACTCAATATTTAAAACTGTTAAAGTATTTTATGAAGTCACTTTTGTCTTCTGTTTATTTCACTTAGATGGCTGACCCAACCTACTTGATGTTTTGGTGCTCAATTTGTAAAATCTTAATATAATTTGATGTTTAATAGGCTTTTCCTTAATCCCTCCTTATTATCCAACATTTTCGCTTATCCAATGCTTTTATTTTTCAGTGATTGCTTGGGGGGGGGGGGGGCGCCAAAATTCTGTTCGCCTACACCTGAAAAATACCCAGGGCCGGCTCTGATTACAGCAACATTAATATGTGGTCCTTGACAAATTTCAGTTAGAATGGGACATCTGTTTTTGATTTTTCAAATATTAGTAAGTGAAATTTTACAGATATGTTCCAGTCATTACTTTAATATTGCTCATAAGTCCAATTCACAGTAAAAAAAAAAAAAAAAGGAAAGGAGAGAAAGACAAAAAAAAAGCTAAATTAAAATCCTACTTACAGAATGGGCCTCAAGATAGAGGGTGATGACAGAAAAGAGACTTTTCAGGTAAATCCTCACCTTTTATGGAACACCCTCCCTTTTAGGGCCTGTGCCATCATTGCCAGTTGTGTGTATGTGTGTGTGTATCAGATTAACATTAAGCATTTGACAAAATATGAATTACACATTTTCTAATTTCAGTATTGCCAAACTGTCATTCTTGAGGAGAGGTATAGTTTTATATTCTATGTCTATTATTTTTGTTATAAACATTTCTATGCTTTAATTGAAATTTTTTTTGTTTGTTTAGAAAATAAGTGTTTCAGAAATTATAAACCATTTCCATCTAATGGTGAGTAAGTAGTTTAAAAGACAACTGTCTGTGTTTCACATACTTGATAAATGTACGCACCTTGCTTCTAAATTCATCTTATTTTTAGAAGCAATGGAAGCATTACTATTATTCCTAGAGCAAATATTTGTTTGGTAGAAGCTACTTTTTTTAACTCCCAACTGGCCATGAGGGACTCTGGAAGTTGTAGTTCATAAAAGCAACTGTGCCTGAAAAACTGTGCCTGAAAAACCCTTGAAGCCAAGTCAGCTCTTACATTAGTCTTTATAAGAATGCCCAGTGACCATTGGGTAATACTGGTTTCATATAAGATAGTACATTCCATTAGCTGATGATTTAACCCTTTTTAATATATATTTTTATCTACTATTCTATTGTATACTTTATTGCAAAATTGAAAACTTGGGAGCCCAGAATTGTTCTTATGGTACACTTAATCCTTTGTTGATATATTTTGGTTTATAGAGGAAAAGCAAGCTTAGGTGACTAGAGTAGATTGCTACTCTAATATCAGTTTGCTGATCTCAATTCACTTTCTGCTTGAGATCATGTCATAAAATGTGTTGTTTAGCTTGGATTACGTCACTTTGTTTAGTTAAGTTTGCAACCTGGCAATCCAGCCTGGTTATCACATGTTGATGAGACCTAATTCATATGCGGGTATCATCCAAATCACCTGTTATTATAGTTTGGGTAATCAAAATACATCTTTGATGGACCCAGCAAAGGAAAAAGTAAGTCTGATGTCACAGTTATGACGCTGTTTTGGATTCAGGGCCATGACCCCTATGGTGTCCCATCACTTTTGAGGAAGGACAAAATAGCAAACGTTGGGCACTCTCTTTGCCAATGTTTTTGTATGAATGCTCAGCAGGAGCTGTAAATCTGTGCTCTTGTTTAGTGTGGCATGTACTCTGACTCTAATCCAATTTCTCCCCAGTTTGGTCTCTGTACAGCCTCATTCAGCTTGACAGCTATTTAATAAACCTATTTGCTTTTCTTTGACATGAGGCAGAAGTGGTGGGTGTTGAAGAGCTATAAGACCCTAGTGGACCATGAAACCTTGTCCTGCTCAACACTCTTCCAGACCAGCACAAATAGATTGTGTAGACCTAGAAATTAACTCAAGCTTATCTGCTTGGTGTTTTACAGCATTTAAAAATAGTACATGCATGAGACAGTATGTGCTCAAATTTGTCCTCCCCTCAATAAAGATGGGTTATTGCATGCTCTAAAGCAGGGGTCCCCAAACTAAGGCCTGGGGGCCCGATGCGGCCCATCAAAGCTATTTATCTGGCCCCCATGGCACAAGGGCAGGAGGGGGTTGGACTAAATGACCCAAGGGGCCTCTTCTTCTCTTACAACCATTATTATTATTATTATTATTATTATTATTATTATTATTATTATTATTATTATATTGTATGACACGGCAAACAAGATAGATATGCTGGATTTCGTATCACAAAATCACATTATTATTATTATTATTATTATTATTATTATTATTATTATTATTATTATTAACATTGAGGCTGGGTGGCCATCTGTCAGGGGTGCTTTGCTTGTGCTTTTGGTGCACAAAGGCAGAAGGGGATTGGACTCAATGGCCCAAAGGGTCTCTTCCAATCCTCTTTATTATTATTATTTTATTATGACACAGCAAACAAGATAGATATGCTGGATTTCATATCACAAAATCACAAGTCGAACACTTCCCAAGTGTCTAGGACTGTGTGATGTATTTTCGGATGATGTGTGCAGATCCCAGTAGGGTGGCCTTTTGCAGTTGGCAGATGGTGATTTTGTCAATGCCTATTGTTTCCAAATGCTGGCTGAGATCTTTTGGCACGGCACCCAATGTGCCCATCACCACCGGGACCACCTGCACTGGTTTTTGCCAGAGTCTTTGAAGTTCAATCTTGAGGTCCTGATAGCGGCTGAGTTTTTCCTGTTGTTTTTCGTCAATGCAACTGTCACCTGGGATGGCGACATCAATGATCCAAACCTTTTTCTTTTCCACAACTGTGATGTTTGGTGTGTTGTGTTCCAGAACTTTGTCAGTCTGGATTCGGAAGTCCCACAGTATCTTTGCGTGCTCATTTTCCAATATTTTTGCAGGTTTGTGATCCCACCAGTTCTTTGCTGCTGGGAGGTGGTACTTGAGGCATAAGTTCCAATGAATAATTTGGGTCACATAGTTGTGCCTCTGTTTATTATTATTATTATTATTATTGACATTGAGACTGGGAGGCCATCTATCGGGGTGCTTTGCTTGTGCTTTTGGTGCACAAAGACAGAAGGGGATTGGACTCAATGGCCTAAGGGGTCTCTTCCAACCCTCTTTTTTATTATTATTATTATTATTATTATTATTATTATTATTATTGTTGTTGTTGTTGTTGTTGTTGTTGTTTTTAATTATTCATCAATATTTTTATTATTTTATTGTATGAAACAGCAAACAAGATAGATATGCTGGATTTCGTATAACAAAATCACAAGTTCCCAAGTATCTAGGACTGTGTGATGTATTTATTATTATGAGTATTATTAACATTGAGGCTGGGTGGCCATCTGTCAGGGGTGCTTTGCTTGTACTTTCAGTGCACAAAAGCAGAAGGAGGTTGGACTAAATGGCCCAAAGGCTCTCCTCCAACCCTCTTTTTATTATTATTATTATTGTTGTTACTTATTATTATTATTATTATTTGTTTATTGTATGACACAGCAAACAAGATAGATATGCTGGATTTCGTATCACAAAATCACAAGTCAAACACTTCCCAAGTGTCTAGGACCATGTGATTTATTATTATTATTATTATTATTATTATTATTATTATTATTATTGCTTGGTGGCCAACTATAGTCCAGCCCTCCAACGGTCCAAAGGATCGTGAACTGGCCCCCTGTTTAAAAAGTTTGGGGACTCCTGCTCTAAAGGGTCAACTATCTGATCCAAGAATATCCTTTGGTCACTGTCACTCCTGCATTTTCACATAGGATGGACACACATAGTTATCAGAATACTGGTGGTAATGACAATTTCAAAAGGTTCTTGATGAAAACAGAATCAAATTGTAACCTGAATTTTTCAAAGATAAAATGTTTCAGGATGAAATACTCCAGAAACTTTGTTTTTGAGACTGCCACAAACTATGTTGAATTGCTTGAGACTCTATGAGATATTCATTGACAAACTATGGCAAAATTTGCTGCAGGATGTCCTGCAAAAACAAAGTTTTTTGCAGTTTAAAACAATTTCCATGTTTTTATGATGGAACCAATAAGGAAATGACATTTATAACTCAGGAATAAAAATCATGTTACATAGTGTAATGATTACATTAACTTTACTTGGGTTAAAGTACTTGGGATCACAGCCTTAGTTTAGTTTCCAGTTTCAGTTACTGCATGCTAGTGCTTTTCCAACAAATAACCAGAAGGATCCAGAAATCTATTGATGAAGGAGACAATTGATCAATCTTTCTCTCTTCTGGATGTGTCTATAAAAATAGCAGAAAGACTAGCCTTGGTGGGAGATATGAGCTGTGACTCCTTTTTGCTTTTGAAATACTTATTTATAACATCCTCTCACAGAACATTCAATGTGCTTCTTCACTAACATTTTATCAGCTTTTCTCTCTGCATATAAAGAAGCATATGAATGACTTGTGCACACACACACACATTCTCAATAAGTGTGTGAATTGGACCTCACTGTTGTATAATTTTCTGAGAAAACTTTGTCAAGTGATTTTTGGGTAGACAATTGAAAATAATAGTTGTTAATGTGAATGTAATTTAATTCAATCAAGTGAGTAAACTATACTCTCGGTTGTGGCAACTAGAAATATTTGTTTAGAAAGATCTGATTATCACAGTGAGAAAAGCTTGTTAAAACCACAGCTTCTAAACAAAAGCTGCATTAACTGAGTATCACGTGGGAAGAGTATGGGCTAATCTAAAGACTCACTGATAAAATTGGAGCAAGGGTAATTAAAAGAGCATGGCATTAAATAAAATCAGCTTTTTTAAATAAAAAAACCAGATTATTCTGCAGCAAACAGTAAAGATAAGTAACATTTGTCATCATTAATATCATGTACTATTCTGTATTTATATGCAGTCTTGTTATTCTAAACCAGGGCTTTTCTGTGATACCACGGAGGAGTGCTTTCTATATTGATGTTAACTGGGTGAACCTTAATATATCTGCCACAAATCTCCTGTGTGTTGCAATGGATTCTGGGATGGATTTGGGGTGTAATGCTTGGTCAGACTTTTTGAATCTCACGAGATTTCTATGTGCATATGAAGAACACTCTCAAATCTCTTCTGCAGGCAGTAGTATAGTTTCTTCATTTTAGATGTTTGATGTAACGGGTGTTCCTTCATTAGATGATAATGTGTATTACTTCCCTTGCTTTATTGTTATCTCACATTGCTATGCCAAGAATCTTTCAACCAGCATGACCAAAGGTTGGATTGTAGACATTGTAGGCCCCCAAAAGTAATCTGTAGTAAGCCAAAACTGCGGTATTTGTGGACACACTAATTCTGATGTTTAAGGACATACACATCCAGTGCAGAGCCGGTCCAACAATGAGGCGAATTTAGCGGTTGCTTCGGGCACAAAACATACGGTGGCGCAGTTGAGACTTTTTCTGTTGATTTCTTGTAAAACATGATGTTTTGGTGCTTAATTTGTAAAATCTTAATGTAATTTATGTTTAATAGGCTTTTCCTTAATCCCTCCTTATTATCCAACATTTTCGCTTATCCAACGCTTTTATTTTTCAGTGATTGGTTTGGGGGGGGGGGGTGTGTGCCAAAATTCTGTTCGCCTACACTTGAAAAATACCTAGGGCCGGCTCTGATCCAGTGGTATCACTTTTGACCTCATCACAAAGGTACATGGATTCACCACACATTGTGGCAAATCCATAAGTTCCTGGTGGTGCTGCTCCATGCCCCACATCATGCAACTTGCCTTTGCCCCCATCCCACGGGGGGAGTGACACCGACTGGCTTCCCCCCATAACTGGTAAGGCAACACAGGAAGGTTCCTGTGTTGCTGTGGTGGTGGCATAGGCACTTGCTCTCCCCTTTCTGGATGGACCTAGCCGGAAGTACGTGTGCATCGTGTTGGTTGGTTTGATATACTTTTACAATGTTTTTATACTCTGTTATTTTTAATAGTTTTAAGTAGACTGTTATATGTTATTATGTTTTTAACTGTGTTTTAGCTGGCAAATATTGTTGTATGCTCTGGACTTTGTCCCACATGTAAGCTGCCTTGATAGTGGTGGGGTATAAAAATAAAGTTGTTGTTGTTGTTGTTGTTGTTATTATTATTATTATTATTATTATTATGTTATTGTATGACACAGCAAACAAGATAAATATGCTGGATTTCGTTTCACAAAATCACAAGTCGAACACTTCCCAAATGTCTAGGACTGTGTGATGTATTTTCGGATGATGTGTGCAGATCCCAGTAGGGTGGCCTTTTGCAGTTGGCAGATCGTAATTTTGTTTCCAAATGCCGGCTGAGATCTTTTGGCACAGCACCCAATGTGCCAATCACCACCGGGACCACCTGCACTGGTTTCTGCCACAGTCTTTGAAGTTCAATCTTGAGGTCCTGATAGCGGCTGAGTTTTTCCTGTTGTTTTTCGTCAATGCGACTGTCACCTGGGATGGCAACATCAATGACCCAAACCTTTTTCTGTTCCACAACTGTGATGTCTGGTGTGTTGTGTTCCAGAACTTTGTTAATCTGGATTCGGAAGTCCCACAGTATCTTTGTGTGCTCATTCTCCAATACTTTTGCAGGTTTATGATCCCACCAATTCTTTACTGCTGGGAGGTGGTACTTGAGGCATAAGTTCCAATGAATCATTTGGGCCACATAGTTGTGCCTCTGTTTGTAGTCTGTCTGCGATTTTCTTACAGCAGCTGAGGATATGATCAATGTTTTCGTCAGCTTCCTTGCACAGTCTGCATTTTGGGTCATCAGCTGATTTTTCGATCTTGGCCTTAATTGCATTTGTTCTGATTGCTTGCTCCTGGGCTGCAAGGATCAGGCCTTCTGTCTCCTTCTTCAGGGTCCCATTTGTGAGCCATAGCCAGGTCTTCTCCTTATCAGCTTTTCCTTCAGTTTTGTCAAGGAACTTTCCATGAAGTGTTTTGTTGTGCCAGCTGTCAGCTCTAGTTTGTAGTGCGGCTTTCTTGTACTGATTCTTTGTCTGCTGTGTTTTGAGGAGTTTCTAATTTTTGACTTCAATGATAGCAGGTTCTTCACTTTGCTTTACATATTCTGCCAGGGCATGTTCTTCTTCTTTGACTGTTTGTTTTACTTGTAAGAGTCCTCTGCCCCCGATCTTCTAGGCAGATATAGCTGGTCAACATCACTGCGAAGGTGCAGTGAATGAAAAATGGTCATGAGTTTTCTTGTTTTTCTGTCCAAATTGTCCAGTTCCACCTGTATCCAGTTTATGATGCCAGAACTAAGAGCACCTAACCCATTAGCATTATGGAGAATCAAACCAAAACAAAGTCGAGAATGACATAATGTTTACATACAAGCAATTTTATCACCTTGGTTGCAACGTAACATCACACGTAAATATCATCACCAAACCCCACCCCCTGTATCACATTTCTACTATTCCCACACAAACTACTCATTATAATTGTTATGATTTTCACCCCCGATTTCCCATGCTCTGCTGCCAGGTGTTTTCATGAGACATTCAGGAGTGTTGATGTTATGGCTCCAATTCCAGGGCTTGCAAGTTCAGCCCTGGGAATTGGCCCCATGACACTGGCTCGGTCGTCTCCCAGGATAAAAAGGACCGCGGTGGATGCTGCTGATTCTGGACATCCATTGACAAGTGGGCTATGAAATCAAAATACAAGTGAACAGTCACAGAAGCAGCAGAAATATACAATGCCAGAAAACCACAAAGTTGTTGTTGTTGTTGTTGTTGTTGTTATTATTATTATTATTATTATTATTATTATTATTATTATTCTAAAAGAAGAAATAGAGGCAAAATTGGGGTAGCAATCCAGTTAGTGCTTCTTCTTTGGAAGGATAAAGCTTTGCAAGTTCCAGCCCTCTGGTGTTTTGCCAGGAACGAGTTAAATGATCATTTAATGCATGTTGATCTGTAAGCTTGACATCCTGTCTCTGTGTGTTTTACAGAGTTTCCACGTCTGTGTGTTGATGAGTACTGAAGAATCCAGAAAAAAATATATTAGCGTTAGGACATTTATTATATAGAGGTGGAAACTGGCACAGAAGCATGTAATAAGATGCCATGTGAGACCCATTGCCAGTCTGAAGCCTTCCTTAGCTATTGGGAAACTTAACTGACATAATAACAAAGTCCTTGGGAGAGCACAACAACTTATTCATTGTGTAATGACAAATTCCACAGCTTTGTGTCATATGGCTCAGATCAGCCTTGTATATACGGGTTGGGTGGCTTGGGATATCCAAAAAGCCTGAAAGAGCACATGTTTGGAATACGTAGGTACACTGCTTATGCACTAGGCTTGCTCAAATAATTCGATTTTCCCGTTACCCGTTATTAATTCGTTATTTTCGTTTGTTTTGAAGCAATATCGAACCTTGGTTGTCCACACGTCTGGATATCGCGGTTTCGAATCGCGAGAGGCCGTTTTTTCTAATTTCTTCGTTTTTTTCGTTAGGAAAAAAAAGCTTTTGCAAATCACCCAAACTCCTTTCCTTTTGCCCCTCAGCCAATGGGAGGCTCAGCCAATGGGAGGGGGCGAGGGGGAAGGAGGCCGAGGAGGAGGAGGAAGACGGAGGGGGGAAATGGCCGCCACCGCCGCCGCCTCTCCTCAGCTCAGTGCATTAATTAATTGGGCCTTAATGAGCCCCCTTCCAAGCCAAACCCACCAGAGAAACACCCTCAATGCAAACCTTGCAACGTCCTTCTCTCCTTCTTGGACACAAAGGCAAAGGGTTCCCAAGCGACTTCGGGTTCCCAAGCGACCTGAAAAGAGCCATAGAGAAAGGGAGAGCCAGTGCGCATGCTCCACCCTCCAAGGCACACAAGGGGGGAGTTCGCATGGGAGCCGGAAGTGTTGGGGCCTCCGTCCCTCCCTTGCTTTTCCTCTTTGGTCTCCCTATCTTGAACACAGAACACGCATGAAAAAAAACACACCATAATTTCACAATATATAGTTTAAATAACAAAAGGAAGAGGAAGGAAGAGGCCCGGGATGCGAGGGGGTGTGGGCCAGGCCCGTCCTCGGCTGCTCCCAGGGGCCCAGATTCGCACCCTCCCTCCCCCCAATACAGGTCTCCAGTCCATACCACGCTACATGAACTTGAATGGATACTGTGGTTGTGTTGTCGAAAGCTTTCATGGCCGGGATCACACTGTTGTGGTATGTATTCCGGGCTCTATGGCCATGTGCCAGAAGCATTCTCTCCTGACGTTTCACCCACATCTGTGGCAGACATAGAGGTTTTGACGTCTGTGCGAAGCTAGGCAAGTGGGGTTTATATATCTGTGGAAGGTCCAGGGTGGGAGAAAGAACTCTTGTCTGTGGGAGGCAAGTGTGAATGTTGCAATTGGTCACCTTGATTAGCATTGAATAGCCTTGCAGCTTCAAAGCCTGGCTGCTTCCTACCTGGGGGAATCCTTTGTTGGGAGGTATTAGCTGGCTCTGATTGTTTCCTGTCTGGAATTCCCATTTTCTGGGTGTTTCTGGGAAGGTAATGGCACTCCATGTAGTCATGCCGGCCACATGACCTTGGAGGTGTCTATGGACAACACTGGCTCTTGGGCTTAGAAATGGAGATGAGCACCAACCCCCAGAGTCAGACATGACTGAACTTAACGTCAAGGGATACCTTTACCTTTACCTACACACACACACACACACACACACACACACACACACACACACACACACAAGCAGGGACTATATATATATATATATATATATATATATATATATATATATATATATATACACACAATATATATCACACACACACCAATTTAACAAAGTTTCAGCCACAAAAACAAAGTTTCTGAAGTAGAACAATGACTTTCACAGTAAAGACAACCCAATTTAACAGGAAATAAGACTTTCAAACCAGGAACAGATTTCTGCAATTATTAAAAAATGGTTTATTATAAAAGCTATGAAAATTCGCCAAAAATCAGAGGATAAGGGAAACGTTCCACATTTTGGTGAGCTATCAGTGTTAAATGTGTTCTACCACTGTACCAAGTTTGAAGAAGATCACTCAAAAAATGAGGGCAGGAGAGCCCCCTAAGTCCCCCCCCTTCGGGCTGTTTTTTTTGGCCACTGCGCATGCGCGTCCGCCATTAACAAATTAATTTAGAAAATAACGAATTTTCGTTAATTTCGAAAAATTTTGGGGGCCAAATTCGTTATTAGCAACAAAAACGAAAAACTGCCCCCTCTAGTTTTGAAACGAGTTTAGAATCAAATTTTTCATGGATCGATCAAGCCTATTATGCACTATTCTAATGGTGTGTGTGTGTGTACAGTTTGTGAGGCAGAGTCAGTTTCTATAATCTGGAGATTTGTATTACCCTATTTAAATGAGTGGCTGGATCTTCTGAATTCAACCAATTCAACAAGCTTGATTTGCAAGTCTGAAAAGCATGGCTCGTTTCTGCTCTTCAACTTATTGCTTTCAAGATGGGAATATGAATGTAATTTGGTAATGAGTCTGATAATTTAATTTACATGCTTTTAAAATCATCTACCCATTTTAGTTGCCCGTGCTCACTGTCAGTTCCTTAAAATATGACAAGAGTGTCTCTTCTTTATGTTTGATTCTTTGCATTTTCTTGGGCACCAAACAAGGAAACTCAGAATGGAAACTCTGCCAATCAGTAATGAAGAAAGTGAAAGACAGCCAAGATGCAGATGAAAGTGGAGTCTGGCTCCATTTTTCTTTCTTTCTTTTAAACAGATCCTAGAAGGCACTAACTTTTTAACATTTCTATACAACCCCAAAAATTAGGGAGAGAGCAACATGTCGCCTTTCTGATGTTGATGGACTGCAAAAATTATCCCTATCAATTGACTTTGCTGGCTAGGTCTGGGGAAATTCCAGTCCAACAACATCCAGAGGTCCATAATGTTCCCAGAGCTGGACTATGCAATGGTTGTAAATCAGTGGTTCTCAACCTGTAGGGTCCCCAGATGTTTTGGCCTACAACTTCCAGAAATCACAGCTAGTTTACCAACTGTTTGGATTTCTGAGAGTTGAAGGCCAAAACATCTGGGGACCCACAGGTTGAGAACCACTGCTGTACATGATATACAGCACTCTCCGAGTTACAAATTACTCATAGTTAAGAATGGGTGTGAGACAATAGGAAGTGAGGGAAATCTGCCTCTAGGAAAGGAAATTCATTCTGAAAGAGTTATCACAGGGAAAGGGGGTCTCCACTGAAGTATTCTAACCAGTCCTTGTTTCCACAACACGCCAAATTTTTCAAAATCCAATTATCACAGAAAATGGGGTGAAATATTCTGAACAGACAGCAAAACAAACACCCCATGGGTGTTAACCCTTCCCTATGCTATCCAAAGTTTTTTTTAAAATGTTAGTTGGTGTTACACTTTAAAAAGTACCTGTTCCAACTTACATACAAATTAAACATACAAACAAACCTACAACCTCATCAGACGAGGTACTTTTTGGTGGCATGTGCAAGTTCCTCTATAGTTTTACGACAGAGCCCGCCGGCTCCCATCCCGTGATGTAGAACTACTTCCAGTGGGGCTCCATGTTCAATTGGAGTCAACGGGGGGAGGCTGGGTGGCAATCATTTCCTCCAGTAGGATGGGATGGGGGGAAGCCAGATGATGCAGGGTGTGGGGCGATGGGTTCCCCACTCTGGGCACTGTCAGATTTGCCATAATGCATGACAATTCCAATTGTTCATCTGATGAGGTCCCTACAGAACCTATCTTGTTTGTAACTTGGGGACTGCCTGTATTCTGTACCAGTGAGGTTCTCTATAATGGTTCTCAAAATGAAGCAGAGTGGGGGTGAATGGACTTCATGGCATCTACATTATGCACAAAACCAATTTGTCCTACATACTGTAAGCTAAAGTTGGGGAATGCCCCAGAGTTTCTTGACACATTGGGCACATGTAAACAGTTGGGCTTGTTCCAATTCTGTAAATTAGTTTTCCTATCACAGTGCTAGATTAACAGCCATATACTGTATATACTCGAAGATAAGCCGAGTTTTTCAGCCCTTTTTATGAGCTGAAAAAGCCTTCCCCGGCTTATAATCGGGTCAAGTTCACGCTGGCAGCAGAGCCTGGAGGCCGTTGCTTGCAATATAAGATATATTTCTCTCTCGCCTTACCCTCCTTTATCAGTGTTTACTTTTCCAAAGCCTCTCTCGCTCTTAATCAAGGGAATATTTTGAAAAAGGAAAGAAGCCCTTGCAAGTCAGGAAGAAGAATATATATATATATATATATATATATATATATATATATATATACCCATTAATCTTATAAAAGCATTTTCCCCTGAAATGTTTGTTAATCTCTCCTACATATAGGCATTTTCCCCGCAAGCCTTTGTAATCCCTATTTACCTTTATATTTGTATCTATCTATCTATCTATCTATCTATCTATCTATCTATCTACATTAATTTTATATATGAATTTCCCCCTCATATGTTTGCAGGTCTTTGCAAATCTCACATGCATATAGATATCTAGAGATTTCCATGTACCTGTATATCTGTATCTATGTGTATGCATTATTTTAAATATGAATTTCCGCTTCACATGTTTGCAAGTCTTTGCAAATTCTATACAGATATACGAGGGCTATCCAGAAAGTAGGTTATGTTTTGGATTTTAAAAAGGACGAAGTATAGGATAAATCATTTACCATATGCATCTGAAAGACACATTCTAATACTACAATCTCATGTAATCCACATTGAAATTTAGGCACGTTTCATATAGATAAATGAGTTTGAAAAGTACTGCTCCAGTAAATTCCCCGCTTGTGTCCTCAGCTCTTCCCCCTTCTCCCTTCCTGCAGCGTAGCCAAAACGTTGCGCTGCCAGCCACGCCCCCATTGTTGGAAATGGAGGAGAGAGGTAGCAAATTTACTGGGGCAGACCTTATCAAACTCATTCATCTATAAGAAACGTGCCTAGATTTCAGTGGGGATTGTAGTATTGGAATGTGCCTTTCAGCTGCATATGGTAAATGATTTATCCTATACTTTGTCCTTTTTAAAATCCAAAACGTAACCTACTTTCTGGATAGCCCTCGTAATTATCTATATACAGAGAGATGTCTAGATAGATAGATATGAATATAGATATAGATATATAGTGCTTGCAAATATTGCAGGAGGGAACTGCACATATATAGAGAGAAAGGATTTACAAACGTTTCAGGGGGAAATGCATATGTGAAATTAGTATATATAATTATATATCTATATCTAGCTCTGCATTGTTTATGTAGGCATTGAATGTTTGCCTGTTACTATGTTGGAAGCTGGCCTGAGTCCCCAGGGGGAGATAGATAGGGCGGGGTACAAATTAAGTTTTTTTTTTAATTATTAAGTTATTGTTAATACCATATTGTTTTTGTTGACCCTACTTTTCCACTTACAGAGCTAGTTTACTGTTTTTCTTTGAAATATGGTAAATATTCAAAAACCTTTAACCTTCTGATGCCTCAAAATAATTTCATTGGGATCTATTTTCATTTTGAAATTTACCAGTAGCTGCTGCATTTCCCACCCTGAGCTTATACTCGAGTCAATAAGTTTCCCCAGTTTTTTGTGGTAAAATTAGGTGCCTCGGCTTATATTAGGGATGGCTTATACTTGGGTATATACGGTAACTAAATTCTAGCACAGGACAAATTGTGCATTGGAAAAGAGAGGGTCAAAAGCTCATCTACAGATTTGTCTTGGCATTGATGATCCTCTGGAATTTTGGTCAATCCTAATTTAAACCATGGGTGCCTTAAAAGTATGGAATGCCATTTGATTCGGGTCCCATTAGGAACATAGGATTTTGCCTTATAAGGGGTCAGACAGAGCACTGGTCCATTTTGCCTAATACTATCAGTATGATCGTTAGGTATCAGATATGAATTTTTCCTAACCAAACCTGCATATCCTTCCTATTTTCTTGTTGTCTTCCATCCAAGTGTTAACTAGGTTTAAGCTTTCCTAGCTTCCAAAATCAACAAAGATCACATGTGTTCAGGGTGGTATTCAATAAAGTTATAAAGTTTGTTTAAACCAAGAGATGAAAATTCAGGCTGCTTGCTTAACTTAGTTGGAGCACTGTCCTTTAGAAAAAAAAATTCAGGATACCACAGTGCATCTCCTCCCAAAATTTCCTTGATAAATATTTGGTAAGTTTATGTTTGGTAATCTTATGTGTGAAGATTGTTTTTTCATGTCAAGAGTGACTTGAGAAACTGCAAGTTGCTTCTGGTGTGAGAAAATTGGCTGTCTGCAAGAACGTTGCCCAGGGAACCCCCGGATGTTTTTGATGCTTTTACCATCCTTGTGGGAGGCTTCTCTCATGTCTCCGCATGGAGCTGGAGCTGATAGAGGGAACTCATCCACACTCTTCCCGGGTTGGATCAAACCTGCAATCTTCAGGACAGTAATGCTACCTTTAAGTCATCAGTCCTGCTGGCACAAGGGTTTAACCCACTGCGCCACTGGGCTACTCCTTAGAGTGAAAATGGTTTCCTTAGAAAAAAATGGTTAAAAAGCAGTTGTAGTATATAAATAATACATTCAATGCTAGGTTGATATTGTGCCTTACTATTTTTGCGGTGATAGATTTACTGTGTAACAAGCCAATCTGATGGACAAAATCAATGGAAAGGCAATTTGAAACATTGTGCAAGTACAATCTTGCCAAGAGGGCAGTCTATTAACATATGTCAGTATGTGAAAATGTAACTGCTCTTGTTGTGGTTATGACCAGTTCTCCGTAGGTCCTCTCTGTGGTATGATCACTCTTGTTGCCGATGCCAGAGGGCAACAGAACTACTCATGCTATTCCTCTTTATGAAACAAAGAATACGCACTGAAAAATGTAAAAATGTTATCAATTGACCTTTCTTGTGTGTTGTTTTTGGGCTTTCCAATGTATTTAAGTGTGGGCAGGGTGGATAAAGTGCTAAGCGAGGACATAGCTAGAGGGCCTAAGGACCTCTATTCAAAGATCTGTTTAAACCACCAGGTTTTCAGCTCCTTACGAAACAAGGATAGAGTGGGGGCTTGCCTAATCTCTCTAGGAAGGGCATTCCAGAGCCGGAGGGCCACCATCGAGAAGGCCCTCTCCCTCTTCCCCACCAACTGTGCCTGTGATGGTGGCGGGACCGAGAGAAGGGCCTCTCCAAAGGATCTTAGGGCACACGCCGATTCATAGCAGAAGATGCGATCACAGAGATAGGTTGGGCCTGAGCCGTATAGGGCTTTATAGGTCATGACCTGCACCTTGAATTGGGATGTCCAATGTGAATACTGGAGGGGTTTGGGAGGGATAGACCTCGATTTCTGGGAGCTGTAGTTCACCTACAACCAGAGTGTCACGATACAGACTCAATACACACAATAAGTAGAGTTAACAAATGTTTATTAAATGATATTATGAACTTAGAAACAATTAACCTCAGTGTTTCAACCAAAAGTAAATGTCTTTGCTTCAAGGAAAGGCAAAAAGCAGGAACAGGAAAATAACTTGGATTATCTAGCTTGATAATCCGGTTCAATTAAACCAAAACGTTCACTGGAACTAGCACCACGCTATGCTGTGGCACAGAGAGTTAAGGAAGAGTCAAACGCTCTTCAATAATGAGTGCAAACAATACCGTTGTCAAAAGCCAAGCCAAGTTCCAAAAGCCAAAAGGGAGCCAGCGAACACCAAGCCAGGAGCAAATGTTGCCATCGTCAGGAACTAAACCGAATTCCGAAGCCAAAGAGGAGCCAGAAACGCCAAGCCAGGAGCCAACACTGTCGTCGTCAGAAGCCAGACCGGATTAAGGAGCCAGAGGAAGCCAGAAACGCCAAGCTGGAATCGCCAAGCCAGAAACGAACATTGTCGTCGTCAGGAACCAATCCAGATTCAGGAACACAAAGCTGTACAGCCAGGACCCAAGGAGAACAGGCAGCGACAAAGCAATGTCCCAAAATGACACCTTGCCTTCTGCAAGGGACCGTCACTTCCAACTCCACTTTTAACTTACACTTCAGAGTCCGATGATGATGAGGCCTCCGCCCTGTCATCATTATCCACAGTTGATCTTAATCTCATATGTGAACCTCGCTCATCAGCCCTCCAATCCCTCCATCTTTGTTCAAGACTTAGATCTCCCCATGTCCCTGGTGTACCAGTAGTTTGCCAGCCTCCTGATGCACCCTCAGAAACTGGTTCTGCACACACATTTACTTGAGTCCAATCTGCAGCATCTTTCATCCCACTCCCAGATCTATCATCCCCAGAAAAAACCCTCAACCGTTTCATCTTCCATGGGAGCAGTAAGTATATCCCAGATCTTCTTCCTTTCCCTTTCCTCATCTGACTCTTGCTTCCGAGTTGACCTCTTAGTTCCTCTACTTTCTGTTAACCCATCATCCTCCAGCATTGACTCCTCTTCACTAGAGAACCCTTCAAACGTTTCATCCTCAGAAGGAGCCATAAGTATTTCCCGAACCCACTTTACTTGCTGTTCCTCATCAAACACCTGCTCACCGTTATCCCTTTTCCTCCTACTAGCAGTTTTACCAGTAGTACCAGAACTGCCCCTTGGCCCAACTACAACACAGAGAAACTCTAAACCCCACTGATGATGGACCAGGGTCAAACTTGGCACACAGAACCACCATGACCAACTAAATATCCTGGAGGGGTTGGGGGCGGGGGACTGACCCTCATTTCTGAGAGTTGTAGTTCATTGACATCCAGAGACACTGTGACCATCACCGATGATGGATCTGGACCAAACCTGGCACACGGAATCCCCATGACCAACAGAAACTAGGAGGGAATTGAGGGGGACTGACCCACCATGGTGGAAGCTGTAGTTCATCCTGCAGCCTGCAGCATTGAACCCCACCAATGATTCATTTAGAGCAAACTTGCCCATCATGACAAACTATAACTACTGATGGAGTTTCAGGTGGTTAACCTGAACAATGGAGTTCACCCACAACCTTATTCATTTTTTAAATAATAAAAAAGACTTTTTAAAATAACTCGGCAATACTGAGTCCTATACGTGTGTGTGCAGTAAACCTGGACACATTTCATGTAAGCCATTTTTTAAGCAAAAAAAAATTGTTGCCTTTTCCCAGTAGAATTTTAAAATACTGATTTTCCAAAGTTTTTGAATTCATACCTCCCAAGCACAGACTCATTAGTTCAGCTCTACCAGTTAGTTTTTGATGCTTTACTGTCAATTCAGTAGTTTTAGTCCCACTCGCAGTACTTTATTTTATTCCTCCATAGCCAGAGATAAAAGGAACTTCTGCATTTGAGCTTGAATCAGAGAGGGGGAGAATATTGCTTACAGTGAGTCTGTAAATAAATGTGCTGCGGGTAGAAGTGCAACGGAGGGGGAGGAAAGACATGGGACACTATAAATTGAATTTTGCCTGCCTCAAAGAGCCATTCTCCACCAATGAGATTAAAATATCACTGGCACTAAAAGTCAGTCCCTAGTATATTTCTTTTCTGTCAGCAAAACATTCCCCTCTTGCCCTCTCTTATCTAATGTTTTCTCTTCATTCTTGCTCTCTGCCTCATTACAACTTAGAAGCGTGGTTGCTTCAGACTCTAGTTTCTCAGACCAGGAGCCCTGACCAGAAAGTCTAGCAACATTAGAGGGAGACCAGATCTAGCCTTGCTTTGCCCAGAACAGCTGCATCCAGTGTTTCAAGAGATCTCTGTTAATTAGAAGGACTATCTGGCATAAAATACTTTGCTTTGTATCTTGGATGTGAACAAAGTTTATGGTCTACTTGTCTGAACCCGTATCATTGAGTTTCCTGCCTGACATGCAGTGTCACCAGATTGTCCATTTGGGATCCACATGCAAGACTGTCACTAATCTTGGGTTCTATTCTGGGCCACCTAAAACATCAAAGGAGAAAGCTGCTCCCTTTTCATTGATAGCAGCTGGACATAATAATCAGAGGGGACTTGAATATGTAATTATTCAAACTTAAAAATAAAGCGGGAACAGGCAACCTAGAGGCTGACCCCAATATAAATCTGGAATATTAGGGAAGTCAATGAGAAGTTAGGAGAGAGAATTGACCTCCACATATTTTTTCCCTGAGATACAATAAATTCACCATATTAAATTATTTTCTGGTAAAGAATAATAATATACTTCCCATAAAGGCCCTAACAGTGGGAGGACAGTGGCCAGGGAACCACACCCCCCTTGTACCTAAAATTAGGATTTGACATCTAAAGACCAGAAAGAAAATTGAGATTTAACCCATTAGTTACTCTAAGAGATGATGATCATGTTAATGTGGGATTTGTGTATTGATAGTGTTTAAATGCAATTTGTACCATGCTTGTATTACAACTGATTGCATCATCCAGAATGTACCACAGTGTGGAAAGAGTTAATTGCCAAGAAGCTATGATGACCTTGATATGTGGCTGGAACTAGGGAGTATCCAGACAAAAGTGTTTGTGCATACCGATTAAGTCAGTTCAGTTGAGTTCTGTCTGCCTAGAGTTCGAGTCAAGTTCTGTTGGAGAACAGAACAGTCCTGTGTTCGTCTGTCGTCTGCAAGTCTGTTTGTGTTGATTACTGCTGCATACAGTAAAACTTTGTAAATAGGTTTACCAACATCCCTGAGTGTCTCTTCGTTCTGCGCTCCACTGCTTCCACCCAACTACTGCTGCACTGCAAATACTCTGACAGATCAATAGGGGCTAAGAGAAGAAATAAACTACTATTTTAGATTAAACAGAACATCAGAATTAAAGGAAAACATAATCTGAGATGCCTTTAAGTCAGTCATCAGGAGGAAATGGGAAGGAAAATGAGAAGAACTGATAGCCAAGGTAAACGGCAACAGAAAATACAGTAGAGTCTCACTTATCCAACATTCGCTTATCCAACGTTCTGGATTATCCAATGCAGTTTGCCTTTTAGTAGTCAAGCATGTTCTCAATACATTGTGATGTTTTGGTGCTAAATTCGTAAATACAGTAATTACTACATAACGTTGCTGTGTACTGAACTGCTTTTTTCTGTCAATTTGTTGTAAAACATGATGTTTTGTTGCTTAATTTGTAATTTGATGTTTAATAGGCTTTTCCTTAATCCCTCCTTATTATCCAACATTTTTGCTTATCCAACGTTCTACCGGCCCGTTTATGTTGAATAAGTGAGACTCTACTGTATAAGGAATTGAACCAGACTATCTTTACGATGTGGAGCCCTTGATGGCGCAGCGGGATAAATCACTGAGCTGCTGAACTTGCTGACCAAAAGGTCAGTGGTTCAAATCCGGGGAGTGGGTGAGTTCCTGCTGTTAGCCCCAGCTTCTGCCAACCTAACAGTTCGAAAGCATGCAAATGTGAGTAAATCAATAGGTACCGCTCCTGTGAGAAGGTAATGGCGCTCCATGCAGTCATACCAGCCACATGACCTTTGAGGCATTTACGGACAATGCCAGCTCTTTGACTTAGAAATGGAGATGAGCACCAACCCCCAGAGTCAGACACGATTAGACTTAATGTCAAGGGAAAACATTTACCTTTACCTTTATGTTTACGACCCAATAACAGAATCAATGATGAAGGAAATGCATGACTGTTCCCGGAGCGAGGAGGGCTGTATACTGTATATACATCACCTATGTTATCTTCTAAACTCCCTCAGGAGGAAATGTGGCTATATTATACTCTACTTGTTTGACCCTAATAAAAAAATCTTTTTTAAAAAAGGAAAAGGAAAAAGGATGTATGAATGTTGCTAGTAAGTAAAACTAATTGAATGCTGAATGTTTCCAGTGTTGCAAAAAAGAGGGGAGTACAGTAAAGGCTCGGGAATTAGCCCCATGCCCTTTTGAGAAGTCAGAATATAGTTTGTACTTTAAAAAAAACTGGATGTGAGTCAGCAGCAAGTTGCATGGTGGGCTTTAAAGCTTGTCCACCTCCCTGAACCGCTCCAGATTCCTCTTTCTCTACTATTGCTTACTTTTCTTTTCTTTTCTTTAAGTTTTGAATGATTTAATGACATACAAAATGTAAAAAGAAAACTAGAAATAATCAAGTACACATAATACAGCCTCTGTTTAAAAGCCTCCAAAGAAGGCGCAGAGCCGGCCCTAGGCAATTTCCAAGTGTAAGCAAGCAGCATTTTGGTGCCCCCCCTCCTGAAACCAATCACTGAAAAATAAAAGGTAGAATGTAGAGGTGAATAGAATATATATGTGTGTGTGTGTGTTATAGTCCCTGCATATGTGTTTGTGTATGTGTGTATATGTGTGTGTGTGTGGAGAATATGTGGAAAGGTAGATAGATAAGTAGGGAGCCACAGTGGAGGAACCTTCCCAGGAGCAAGGCCTAATAATAATAATAATAATAATAATCCGAAAATACATCACACAGTCCTAGACACTTGGGAAGTGTTCGACTTGTGATTTTGTGAAACGAAATCCAGCATATCTATCTTGTTTGCTGTGTCATACAACGTCGTTGTGTCAATAATAATAATAATAATAATAATAATAATAATATAAAAATCATCCCTTGCAATATCCAAGATGGCTCACTGCTACAGAATCTTGGGAGCTGTAGTTTGGTATGGTACCATTATTGGCAGAGAAAGCTAAGCTGTAGGAGTTGAAATCCAATCATTTATCCTCCCTATAGAATCAATTTTATATGCACTTTTAGCTATGATTTATTTGTGACTTTATTGTGTTGTGTTTTTATTATTGTATATGGCATTGAATATTTGCCTTTGCATTTGGAAGCTGCCCTGAGTCCTTTTGGGGAGAGAGGGCAGGTTAGAAATAAAATAGAATAACAATTATTATTATTATTATTATTATTATTATTATTATTATTATTATTATTATTATTATTATTAAATATCTGGAGGACTAAAGTTTGCCCATGCCTGCTCTATACTGCACTTTCCAGAACTTTCCCATCACAATCTGCTATTGAGCTGGATACATGATTAAGACTATTTCCAGCTTACTGAAGTTGGCTGTATATGTTTTGGCTGAGGGGGCAGAAATTGCCTTAAAGCCATCTTGTGCAGTTTCAAAAACCCAACACTTGAGAACATTTTGCACTATAGCCAGATATTTCCAAGGTCGTACCCAAAGGGATTGCCAAATATACCCTTTTTTGAGATGGATCTAAATCAAGCATGGGCAAACTTTGGCCCTCCAGATGTTTTGGACTTCAACTCCCACAATTCCTGACAGCCAGTATTTGAGAACACAAAAATGCTGGACCACTGTAAAAGCCACCATGTCAGACTACACAGAGAAGCCATTGAAATCCACAAGAAGCACATGGACAATTTCAACAGAAAAGAGGAAACCATGAAAATAAACAAAATCTGGCTACCAGTATTAAAGAAAAGTTAAATCAGGACAGTAAATAAATAACAACACCCAGAAAATGGGAATTCCAGACAGAAAACAATCAGGGCCAGTTAACACCTCCCAACAAAGGATTCCCCCAGGCAGGAAGCAGCCAGGCTTTGAAGCTGCAAGGCTATTCAATGCTAATCAAGGTGGCCAATTGCAACATTCACACTTGCCTCCCACAGACAAGAGTTCTTTCTCCCACCCTGGACTTTCCACAGATATATAAACCCCACTTGCCTAGTTTCCAACAGACCCCATAACCTCTGAGGATGTCTGCCACAGATGTGGGTAAAATGTCAGGAGAGAATGCTTCAGGAACATGGCTATAGAGCCCGGAAAACTCATAGCAACCCAGCCAGTAGGCTGTTGCTGAACAACCTATGCACTTTTAGCATCAAAGGAAAAAATACCCAGGATTTTCTCACTTAATATACAAACTGTTGGCATGTCTGGGGAAAAAGAATAGAATGCTTCTATACCAGGCAAGGGCAAACTTTGCCCGTGTCTGGTGTTAGGAATTGTGGGAGTTGAAATCCAAAACAATCTGACAGAAAACTGGGAGTTGTAGTTTGGCATGCTACTGGCTCTCTTCTGCAGGGAAGGCTAGGTAGGGAGTTTGTAAAACTACAACTCACATGATTACATGGCACTGAATCTGTTGCAAATGAGCTGGTGCCATAATCCTCCTGGAGAGATCTCTTAAAGGGATATCCTCTGGCTCTTAAGGATTCCCATTAGAAAGGCTTGCCTGCCTCAGGTGTTCCCCTTTAAGGCTAACTGGCTCTTGGGTAAGTCTGGAAAGAGCAAAACCAAACCGGGGAAGAGACTTTTTTCCTAAGAGGGAGAAAGAGAAAGAGGCTGGTGCTGGTTCCCTTCTTTCTTCCCTCCCTCCCTGCTTTCTCTCTCTCTCTCTCTCTCCCTCTCCGACCTCTCTCTCTCTCTCTCTCTCTGCAACCTCTCTCTCTCTCTCTCTCTCTGCAACCTCTCTCTCTCTCTCTCTGCGACCTCTCTCTCTCCCCCCCCTCTCTCTGCAACCTCTCTCTCTCTCTCTCTCTGCGACCTCTCTCTCTCCCCCCCCTCTCTCTCTCTCTCTGCGACCTCTCTCTCTCTCTCTCTCTCTCCCCGACCTCTCAGAGAGAGAGAGAGAGAGAAGCAGGGAGGAAGAGAGAGCCATGCCCACTGCTGCGGAAGGTGGAAGGCTTCAACTGAGCCGGTGATCCCCGTGGGGGGGGGAGGGGGGAGACACCTCAACGGCGCCCCAGGGGACCCTGCGCTCCAAGCGGGGGCCTCACTGGCCTCCATGTTGGACCGGGCCTGAGAAGGCGCCTCCACCACAGTCCGGGGGAGAGAGTTCCACTGTCGAACAGCTCTCACAGTGAGGAAGTTCTTCCTGATGTTCAGGTGGAATCTCCTTTCCTGTAGTTTGAAGCCATTGTTCTGCATCCTAGTCTGCAGGGCAGCAGAAAACAAGCTTGCTCCCTCCTCCCTATGACTTCCCCTCACATATTTGTACATGGCTATCATGTCTCCTCTTAGTCTTCTCTTTTGCAGGCTAAACATGCCCAGTTCTTTAAGCCGCTCCTCATAGGGCTTGTTCTCCAGAACATTGATCATTTTAGTTGCCCTCCTCTGGACACATTCCAGCTTGTCAACATCTCCCTTCAACTGTGGTGCCCAGAATTGGACGCAGTATTCCAGGTGTGGTCTGACCAAGGCAGAATAGAGGAGTAGCATGACCAGGTACTATCTCCACACCACTTTGTAATAATTCTCTTTTATTCTTATAGACATGTTTTTTAATATTTGCATATTCCACATTCCTTTCCAATTTTGAGAGTGTGTTTCCTTATTACAATTTAACTCTCACATTTCTTTAAGATGATCCTGATCCTGTACTTCTTCCAACAACAATTTGTAAACATCGCCTGTTATACCTTTTGTTCTTTCTTTCTCTTCCTTGCACCCCCTTTGACTAATCATTTTTTCAAATTTTGCAAGTTCCCAATCTCCCTTATATTTCTTTTTTATTTCCCTTGACCATCTTTCCAATTGAAGAACTTTATACCACCTATTACTTCCTCCTGATTCTATTGCTTACTTTGAAAAAAACCGCCGTCGTCGTCTCACTCGTTCAGTCGTTTTCGACTCTTCGTGACCTCATGGACCAGTCCACGCCAGAGCTCCCTGTCGGCTGTCACCGCCCCCAGTTCCTTCAAGGTCGAGCCAGTCACTTCAAGGATACCGTCCATCCATCTCGCCCTTGGTCGGCCTCTCTTCCTTTTTCCTTCCATTTTCCCCAGCATCATTATCTTCTCCAAGCTTTCCTGTCTTCTCATGATGTGCCCAAAGTACTTCATCTTTGCCTCTAATATCCTTCCCTCCAGTGAGCAGTCGGGCATTATTTCCTGGAGGATGGACTGGTTGAATCTTCTTGCGGTCCAAGGCACTCTCAGGATTTTTCTCCAGCACCAGAGTTCAAAAGCGTCTATCTTCCTTCACTCAGCCTTCCTTATGGTCCAGCTCTCACATCCATAGGGGAATACCATTGCTTTGACTATGCGGACCTTCATTGCCAGTGTGATGTCTCTGCTTTTCAGTATTTTATCGAGGTTGGCCATTGCTCTCCTTCCAAGAAGTAAACGTCTTCTGATTTCCTGGCTGCAGTCTGCATCTGCAGTGATCTTTGCACCTAGAAATATAAAGTCTGTCACCTCCTCCACGTTTTCTCCCTCTATTTGCCAGTTGTCAATCGGTCTAGTTGCCATGATTTTGGTTTTCTTGACGTTTAACTGCAACCCAGCTTTTGCACTTTCTTCTTTCACCTTGGTGATAAGGCTCCTCAGCTCTTCCTCACTTTCAGCCATCAGTTTCACAAAACTAAGTGAAAAAAAAAACCATTGCACCATTATTATCTGCATGAATAGTGTGGTTTTGGCTGTATCTCTCTGACAACTCTTTCTCTTGTATATGAATAGCACTGTTTTGACCACATAAATACAAGAAGTTGTGTATCAATGCTGAAAACAATGAAATTAAATCCTAAGCCCAAGAAAAGGACGGTTAAAGGACATGGAGTGCAATGAGTAGCATGAGGTCATATTTTAAGGACAATCCAAGTATATACAAGAAGGAAAATGAGACGGGAGTAAATGGTCCATTCACTTTGCAGTTACTAACAATTGCAGGAGTTTGCTAGCTATGCTGAATTACCAGGAAGAAGCAATTATTGAAGGCATGGGGGTGGGGGGGGGGGGGGAGAGATACTCCCAATCACATCTGCCTTGGAAGGCTATGGAGTCAAAGTTGCTAATGCATTGCAACTCAGCAGTGTCACACAAAACCTGCCTCGGAAGACATTTTATTGAAGTATGGTGACTCTGAGGTCAGCCTAAGTGTCCCCCAATGGTATCTTAATGCCCCCCAATGGTTTTTGAATGTTGCTGTGCTTTCTTTCAGATGTGTGTCCATTTATTCTCTTGCATTCTAGGGCTAGGTTGTTTGTCATATATAAACAACAGAATAGTTTGGTCCTTTCTTCAGCAACAGGCAAAATGAAAGATAGTGAGCAACAGCATGCTTTTCTTTTGCTGCTCTTAAAAAACAAACAAATTGCTGGATTAATCTCGGCTAAAAGAATAATAATATTAGTATCAGATGGGTCTCCCATGGGAATGAATTCTAGAAAAAGGGTAGCATCACTGGCAATGCTTTCTCCCACCTTCCCACCCAACTCTGGCTGCCACATTCTTTGCCTTTGAAGGACAACCACTGCAGTAAATGCTTCTTGGCAAATCCATTTTGTTTGACTTCTATATACACTCACATAACTTCCTGTACTTTAACTTGAGCCCCCAATGGTGCAGTGGGTTAAACCCTGGTGCCGGCAGGACTGATGACTTGAAGGTTGGATTGCTGACCTGAAGGTTGCTGGTTCGAATCCAATCCGAAGAGAGCATGGATGAGCTCCCTCTATCAGCTCCAGCTCCATGCAGGGGCATGAAAGAAGCCTCCCAAAAGGATGGTGAAAACATCAAAAACACCCGGGTGTCCCCTGGACAACGTCCTTGCAGGATGGCCAATTCTCTCACACCAGAAGCAACTTGAAGTTTTTCAAGTCACTTCTAACAAGGAAAAAAAAACTTCAGCGTGGAAATGTACTGTCAGCTAGTGGTGTTATTTCAGTGCCACTCGGATATAGGCTGCAAGAACTGACTCTCGCTACTGTAAAGTCTGCTGTTCAAGACATCCGAATATGAATTATAACACAGCCCAGTAACAACAACAAGAAATGACTTGGTATCTTGGCTTTTAAGTCTGTTCCTGGGGTTATTTGGGGTGCTGGTTCAGAAAATTGCATTGGATAGACTGCATCATGATTTTCTATGGGCGAGTAGATGATGACAGATAGATGACACACGTTCTGTATTTCAAAAATTAGAGCTGAACGGGCAACATTGGTGTCATGTTTGGAATTAGTATGTCAAATATACCCAGAAATAGGTCTAACATTTTAGGCACCAAAATGTGTGTTGGCCAATATAATATAGTAAAGGTCAAAGTTTTCCTTTAGGTTGGCAGAAGCTGGGGCTAACAGAGGGAGCTCACCCATTCCCCAGATTCAAACCACCAACCTTTTGGTCAGCAAGTTCAGTAGCTCAGTGGTTTAACCCACTGTGCCTCCGGAGGTTCCTAGTATATAATATACTAAAAGGTAAAGGTAAAGGTTTCCCCTGATATTAAGTCCAGTCATGTCTGACTGGGGGTTGGTGCTCATCTCCATTTCTAAGTCGAAGAGCCGGCGTTGTCCGTAGACACCTCCAAGGTCATGTGGCCGGCATGACTGCATGGGGCGCCGTTACCTTCCCGCTGGAGTGGTACCTATTGATCTACTCACATTGGCATGTTTTCTAAGTAATAATGTTGGTCTACCTGTTCCTGCCTTCACACATACATTTAAGGAACATGTAAGGGAGATCACAACATTGCCTACCCTTGCCATTTTATCCCTTGCCTCAGCCCCCAAAACATCCAAGGCTGGCTCTGTAAATCTTCTATTCACACTGCTTCATCTTTTCCATTACTCTGAGAAATGCTCATTGGCCACTTGGTGAAAGGTCAGTTTTTCCCAAGCCCATTTCCTATAGGATGGCTTCATGGTGTTTGGCTACTCAACAGAGACAGGGTTTCCTCCTAATCAAACAGGAGAATTTTTGCAGACCTTTTCCTGCCTGATTGTTGCAGACATGGCGAACGTTACAGATAGGTTGCCTTCCAAAGAGACACCCTGGAACTACCTTGGCTGGTAGCAGCAGAAGCAGTGTGAGACATATAGAGATTTTTTGTTATCCTTTTAAAAAACCAGTCTAGCCACAGGTCTCCAGATTCCTGGGGGACTCAGAAAGGAAATTAACTGGAAACCCATTTGTTCTGTTTTCTCATTTCATTCTTGGCCTTATCCAGACTCAGCCAGCCTATCTGTAAAGTGGCAACTGTGGAAAATGTGCCCTGGCCACTTGGTGTGAAAGATAGGCGAGACTCTGCAAGAAAAAAAAAAAAGCGAAATAAAACCCTCTTCTCCACAGCTTATCACCTTTTTGCTGGCTCCACAACAGGCCAGTGTCCCGGTGCAGGAGGAAACAGCCTGTCTGTAAGCCTGAACAGGGCCTCATCAACCACTGATAAGATCCCCTGTGAACATGCAGGCTCTTCGAGGGTTATCCTTCAAATGCCATAGAAGCTTTTGCAAGGCTGATTGTGTGTGTGCGTCTGTACCAGAGCTTAGAAAAGTGCCCAGAATCCATCAACAGCCTGGCTATGCTGGCCTGGAGTCCAAACTAGTAACTTTTCTAATCTGTACAGGCTTTTTTTTTAGTCTTCTTCATTGCCCTTTGCACTACAGTTCATCACATTCAGCAAGACTCCCTCATTCATCTGTGTAGCATTTTCAGGGGGTTGAAGCTGCTGCACTGCCAGTGATGGGAGAGAGGATTCTATTCCTAATAACAATAACTAACTAACTAACAACAACAACAACAATAACTTAATAACAATAATCAGTACAAGAAAACCGCACTACAAACTAGAGCTGACAGCTGGCACAACAAAACATTGCATGGAAAGTTCCTTGACAAAATTGAAGGAAAAGCTGATAAGGAGAAGACCTGGCTCTGTCTCACAAATGGGACACTGAAGAAGGAGACAGAAGGCCTGATCCTTGCAGCCCAGGAGCAAACTATCAGAACAAATGCAATTAAGGCCAAGATCGAAAAATCAGCTGATGACCCAAAATGCAGACTGTGCAAGGAAACCGACGAAACCATTGATCATATCCTCAGCTGCTGTAAGAAAATCGCACAGACAGACTACAAACAGAGGCACAACTATGTGGCCCAAATGATCTATTGGAACTTATGCCTCAAATACAAGCAGCAAAGAACTGGTGGGATCACAAACCTGCAAAAGTATTGGAAAATGAGCACGCAAAGATACTGTGGGACTTCTGAATCCAGACTGACAAAGTTCTGGAACACAACACACCAGGCATCACAGTTGTGGAAAAGAAAAAGGGTTGGATCATTGATGTCGCCATCCCAGGTGACAGTCGCATTGACGAAAAACAACAGCCGCTATCAGGACCTCAAGATTGAACTGCAAAGACTCTGGCAGAAACCAGTGCAGGTGGTCCCGGTGGTGATGGGCACACTGGGTGTTGTGCCAAAAGATCTCAGCCGGCATTTGGAAACAATAGACATTTACAAAATTACGATCTGTCAACTGCAAAAGGCCACCCAACTGGGATCTGCGTGCTTCATCCAAAAATACATCACACAGTCCTAGACACTTGGGAAGTGTTCGACTTGTGATTTTGTGATATGAAATCCAGCATGTCTATCTTGTTTGCTGTGTCATACAATAAAATAACAATAACTTTATCTCCCTAGAAGGACTCATAGCGGTTTCCAACATATATGGCAAACATTCAGTGCCAGCAAGTAGAAACATTCAAACAATTTACCGAAAAGCAGATCATATCAAACAATATATAAATGACATGACTTTAAAACGTAATAGCAAGCAAAATAGCAAAGATAAAACTTAAAAACCCATATAAACAAACACATAATATGCATTTATCACTAGGTAAAGCAACTAGAAGTTAGTGACTAAAACCCAAAGAGAGTTGAGATAACTTGCCACAATCAACAGGCTGAAATCAATTCCAGTATGTAGACAAGGTTTGTAGTATGTAGACCAGGGGTCCTCAAACTTTTTAAGTGGAGGGCCGATTCACAGTCCCTCAGACTGTTAGGGGGGCGGACTATGATGAAATAGTCCAAAATTAAGATTGTTGTTATTGTGTGCCTTCAAGTCATTTCAGATGTAGGTCAACCTGAAGTCTAAAGTTTAGGACAGAGGCCAGGTCAATGACCTTGGAGGGCTGCATCCGGCCCATGGGCCTTAATTTGGGGACCCCTGATCTCGACGATCTCATAAGACCATAGGTAAGCAAAGAGACCTCCAAAGATCATCTAGATGGTCTCATAAGACCATAGGTAAGGAAAGCGGCCCTCAAAAGCCATCTAGATGATCTCATCAGGCCATCAGAAGACCATAGATAAGGAAAGGGACCCTCAAAGGCCATCTAGACAGTCTCATAGGACCATAGGTAAGGAAAGTGACCTCCAAAAGCCATCTAGATGGTCTCATAAGGCTGTAGCTAAGCAAAGAGACCTTCAAAGACCATCTAGGTGATCTCATAAAACCATAGGTAAGCAAAAAGACCTCGAAAGAGCAGGTAGACTTAGGTCAACCCTAAGTCTAAAGTTTAGGACAGGGGCCAGGTAAATGACCTTGGAGGGCCGCGTCCGGCCCCCGGGCCTTAATTTGAGGAACTCTGATGTAGACTTTCAAGATAGTGCTCTTTCCCTGAAATCTATCTATCTATTTATTCAATGAATTTATATCCTGCCCTTCTGACCTTGAAGGGGACTCAGAGCAGCTAACAACAAAGGCACAATTGGATGCCTTGAGTATATATCAACATAAAACAACATATACTTTAAAATCACATTATTAAAACATATCAATTAAAACAATTACTTATGCTACTGCTGTTTGTACTTTTTGTATTTCATTCCCCTTTGACAATTTACTATATGTGTATCTCAGGATAATATTTTATGCATCTGATGAAGTGGAATCTGTTCTGTGAAAACTTGTGATGTTACAAATCTGTTAGCTTTTAAGGTGCCACAAAACTCTCTTCCTGGGCTTACTGATAGTTCTGTCTCTGTCTAACCAGGACACAACCCTATCACTAGAAAATTCTGTTTTCTGAGACGAGCATAATTGACAGTTGCTATCTATTGAATACTAACACTCTGTGAATGGCATTGCTGGAGCCCACGTAAAGGAGGAAGACGCATCTTGGGTTGATAAAGAAAGAGCCTAATATCCTCCCTGGTTGCCTGAAACATGATTAGCATGCCATTAAAGGTCTGAACACAATGACAACTCACTTACTCAAGACAAAAAGCACCAGATGTTACCAAGGACAGAAATATATGGCGGGAGGGAAGTCGAGGAGGAAGGAAAGGAAGAAAAGCACTGAAAAAGTACAATTTCATTTGCTTATCTATTTAGATTATTTTGGAATTATGTTACCAGTCTGTCAGTGTTGCTGTTATTTTAATCATCTGTCTTCCTGAATGGGATTCTTGTCCAAGGAGAAGTTTTATAATATTCTTTGGAGCTGATAGTCATCATGAGTAAGGACATCAACTCAAACATGCTGAAAGCATGTGTGAAAGACAAAGCTACTTGGTCAGATTAAAATGTTTGCAAAGGAAGGAAATGCTTAATCCTTAGCTGGGAAGTTTGAGAAGGTATTGTACATTACAGTACAAGTTCATCATACTGATATCGAAAAATGGGACACCCAAGTCTCCCAAATCCTGTGAAGATTTTTGGAGGATGCTGATTTTCTAGATCCATTTCTATCTGGAACTGGACAACATCAGTGTGACCCTGCTAGACCTCCTGGACCTCTCAGTGGTGTTCGATACCATTAACCATGGTATCCTTCTGGAGTGTCTGGTGGGCATGGACCTTGGAAACACTGTTCTGCAGTGGTTCCGGTCCTTCCTCTCAGGTCGTCTCCAGAAAATGGTGTTGGGGGAGTCCTGCTCAACCCCATGACCTGTGGGTTGTGGGGTCCCACAGGGCTCATCACTATCCCTGATGTTGTTTACCATCTACTTGAAACCACTGGGAGAGATCATCTAGAGTTTTGGAGTTCGGTACCATCTGTACGCAGATGATACCCAACTCTACTACTCCTTTCCACCTGAAACCACCTGAACTGCTGCCTGAGGGTGGTAATGGACTGGATGCGGGCAAACAAATTGAAGCTTAATCCAGATAAGATGGAAATACTGTAGGTCTCGCATAAGATCGATTCAGAGCTGGATGGGGTTACACTGCCCCTAAAATCTCAGGTTCGCAATCTCGGGATGGTCCTGGACTCTGCCTTACATCTGGAAGCCCAGGTGGCGGCAGTGACCAGGGATGCCTTTGCACAACTAAAACTTGTGCACCAGCTGCGCCTCGTTCTGAAGAAATCTGACCTGGCTACAATAGTATAATCACTGATTACATCCCGATTGGACTACTGCAACATGCTCTATGTTCAACTGCCCTTAAAGAGTTTTCAGAAGCTGCAATTGGTCCAGCATACGGCCATCAGAATACTTACTGGAGCTGACTCCAGGAAGCAGACGGCACCACCCCCCTGCTGAAACAGCTCCACTGGCTCCCAAATTGCTTCCTGGCCCAATTTAAGGTGCTGATTTTAACCTATAAAGCCCTACACGGCTTCAGTCCAGGATACTTGAGACACTGTGTCCTAACATACATACTGGCTAGACCCCTAAGGTCAAGCAATGAAATGCTCCTCTCCACTCAGCTCAGGGATAGACTTCACCTAAAAATGGCAAGAGACGGCTCCTTTATGGGTGTGGTGTCTAAATTCTGAAAAGCTTTGCTACTATCAAAGAGGACAGCCCCCACCCTTCTGTCCTTTAGGAAGAACCCCAAAAACTTCCTATGTGAAACAGCTTCTAACTAATGTTGACAAAAGCCTGGAGCTGCATTTTAATCATTTTCACTATTTTTATTATTTTTGATCCTTGGGAATTTTTACTGGTTTATTATTTAATGAAATTTTATGTCTGTTGGGACGGTGAAGGATTTATTAATTAACCTTTATTTGATGGTTTTTATATTTGAGTGTAACTACTGCTGTAAACCGCCTTGGGTCTTTGGAGAAAGGTGATATAGAAATGTCCCAAAATAAATAAATAAATGAATAAAATAAAATATTAAAATATAAAAAATATGAAATCAAAGTCACTGCTCTGCCAGACCCAGGGAGCATGCCTTGCCTAAATCTTTGTTATGAATTGTCTTTAGAATGTTGCTTGGTTGCACTCAAACCTCTTCCCTTAATTCCCATAATCCCCTCACAATGAACTGGGAAACTGGTTAAATCACTCAATGAAGGCACGTCAGGATCCGTTTCCTGCTCCCATTGATAAAAGTAGGCTATCTGTGGGAAAGATGTGGCACCCATGACTCAAACCAGTTTTACCTACTGAGATGGTCATTATTCCTGAGTATCTACTGTGTAAATAGGACTAACCCTATTGTGTTAACCAGAGCTAACTCATCAAACCCATCAAGGACTGTTGCTTGAAATGATCCAATTACAATTTATTGTATGTCCTGCCACAGTAAAGAGCTAACCAACGATGACTCCTGATGGAACCCTTAGCCACGCAGAATGTAGATCCTAGCCAGATAGTTTTTTAGCCAATCAGAAGTTGGCATTGGTTTCTTGAATAGCTGTCAAATGAAATAAAAATGCTCTGTATTTGCAATTGTATTATGTCAATACTTTGTGGAGTGCTTTCTCTGCTGACATCCCCATATGCCATTGACAATAAATCTCTGCTTTTGACTTCTACCCATCCATGTCTGATTTGGTCTTCTGGAAAGGAAGGCATGCCGGGATTTTTAACCCACAGTGCTTCTGATAGTTGAAATCACTCAACGATGCAGTTGATACACAAGTGCTATCAACCATATCAAAAGTAGTGTGCAAGATCTGTATTTTGCTTCTGACATGATATGTTCTCAATGGAGAAGAAAACTAGTTCCCAGGATTCTTACAACTTTTAGTACTCTTTGTAATTTAGTGCTATGATTGTGTGTTCTTGCATGGCAGGGAGTTGGACTGGATGGCCCATGTGGCCTCTTCCAACTCTAGGATTATTTGATTCTAGTTGGGAAATGAGCTTTACTCAGGAAACAAAATTGCTTAGATGATGAACCAATTGCCCTTCGGCTGTTTTGAACCAGAACTTCCTCAGTGCATTCTCTTTAACCATGCTGGATAGGGCTGAGAATTGTAGGTAAAAATTATCTGAAATGCCAATATTATTTTCTCCCTGTTTTAGGGCAACATAATTTTGCCATATTATTTACCATCTCCCCATTTACCATCTCCCTATCAGTCTGTAAGCTTCAAAAGCAGAATTCCATGGGAAAGGTCTACTGTTGTCTTTTGTTATGTTCACCTGAAATTGATAGAGAATTTACCAGAGGCATGCTTCTCCCCCATTTTTCTTGTCTTCTTGAGCTCTCACCTTTTCTTTCATATTTTTTTTTCCGTATCAGGAGTGACTTGAGAAACTGCAAGTCACTTCTGGTGTGAGAGAATTGGCCATCTGCAAGGACCTTGCCCAGGGGACGCCCGGATGCTTGATGTTGTGGGAGGTTTCTCTCATGTCTCCGCATGGGGAGCTAGAGCTGATAGACGGGAGCTCACTCCGCTCCTCGAATTTGAACCGCCAACCTTTCAGTCAGCAGTCCTGCCAGCACAAGGGTTTAACCCATTGTGCCACCAGGGGGCTGTCCAAGAGATTGCTGTTATTAATATCCTTATATCTAGCATATTACACATCATCATAAATGGAAGGAAAATTCAAAATTCTGCCAGAGAGTCATAAAATCTGAATTTCTCCCAGTAAGGCTGGACCTACATTGCTAAATAATATAGTTTGAACTGCATTATATGGTCAGTGTGTAAACCCTGACCATATAAACATAAACATAAAAAACACATGACTGTAATACTGAAGTTGCTAGCAGATATAGTAGCCATTTGATAAGTGGTATACAATTGAAAACCTTGAAAAATATCTAAACATGTTATTATAAGAAAAATGGCAAAATATATACTGGAAAAGGTCAGAGAGTGCAAAACAGCATATGCTTTAATTTATTTCATAGTTTCTCTGTCTTTCTCTCTCCCCCCTTCTGTTTTTTAAATGTTACATGATATATACAAGTGAGCAGATAGAGCCATTTCCATACAATAAAAAGGCCTTCAGGTTGTAATATTTTTAATAGGGGTGGTCAAGTAAAAAGACACCCAGATAATCAGATACAAGAGGCGATGTGACCTTCATTTTCTAATGCTTAGCTCCTGCATACAAGTGGGAAAGAAACCTCATGCTTGAATTCATTGCCATGCCATTCTGCCCTTGACGATGCAGCTCTTTTATCATCAGGTTTAACCAATGTCTAGAAAGTTAGTGCTCAAATGTGATATGGAAAGATGTGAGGGATGAAGAAGAGATTAAAGGCCTATTTGAAGGGGAAGTTTTTATTTTTATTAATATGAAGTGCTTCACAAAGGGCCAACAGTTGTAAGGGAATATTAGCTACACACCAGTTTGTTGTATCTTCTATAGGTACTGGGGAATGGTATCACCTACTGGTCCATTGCAGTCAAGGAGATCTTGTCACCACTGTCCCTCTTCCCTTTCAATGACTGTTGGCGCTGAGTCCCAATTCAATAATATGGGATCTCTTTAAGACAAGAATTCTCAAACTTTTTCAGCCACTGAGCCCTTTTTCAAGCAAAAGTTTATCATGGAACCCTAATAAATGTTTTTATATTATATTATATTATACTATATATAATGTATATATGTCAAGCATAGTCCAAGTCAGTGGCAGATGGATGAAGAGTGTTTGTGTGACCAGTCCAGCCCAGCCCAATTCTGCCCTGCAGGAAAACACAATCAAAGCACACCCAACAATTGGCCATCCAGTCTTTCTAATGATGATTATGATAATGATGATGATGATAGCAGAAACCTCAGTGGCTATGCAATACAACTCCCTTCTGTCATGCAGGAAAAACATAATCAAAGCACCCCCAACAGATAGCCATCCAACCTTTGTAATAAATAATAATAATACATTAATAATAAACACTGACAAAATTACGATCTGCAAACTGCAAAAGGCCACCCTACTGTGATCTGCGCGCATCATCCGACTTTCGAATTCCGACTGACAAAGTTTTGGAACACAACACACCAGACCTCATGGTTGTGGAAAAGAAAAAGGGTTGCATTATTGATGCCGTCATACTAGGTGACAGTCGAATTGACAAAAAACAACAGGAGTATTAGGAATATAGTCATAACCTGTTAGGATTATGATACCAATATGGTTAGATATTGATGCAGAGTAGCAAAAACGCAGAAGACTAGGGGTTTATGTGAGCAGAGGTGAGAAAAAAGCAAAAATAGCCAGCCTTCCTTTCCCTTTAAAGAGTCATGCGCATAAAATAAGCATCAGAGACATCAAAAGTAAAATAGTAAAAATATGTTTACTCACAATCTTGTATAATGATGGTCATACAGGTAAAAATATCTTAGTTCCAAAGGAATACAGTTCAGGATACTACATATCTCTTAACAAATAGTAACATCAGCATGGCATGGCAGGATGAAGAAAACAGGAAGAGCCAAAGAACAAAAGAGAGTCTCTCCTTTTATGCCCCAAATTCTAAATGCATATGTCACTTCCTGTAAGTCTCCAGGAAGTATACTCCCATTTCCCACATCACATGCAAAAACCCAAAATGGTGCCATCAACTCTGGAATGCAGCCTTGGCTTCAGGTTACTAAGCAACAAACAAAACTGACTACATAACCATCCCACACTGAAAATGCATGCATGATTGCTTAGATAACCCAACACGGAAAAACTCAGCCGTTATCAGGACCTCAAAATCGAACTGCAGAGGCTCTGGCATAAACCAGTACAGGTGGTAGTAATTGGCACACTGCTGTGCCAAATGATCTCAGCCAGCATTTGGAAATAATAAACATTGACAAAATTACAACCTGTCAACTGCAAAAGACCACCTTACTGGGATCTGCACGCATCATCCGAAAATACATCACACAGTCTTAAACACTTGGGAAGTGTTCGACTTGTGATTTTGTGATACGAAATTCAGCATATATATCTCATTTGCTGTGTCATACTATGTTTTTGTGTCTGTAATAACAGAAATCCCAGAGGCCATCCAGTTCCACTCCTTTCTGCCATCCAGGAAAAACACAATAAAACACCTCCTAAGAGGTGGGAGAGAAATAGAGCTTTGGAAGCAAAGAAGCTGCTGCTGTTTCTAGCAGCTCCAAACTTTAATTTCCCTGCATTTCTCAGGAGGAGAAAAGAAGAGGAGACGGGAAGCAGCATGGCACTGCAGAGCCCCTCACTATCACCAAAGGAACCCCAAGGGCTCTGAAACACAGTCTGAGAACCCCTGCTTTAAGTTATGTTCAGTGGTATTCAGTCATTAGGCTTAAAACTGGAAACACTTATGTACTAATGCAGCTTGACTCCACTTTAATTGCTATGATTCAGTGCTGTGAAATCCTGGTGAGGCACCTGTCCCCGTTGCAAGAGAAGGCTAACAACTATAAAGCTATATCTCCCATCATTTCATAGGATTGAGCCATGGCAGTCAAAGTAGTGTCAGTTTGCATTCATTCAACAGTGTAGATGCACCCTCAGTCTGGAAAATCTGGTGGATACTTTTTTGCTTCACCAGACCTTTCCCGAAGATACAGGAAAAGGAAAAAGAAGGCGGATTCACAATTAAAGCATTAGGTGGGAAGATCCTATCTGCTGTTTCATCTTGGGAGTTATGGCCAGAGGCAGTTGCCTGTGGTGCCATGTTGTTGGGGGCACCATTGAGGCAACTCGTGTCTCCTGCGGCCTGCCTCCGCAAGGTATTGAACTGCTTTTTCTGTTGATTTGTTGGAAAACATGATGTTTTAGTGCTTAATTTGTAAAATCTTAATATAATTTGATGTTTAATAGATGTTTAAAATCTTAATATAATTTGATGTTTAATCCCTCCTTATTATCAAACATTTTCGCTTATCCAACACTTATTTTTCAGTGATTGGTTTGGGGGTGGGGCGCCAAAATTCTGTTCGCCTACACTTGAAAAATACCTAGGGCCGGCTCTGGATATGGCCATGTTCCTGTTATCATCCAATCCATAGTAGGCTATGGGAGGAAAAAGCTTATTCAATCATTATTCATTCTGTAGGTAATCATACAACCAGTACAAACTTTGAATTTGGGGGTAATTGTTTTGCAGCACAAGAGAACAAGATAAGTGAATGTGTGTTCTACCTATTGCACCCAAGCACTACTTCCAAAGTTTCTATAGGCCCTGGGAAGGAAATTGGATACCAATTTCTTTAGATTTCAGCCCCCCAGTGATCCATGGCAAAAATGCATGCACTTAGTCTTCTCCAACTTGCTGCCTTCTAGATATGTTGAACTACAGTTCTCATTTGTGAAGCCAGCATCATTAATGCATCTGGGGGGGTCAAAAGATTGTGAAAAAGTATACGAAACTTATCTGTGTATCCACAATAAAAGCATGTTCTGGAGACATGGTTCAAAATAGCTCAATTAAATCAATTCCTATTAAAGCAATTGCTTATTCTGCTGGCAACTAAAATACACAGCAACCACTGGACCTATGAATACAAATTGCTTTCTAATATAATATGGAGGCTGACCAATTTGGTTCTGAGTTGGCAGACTATCAGGGGACCAGCTAAAGTCCAATGCAATAAATAAAGTAGGGAAACAGTTTTCTGAAATGATGACATAAAAGTGATCAAATTCTCATTATAAGAAAAGTGACACATTTTGAACAAATGTCCCTTGTGATCTAAAGACTGAAGAATTCCCTAGCTCAAGTAAGTCCCTTGTTCTCAGTGGGAAGTTTTTACTCATATTCCAGAACTGTAAGTTGATTCATGTATTTGGGGTGGGGTGCGGGGTGAGAAGGAGGAGGAAGAAAAATATACTAATGAAAAATCTGTAGGAAGTCATGGTTATTTTTTTAAATATATTTTTAAAGACTGTTTGAATGAAGAAAGTTAATTATACTTGATCTAATAATCATGGGGATTCTGCTGCCAGATATCCACTTTATCTTGTGGGTGGCTTTATGTATAGAAAGTATCTGCGTAATTTAATGGAGAGTCTTCAGATCAATAACCCAGGATATTACCATGCTTCTTTGTTCCTACACGTAGCCTGGTTTTTTGACCTCCCTCATTGTTTCCTTATGACAAAATTACCTGGGTCCATAACCTCATGCAACATGCATGCAGCAACTAGGGATCCTGATTATAGAACAAAGACACCACTGATTGTGAGAAGCAAACTGAAATCTTTATTATAGTAACTCTATCCCAAAATATGAAACTTTATTTATAGCCTCCCTGAAGGGACTCAGGGTGGCTTACAACAAAATAAACAATGGCAAACATTCAGTGCCAACATTGAAGACAATATATAACACAATCCACATAATTATAAATATACTGTCTTTAAAATCTCATTCTTTAAAAATCTCATTCTTTAAAATCTCGAAGTCTTTAAAATCTCATTAAAAGTCTCTAAAATTTGGCTAAAATAGTTGGAAGGGAGATGGTGAGCAACAGATCAACAGGTGTTAGCAGCTAGGCGACGGTTCATATAGATATTCAGGATGTTAATTTACTGTAGCTTCATTCCAGAGAAGAGATGAGAGAGAGAGCTGGCTTGAAAAGAAGAAGTAGGCAAATATTTATAAAATTATCAGTTTACATCACAAGAAGTGGTAGAATAAGTGACTTTTCTACTGCTTTCTTTGAGGCATTCTTGAATTTTCACTGTTTCACTTTTCACATTACTTATACCAGTGTGGTCCAACCTGTGGGCTGTGGGCTGCAAGCCGCATGCAGCCCACCAATTCATTTTTGTTGGCCCTTGCCCTTCTTACTGGAAAAATGTTTTAATTTAACATTTGGAAAAAAATTGTTTACCCTTCTTACTGCTTTTATTTTTTAAGAAATGTTTTCTTTCTGGAATGTCTCAGACCCTCACATTCCTATACTAAAGTTTGATTGGCTCTCGGGTAACCAAAGGTTGGACCACACTGACTTACACAATCCCAAAATATGGCATTGTTTTTATATTGACCTGTATTTCTACCATTTGTACCCTGAAAAAGTGGCATTTTCCCCAAAAGTGGGTTTTCCCACCTATGTTGCCACTGAGTAGATTTAGAGAGCAACTCACTCCCTTTCATGGCTGGGTATGTGTGCTCTTGATGTCTGCAGCAATGTTTTATGGAATATGTCTAATCTTCAAGTTCTTGACTGTGCTGGTATGGCTGTACCAGAAGCTCCAACATTATTTTCTTTCTGCTAATGTTTGCAGTCATAGGGCAGGCAGCCTGTCCATCATCATTAAGTTTGGTTCCACCCCTTGTTCAGGGCTCTGGGAGGGAAGGAGCCATTTTTAAATCAGTTTCACTTAAGGAAGCTAAGCTATAGGACGTAGACCAGCTCGTCCCATAGAAAAGCTTCATATCTCAAGAACATCCAGGGATATAGAACATCCGAGGAATCAGAAACAGAAATTCCAGGGAAAGGGTCCCAAAGGTTCTGGCTAAGAGCTCACAGCCTCTCAGCCTCACAGCTCCTGAGGGAAACAGCCCTAAAGTTCCCAAAGTAACCTCAGAGAAGGAACAGCACCACAGATCCACTGAACCCCAGCTGAAACATCTGCAAGCCTTGGTTGGTAGGTCCACTCGATACCCAGATGCATTTGGAATCGGTAGTGGGTCCCACATCAGCTAGGCCCATATAATAGACAGCCTGGGAGAGGTTAAAAGGGGTTTTTCTTCTTATAGAGAAAGCACAGTTATCCAAAGCCAATTGTCTGTCCCCAGGACAAGACTGAAAAGGGCAACAGTTTATTAAGGAAACCTTGAAGTGTTATTTGACTCCTTGAAGATTCAATAATAAAGACTTTATTATCTCATTAAAGACTCAAAGGACTATCCTTTTCAGGAAAATCCTCAAGAACCTCTCTTTGAGGCACCCTGGCTTCCTGCTGGGCATAAAGTATACGTCCTATACAAAGACAATAGTTACAGGCCCAGCGTGTGACAGAACATTGACATATGTAGCAGAAAGATGACATTTTTGTTTTTAATTTCTGTTATTTGTCTTTTTCTTCCTACATAATGGGTGATCAGAATAATTGCCCCCTTCACCATCTTTGTAGCAGTTGTGCAACATTGGCTTCTGTTTCCTACAGGAGGATTGCACCACTAATTCAATCTATGGTCTTGTGAAAGAGCAATGGCGTTATAATGTTTTCCTATTTGTTTCTCTCACACACATACTTGTGCAATGTTGGCACGCTGACATGGTGATTTCTTTTTTTTTAACAATTTATGTTCAAGAAAAAAACAAAATAAAAGACATAAGTGAATTTGTAGATATATAAGAGCTACACATCATATCTACTACTACGAGACTACAACTATGCAACTATTAAAATTGCAAAGGCAAATCTGTTTTATATTACCATTGTAACTTAATGTGAGATTATATTTCTTCTTTCTCTATGTGCAACTATTTATGTTAATTAGGAGGTGACCTCACTATATAGAGTACAATAACTAACTACTGTATAGTTTAAGTGCTTGCTTCTTGTGCTTCACGCTGTTGTCTTGTCTCTAATGTGGGTATTGCAGCACAGGTACAACAAGAAGATTATGTGTGATATATCACAGGCCAACACCTTACATTATTGAGATTTTGTTTCCAAAAGTTATATAAGCATCTGATGGTATCTTGACCCTTGTTACAACAATATAACCAATTAATTAGAAAATTCCAACCTCCGATGTTGTAAGATAATGGCCAGGTTCCTGTTGATTAGCCTCATCTAGGAGAGAACAATTTAATCAACCATTAAATAGTAAGTCAACATGAAAATAATGTCAATGAAGTTAATGGATCTCAGTCACTATTTCTACTTGCTGAACCAATTCGAAAGGGATATTCTCTCTCTCAAAAAAAGCCTTCTAATTTCACAAATGCTAGTCTCCATTAAGCTAAGGAACTACAGAAGTAATGATAGATTATCAAACAGAGCAAATACTAAAAGTAAATATTCACCATCTTTTCCCCTCCCTGGTGCTCCCCTATTCAGTCCTTTTCTCTGGATCCAGAGACTACATTATTTTGGAAAATCAGTCCAGCTGTTTTTGTCTGCAAATAATCTAGAATTGGTTTTTCAATTACTAGGGATTTGTCCTTTAAGAAAACCTTGAAATCAAGCTGTACAGGTTAAAAGAAAAGGAAGGTCACATTTGCTAAATTGTAATATTAACCGAATGCATTGGTGTCTGACGCCTTCATAAAATCTCTTTTCAGAGATGGAAAGATTTCATCATTGAGTATCATCTTTCATTATTGTTTTAAAATTGTATATTTTTGTCAAACTAGGGCCGGATCCACAACCGCAAAATAATTCATCCTGGGTTGCTGTAAGTTATAAACTCAACTTGCCTAGTTTCCAACAGATCTCACAACCTTGGAGGATGCTTGCCATAGATGTGGGTGAAATGTCAAGAGAGAAAATGCTTCTGGAACATGGCCATACAGCCCTGAAAACTCACAGCAACCCAGTGATTCCAGCCATGAAAGCCATCAACAACATATTAATTCATTCTTACTTTGATTGTGCTTCTGTTTGGAAACATGATACTCCTCCATTTTCAAAGTGAAGGCACTTTCTAAAAAGCCTTGTAGTTTTAAGTAAAGGTAAAGGTTTTCCCCTGATGTTAAATCCAGTCGTCACCAACTCTGGGGGTTGGTGCTCATCTCCATTTCTAAGCCGAAGAGCCGGCGTTGTCCATAGAGACCTCCACGGTCATGTGGCCAGCTTGACTGCATGGAGCTCCATTACCTTCCCGCCGGAATGGTACCTATTGATTTACTCACATTTTCATGTTTTCGAACTGCTAGGTTGGCAGGAGCTGGGGCTAACAGCAGGCGCTCATTCCGCTCCTGGGATTTGAACCTGGGACCTTTTGGTCCGCAAGTTCAGCAGCTCAGCGCTTTAACACACTGTGCCACCAGGGGCCCACTTGTAGTTTTAATGCTATCTAAAAAGCAACCCTGGTGGCACAATGTGTTAAAGCGTTGAACTGCTGAACATGTGGACAGAAAGGTTGCAGGTTCGAATCTGGGAAGTGGAGTGAGCGCCTGCTGTTAGCCCCAGCTTCTGCCAACCTAGCAGTTCGAAAACATGCAAATGTGAGTAGATCAATAGGTACCGCTCCGGCGGGAAGGTAGCGGTGCTCCATGACCTAGGAGGTGTCTACAGACAACACCAGCTCTTTGGCTTAGAAATGGAGATGAGCAACAACCTCCAGAGTTGGACACGATTGGACTTAATGTCAGGGGAAAACCTTTACCTAAAAAAACAACATTACTCTGTAATTTTTAGAGAAAAATAGCTTTTTAAAAACCATGTACGCTCTGTGTCCTGAATTGGAATTGAAATGGAATTGGATAGGGTGGGTGGTGGGAGGGTGGGGCAGGTTGTTGGGTGGTTATTTAGGTCTAGAAAACACCGTGTTAACACATGTTTTACATAGTGTATTAATGTGGATCATCGCGTATTCAAACAACTAAAGTTCAGTAATAAAGGCATCTTTTTCTGAATTAACATTCAGTATAAGAATGGCTTGTAGGTGGGCAAGGTTTATGATGAAAAGAGTCCCAAAGAGGTTTGCATTGGCATCCGTGTCCATCAAGCATAGTGTCAGTTTATAATTTTAGTTTAGTATACGTAATGTATGCAGATCTCCACATATCTGAATAACTGAAATCTTGTAGGGTTTTGAAACAGAGGTGTTCCTTCAGATCAGGGGTTCTCAAACTGTGCTCCGCAGAGCCCTTAGGGCTCCATGGGTGATAGTAAGGGGCTCTGTGGTGCCATGCTGCTTCCCCCCTCTTCTTTTTTCCTTCTCCTGAGAAATGCAGGGAAATTAAAGTTTTGACTGCTGGAAACAATGGCATCAGCAGCAGACTCTTTCTTCCCTGCCTCCCTCACTGCTCAGACTCTTTTTCTTGCTGCCCAGACAGCCCCCCCCCCGTTCTTTGCTCCCAAAACCCTATTTCCCTCCTACTGATACGATTTGATTGTCTTTTTCCTACGTGGCAGAATGGGGTTGGACTGGATGGTCCCTGGGTTTTCTCATCTCCTCCTCCTCCTCCTCCTCCTCCTCCTCCTCCTCCTCCTCCTCCTCCTCCTCCTCCTCCTCCTTCCAAAGGCTGGATGGCCATCTGTTGGGAGTGCTTTAATTGTGTTTTTCCTGCATTGCAGAAGGCTGAGGGGAATGGATAGCCTATGGGGGTATCTGCTATTATTATTGTTATTGTTATTGTTATTACAAAGGCTGGATGGCCATCTGTTGTGGGTGCTTTGATTGTCCTTTTCCTACATGGCAGAAAAGGGTTGGACTGGATGGCCATGGGGGTATTCCACTGAAATACTGTTAAGTTTATACTGGTTAAAATTGTTCTTCATTTTAAATATTGTATGGTTCTTTCTTTCTTTCTTTTCTTTTTTCTTCTTTTTTTTGCACGGTGGGAATTTGTTCACACAAACACTCTCCCTCCATCTGCCCCTGGCCTGGCCCAAGCCTGATATATATACATTATATATAATACTAGCTGTGCCCGGCCACGCGTTGCTCTGGCGAAGTCTGGTGGTATGGGAAATAAAGTATTGAGGAATTGGTGGTATTTAAGGTAAAGGGTAAAGGTTTTCCCCTGACATTAAGTCCATTATAAATGGATTATATAGCTGTGTGGAAGGGCCTTGAGTCTACACTGCCATATAATCCAGTGCAAATTAGATAATCTATGGAAAAGACCTAAGTGAGGCCTAACTCTGCCTGTCCCCTGGGCTGAGTGAGTTGCTAGGAGACCAAGTGGGCAGAGATTAGTCCTCTAACTGGCAGCAATTGGATAAAAACAAGTATTCCTTTCCCTCTAATTAGGACTTTTCTTTTCTTTTCTTTTTGTTGTATCAACCTAGAGGCATGGATGATGGGTTGTGTTGTCAAATTTCGAGGTTTGGGGGCCTGTAGTTTTGTTGTTTTGTTGATCGCCATGATGCCATCACTCATTTATATATATAGATAACACATAATATCTAACACAACATTTCTTGGGGCTCCACATGACACCTTTGCTTCTAAAAGAACTCTGTGTTTGAGAAAGTTTGAGAATCCCTGCTTTAGATATTTCAATATGTGAGGATCTGCATATATAAATCTACTGAACTAAAAAAAAGTACATAATGTCTGCCAGACGTAAATACCAGGTAAATCTCTTTGTGATCCTTGCCATTAATTTTGCCTCATATTCAAAGTTCTAAGATGTTCTACTTGCTGGATGTGAATGTTACATTTTATTTAAAATTTGTTATATTTTATTAAATGTTATTAAATACAGTAATATCCACATTTGTGGGAGTTAGGAGCGCATTGTTGCTTGAAATTGTGCAGCTTTTGAAATAAGTTTGAGTTTCAACTAAAATGGACCTTAAAAGGGTCAAATGGGGGCAGAATACTGCACAATGGGATATAGCCCTAGTGTGGATTAAGTCTTGGTATTTATGTAGAAACCTATGCCTCTTAGTTTTGTAATTGTTGAATTTTGCAGTTTTCTATCATTCCGTTTCGTTTTAAATCAGGTTGCAACATTCCCCACACTGAAACATGCCTTTTTGTACACCTTTTTGAATGTATGCATTTTAGCCTTTTTAATGACTTCAGCATGCTTGTGCACATTTTGAAAATGTACATTTTTTAGTTCCGCACGTCTTTGAGATGGATGCATTTCTCCCAATCTGAAATAAACTCTTTCAAAGATCATGGAGGCCAGATATATCCTATTCAATTGCTGGTGTAAAATGGCTTTTTCCATACAGAATTGTGAATTCCACAAATTACTTTCCCTTCTGTAACTGAAATACACAAAAGCTTCTGTGAGCCTTTACTGACAGGGCAACAAAAGCTGCTGACTATGAGAACTAGGCTGTTCTCCATTTGCACATCAACACCTATTTTTCAATGAGGGCTGATGGATGAGGAGGTGGTAGGAGACATGGCTTCAGAACTCATAGCCACTGAAAAGGCAATCTGTTTCTTCCGACAATGTGTGACATTGTTAGCAAGAGATGAACCAAAAGCTTCATGTTCAAGAGATGGAGTGGGTTTGAGCAGGTCTGAATGGCAAGCCCTCCTTTCAAAGCCACATGTTTCTGAAAATGAAAGACACGTGGCAAAACCAACCCATAAAATATTGACCTGACTTATTATATCAAGCAAACATCATCTGCCTGTCCTGATATTTTGTTTATTTGGTTCAGTGCAGATAGATCTGTATACATGTTTCAGGGATTACAGATTTCCAGTCCTAACCAGGAAACTTGGGCATTCAGTGGCCAGATATTTTAACTCAGAATGTCACAGACTCTGTGATTTGGCTTTGTTTAGAATTGAAGTAGTATCTCTTTCAAGTACTTCGAATAAAAGGGAACATTTCTGGATCTATAGTCTTTAGAACTTGGCATCAAATGGTGTGAGTTCAAAGGATGATACTTAACTGAACTGACATGTATCATGATATATTGAAAACATTGACTACAAAAATGGCTTGGATTATCCAGAAGCTTGGATAAGCAAGGCTTGGATAAGTGAGACTCTACTGTATAATGAGAAACTTCAGCGTCTATGTTAAATAAACAATGAATCATATATTTTTAGATATATAAATGAATGATTTTCATGATATATGTTTATCCTCATACATACCATTGTTACAATTTAAGTATGTATATTCTAAGGCAGGGGTCCTCAAACTTTTAAAGCAGAGGGCCGGTCCAATATCCTTCAGACTGTGAAGGGGCCGAATTATTATTTGAAAAAACAAATTCCAATGCACACTGCACATGTCTTATTTGTAGTGCAAAAGAACAACAACAATGAAAGAACAATACAATATTTAAAAATGAAAACAATTGTAACCAACATAAACCTATCAGAAGTGTGGGCCTGCTTCTGGCCAATGAGGTAGTCAAGTTAATTAGGATTGTTGTTGTGTGCCTTCAAGTCATTTTAGACTTTGGGCGAGCCTAAGTCTAAAATTATTTATTTATTCATTTACTACATTTATTCATTACATTTATATCCTGCCTTTCTCACCCCGAAGGGGACTCAGAGCAGCTGTATATACATACAATATATTATATTATTAGTATATCACAATATTAGCATTATATATTACTATATTGAACTATACCACTATACTGTAATATTATATGTAATATATAACATATAATTAATATTATTATATGGTATTATTATTAGTATTATATTTATAACATTATAATATTATTATCAATATTATATGTATATACAATATATTATATTATTAAAATGATATAAAATATTATATTATAAAACTGAGGGCAGGGGCCAGGTAAATGACCTTGGAGGGCCACATCCGGCCCCCGGGCCTTAGTTTGGGGACCCCTGTTCTAAGGGGTTGGTTTAGCCTCAGATTTGTTAGTAAAATTGAATTTCTGTGTCAAAAATGATGTGTGTCTAAAAGGTGTGTCACAAACATGAAATGTTTGGAAAGCTCTGGCGCAATTGAAGAAAGCAGAAGCTGAATCCATTTATTAATCCCACTAATACACACATATACATATACAGTGTTCCCCCACTACTTCGCGGTTCACTTATTGCGGACTCGCTGTTTCACGGAAAAATTATTTATTTATTTACCCACCCCATTTCTGCTTTTAATAGTTAAGTGGCCTTTCTCCCCTTTGTAAGCCCTGGGGCGAATGAAGCCTTTCCTACCAGCACCGACAGGCCCCTTGCTTCGTGTCTACCATGTTGCTCTGGCTGCCTCTGCTCCTGCAGTCAAGGAAAAACGAACGCTGCTCTGCCCAGTAAGCGAGCAAGCGAGGGAGCGTGGGTGGGTGGGTGAGCGAGTAAGAGAGTGAAGGCGGGCGGGAGCAGAGGAGCCTGGAAAAGGCGAGCAGGTTCATTTTTCTGCCACCGCTCCAAGCGGCCATACCAGGAAACATGGAGGACTTGGAAGAGGGAACGGGACTTTGAGTCCTCCACATTTCCCAGCATGGCCGGCTGGAGCAGTGGCAGAAAAATGAGCCTGGCCACCTCTTCCAGGCTCCTCTGCTGCTGCCCGCCCTCACTCTCTCACCCACCCACCCTCGCTCACTCGCTCACTCACTTACCGGGCGGAGCGGCATTCCTTCCCTGGCTGCAGGAGAAGAGGCAGCTAGAGCAACATGACAGGCACAAAGCAAGGGGCCCACTGGCACTGGTAGGAATGGCTTCACTCTCTCTGGGGCTTGCAAGGGTGAGAAAGGCCACTTAACTATTAAAATACTGTTTAGATATTAAAATAAAAATAGTGTCCCTACTTCGTGGATTTTCACTTATCGCGTGTGGTCCTTAAACGTAACCCCCGCGATAAGTGAGGGAACACTGTATATGGATATATATAGCATGAATGTTGTTTTATCATGTCTTTATACCATGTTGAAGAATATAGAATAATTTCTTAATTGTATAAAATACTGTTTTAATTGAAATATGCATTGCTTGGAAATGTGATTTCTGCAATCTCATTAATTCAAGTAACCCATGGAATACTCAAAGTACTGAAATAGAAACAGGCTTACGCTGGTGTAAAAATATGATTGATCTAGGACAATGTGGTCCAACCTTTAATTACCCAAGGGCCAATTAAACTTTAGTATAAGAATGTGAGGGCCAGAGACATTCCAGAAATAAAATGAATTGCATAATCAATATTTAATTACATAATTAAAATATTAATATTTAATTACATAATTAAAATAATTTTCCAATAAGAAGGGTAAGGGCCAACAAAAATAAATTGGTGGGCCATATGCAGCCCGTGGGTTGTGGGTTGGACCACACTGATCTAAATTAAACACGTAGAATTACTTGGCATTTGAAATATGGTGCTTAATAGGAAATGGCTCTTTCTTAGTCTTATCTGTTTCAACCCAAATTTAACTAAATCTTCTCAATTTTTCTGAAAAATGGGACCATATGTTGTACTTATGTTTCATACAATGGTGACTTATGCTAGTAGCAGTGTTTTCCTGTTGACAACCATGGGAAAGGGAAAACTCCTGCATGAGCTCATCCCAAAGCAAGTAATAGCTTTGTGTGCATACCGTATGTCAAGTTTGGTCATGTTGTTGAGTGATTTCAGCTACTGCAAGAACCGTGGGTTTGGAAGCCCAGCATGTCTAGCTTTCCAGAAGGCCAAGTCACAGATGGGTAGAAGCTAAAAGGCAAAACTAGATGTTTATTCTCAATGGCCAGAGAGGATGTCAACAGAGAAAGCACTCTGACATACTGCAATTGCAAATATACAGCATTTTTATTTCATTTGACAGCTATTCAACAAACCCACGCCAGCTCCTGATTGGCTGTAAAACTGGCTAGGATCAATGTTCTGAGTGGCTTAGGACTCATCGCTAGTTTATGGAAAATTAATTGAACTGTCATTGGAGCATCTGAAGTGTCAGTCCATTTATTGATCCACCTCCAAAAGGGGCATGATCAGAAACGAGTGCGGTATGGCATTGGGAAATGAGTTCATGATGAGCTAAATGGGCTGTCTCAGGTTAACACAATAGGGTTAGTCCAATGTACACAATGTATACTTGGGTATAATGACCATTTCATAGTCAAAGCTGGCCTGAGGCATGGGTGCCAGATCTTTCCCGCAGATCACCCTGATCTTATCAGTGTGAGTAGGAAACGAACCCAGGATGTAAATTCATTGAGGAGTGCTTCCCCCCACATCTCCCAGTTCATTGTGTGGGCATTATGGAAATGAAAGAAAGGGAGTTCGGATGTGATCATTCAATATTCCAGAGACAATTCATGCAAATGGAAAAGGCATGTACACTCGCTGGGTCCTGACAGAGCCATGGTTTCTATTTATATTATTTTATGCTGTTTCATAATTTGGGTCTGATTTCTCAATATTAGTGTATTCTGATATGTAAGAATGACAAAAGTATTAAGTTAAATATTTCACTTCCCTATAACTAAGGCACACTTGTTTAATGGTTTCATGATGATTCTGATTAAGGTATCAATTAACAAGCAGCTGAGTATCATTGGTCTATCCTATTGAATTCTGGCATTTTGGTGAGGTATGTAGTGAACACTAGGGATCTCTAATGATGTAGCCCATTGGTATGATTATGCAAAGAAGTCTTTAAGTCTATAGTACAGATGCTTTCACTGAGTATAAAATCAGTATTTTAGATGAAAGAGTACCTGTAATTATTCACTTTCATTTTAGGTATGTGGAACTGAGTGCATTTGGAAGTGCTAGTCTGAATTAGTTAGGTACATTATGAAAAGCTATCATTCTTTTTGGTGCCCTCCCTTCTTTTTCTTTATCTTGTACTTATAACAGTTTGACAGGGTTTCTTTAACTAAGATGGGTGATCCTTGTTTCCATTTTCCCTGTACAGCAAGAAGGCTCCACGAAAGTACTTCAATAAAGATGTTACAGCAGAAGATGAACTGGTATCAACAGATGTCTTACTCCATGTGGGTTCCTCCACAAGGATTGTATAAACATTCAGAGGTCTGAATTCCATAGCTTTGCAGATGGCCATTTTTAAGCTAAAAATTTCAGAAAACCCATAAAAAGCAACTCCCTCAAGCTCTGATTTTCATTAATGGAGCAAACAATAACCAGAGTTGATGCTTAACCGGCTTGGTTTAAAGTAGTATACTGTCCTCTGTTCCCATGGGCTTGTTTTTCAAAGTTTTTGTTCGCAGTGCACTAGAAGAAATTGAATAGTTTGATTACAGTTCCCAGAACTGACCTGAGAACATGGTTATAGGTGGGTATTTTGAATATTGTATTCCAACTAGCTGTGCCCGGCCACGCGTTGCTGTGGTGAAGTATGGTGGTATGGGAAATAAAGTATTGAGGAATTGGTGGTAGTTAAGGTAAAGGGTAAAGGTTTTTCCCTGACATTAAGTCCTGACTCTGGGGGTTGGTGCTCATCTCCATTTCTCCATTTCTCAATTACTGTATTTACAAAATTAGCACCAAAATATCACGTTATATTGAAAATATTGACTACAAAAATGTGTTGGATAATCCAGAACATTGGATAAGCGAGTGTTGGATATGTGAGACTCTACTGTAATTACTACATAGCATTACTGCGCATGGAACTACTTTTTCTGTTAAATGTGTTGTATAACATGATGTTTTGGTGCTTAATTTGTATAATGATGACCTAATTTGATGTTTAATTGGCTTTTCCTGAATCCCTTCTTATTATCCAACATATTCACTTATCCAAGGTTCTGCCGGCCTGTTTATGTTGGATAAGTGAGACTCTACTGTATATTTATAATACAGGAAGGCTCAAGGCCCTTCCACACAGCTATATAACCCATTTAGAATCTTATATTATCTGCTTAGAACTGGATTATATGAGGCCCCTTCTACACAGCTGTATAAAATGCACACTGAAGTGGATTATATGGCAGTGTGGAGTCAAGATAATCCAGTTCAAAGCAGATAATATAAGATTCTAAATGGGTGATTTAGCTGTGTGGAAGGGCCTTGAGCCTACACTGCCATATAATCCAGTTAAAATCTGATAATCTGTGGAAGAGGCCTAAAAGTGAGGCCTAACTGTGCCTGTCCCCTGGGCTGAGTGGGTTGCTAGGAGACCAAGTGGGCGGACCTTAGCCCTCTAACTGGCAGCAATTGGATAAAAACTATTATTCCTCTCCCTCTAATTAGGACTTTATTTTTCTTTTATTTTTGTTGTATCAACCTAGAGCCGTGGATGATGGGTTGTGTTGTCAAATTTCGAGGTTGGGGGGCCTGTAGTTTTGTTGTTTTGTCCGCTGCCCTGATGCCATCACTCTTTTATATATATAGAAGAATGAATTGTCCAATCTCTGGATACCAAATTTAGTTTCTGGCATTTCCAGTTTCAGAAATTTATGAAGCAGGGCTGAAGAATTGTTATTTTAGAATCCCCAGAATACCATTGGAGTACTAGGATTGTAGGTGATGTCTGATTCAGTATAAGGTAGCTTTGTGTATTCTTGTTCTCAGATCCTATATGCAATATACATTCCTGAAATGGAACATGAGTTAGCAGAAGCTTTTTCCTACCAGATACCTTCCATGTGTGTTGGCTTACCTTGGTGGGAATCATGGGTTGACTTACCTTGGTGGAGATCCAGATTGAGGAAGTAACTGACTGCAAACATTTTGTATATGCAATAAGTGCAGATAAACACCTTGTAAGAATCTGTTCGCTTCCTGGAATTTGATACATTCCCATAGAAAAATGTTTGGCTCTTCCAAAGTATTTTTATGAGGCCCTGGGCTAAATCCCCTCTGACAAGTATGAGCCGGTGATATGCTGATAGGGAAGGAACTTAGTCCGAGGGAGAGAATTCAGCTCAACCTTCTAGCTGGGAATAGAACTTTTAACAAAGAACTCTTTGGGGACATCACCTCTTCTTCACCCCACTGTCGAAAGGTGGGAGAAGTGGATGACAGTAGATTTACACTAGCTGATGAAACAGTTGCCTGTCTGAGCAAAGGAAATATATATATTTAAAATGCTGTTGTTGAGAATTTAAGCTTGTGTGAAACACTCCACCAACTATACATACTTCCTATTTATCTGTTCTTTTTTTGTTGCTGTAAAGCTAACTTTTTCAGGCAATAAAATCTGTAATCGGGTGTGAAGAGAGCATCACAGAATTATTATTTTTTCATGATCCATAGTTAAATGGCAAAGAAAATGCTTGGCCTGCAAAATAAAGTACAAGATTAGGTCCTACCCTGTTTCCCCTAAAATAAGACATCCCCAGAAAATAAGATCTAGTAGAGGTTTTGCTGAATTGCTAAATATAAGGCGTCCTCCGAAAGTAAGACCTAGCAAAGTTTTTGTTTGGAAGCATACCCACCGAACAGAACACCAGAGCATGCAGGATCGGTAAATTTACGTATCATAAAGTGTTGTACATGGAAATATTGGTAGTAACAAGAAATTCTTGATAGGATTCATAATTTGTCTGGTTATGCTGGTTTATGATGACAACTACTGTACAGTATATAATAAATGTTCATTTTTTTGTTCAACAATAAATGTGAATTCTTCTTCATGGAAAAATAAGACATCCCCTGAAAATAAGACCTAGAGTATCTTTGGGAGCAAAAATTAATATAAGACACTGTCTTATTTTCGGGGAAACATGGTAAAACATCCATTTGAGGATAGAGAAGACCCTGGCTGGCTTCATGCCCTGGAGAGCTGTTACGAAGGGGTTTTGAACCGATTAATAATAATAATAATAATAATAATAATAATAATAATAATAATAACTTTATTTTTATACCCCGCCCCATCTCCCCAGAGGGACTCGGAGCGGCTTACATGGGGCCTTGCCCGACACAACAATATAATAACAGCAATAAAACAACGAAACAAACATCCCAACAATAAAACATCAGCATCAATAAAACAGTCATAAAAATCAACATACAGCATAAAATGTTTAAAACGGGAGACTAAAACACAGATCTGGGCCAAAGTGCAGAGTATTTCAAAATGAGAGAGGTAGTTTCACAGCTAAAATAGTCAATAAAGTGCAAGGTAATAATGGCAGAGCATCCTATTGTTGAGTGGGCAGATAAATCGAACCTATAATGATTAATCATCGAAAGGCCTTTTGGAAGAGCCAGGTTTTTAGATTTATTCTACCATTTCATTGTTTCAATATATCTTTAGTTATTAGACATCTTGACTGTCCCACTGGACACAAAGTATACGATATACTTTTATAAATAAATAAATATTTCTATATTCATTGTGTGCATTATGTGCATATACAATTGTCCCTCCACATTTGTGGTTTTGACTCTGGTGTATTTGATTATTCTCTCCAGAAATCTCCAGTGTGACTCTATGATCAACTTCCTTCAGTGATGCAGGAGGACCTAGAGATTTCAAGGCAGACCTGGGAATAGAGACATAGGATAATAATTAGTACAATGTGAAGGATCCAGAGAGAGGTTCTTTAATAGAGCATGTAAGACAGCATACTATCAGCACTTTGAGAAAATACTCCTTGTATATGGCCGAAGACGGTGGCAGAAGGACTGGATAAAGAGAGGAAGGGAAAGGGTCAGTAAGGCAGAATTGGGGAAAGAAGACCCATGACTGCCTCTGTAACAGTGGCAAGATGCAACTCCGCCTCTGATGGTAAAGGCATAGCCTTGGACAAGGGCTGTAGTAGAACAACTGTAGCAATCGAGGGAAAAATCCATCCATCAAAAATGAATATTACCTTCAAGTCAAATTGCCCTTCTCGATTGTAGCCCCTCATTTATGGAATGCCCTGCCAGTTGAAACTCGAACTATCCGAGACCTACTTGCCTTTCAGAAAGCCTGCAAAACCTTGCTCTTCCGACAAGCTTTCAATGGGTGAAAAACTCAGGGCTATGTCTGTTTTTATTGTTGCTTTATTGTTGTTTTTATTGTTATTTTAAAGCTAAGTGTATTGTTTTAATCTATTTCTGTAAACCGCTCCGAGCCATACTGGGAGTAGCGGTATACAAGTCTAATAAATAAATAAATAAATAAATAAATAAATAAAATCACTTACAGAGAGATCTGAACTAGAGGAATCACACCGCAGCAGCCATTGGACTCAATAGTATGGCAAATAAATGGTGACGCATGCAGGCTTGAGCTTGAATATGTTCCCCCAAATAGAATTGCCGATATTTATCTGCATGAGAATAATATGTTGTACCAGTACAATTCAAACACCAAATATAAAACAGTTGTAAATTTTAAGGGTTGGTGTACAAAGAATCCTTTGTTGTATCTTCTGTCTGATTAGCCTAGGTTGCTTTGATGTTTGTGATTTTTAAATAAGATATCAACTTTGGGATACAGGATACCCAAGTGCCTGCCACAATTACATCAAACTAAGCCCCACTTTACAGCAGTTGTAAATTATTAGAAATGTTATAAGCAAAGCAGAACCAGTTATCTACAGTTCTGGAAAGCCACTTAATTCTTAGGTCAAAAGCCTGAAGTTTTCTTTTTCTTTTTTAAAGGGGAGAGAGATAGAAAACACAAGTTAGTATTATGCACTTCTAAAAAGTGATCTCAGGGTCAGGCATCATCAGTCATGCTCATATTTGTAGGTAGGTATGCTCAAGAAGATTGATATGGCTTTTTCTTTTTATCAGTAGAACTATATTTTGTTTCATTTTCTGTGTACAGAAAGAGATAGCAATATGTCAGTAGTATGTCTGCTAGTGGTTGATCACAGGAGAATGAAAAGGAAGGGAAATATTGAAACAAAAAAATATTAATTTCTTCATAAAAGGCCCGCATTTTTCACATTTAGGACTATCCAGCAGCCTGCCTAAGGTAGTTCATGTGCTTCATGCTGTCCGCTCATTTGCACTGTGTTTTATGCAAGAAAACATTTGATATGTATAAACTAGAGCTGCTAGAGTAAAAACCAGGGGGCTCCCATATCCTTTGTGTAGAAGAAGGATTTTTAGCAACTTGTTTTTTACACAACTAGATAACATGCAACATGGACTGGTAGTCCCCCTTCTAAATGGCCATTAAAATTACATACATTAATCTTCATTGTTAAAATATGAAATGGGAGAAGAACAAGCAAAAGACTTATCTTTAAATGGACTCAAAATATATTCAGTTGGAACAATGAGAGAAGGTTTGGATAAAGAGTCTGAAGTTTATGTTGAGTAATGATTTGAAAGAAAACAATTACAAGATGGTGTATTTGGTGGTCCTGAGAGTATCTAAGGGTTCTTCTACACATGCCCTCAAACGTGGAAGAAATAAGGATAAAGGGGGGGGGGGGGGGCTAAATGATGTTTCACGAAAAACAAATTGGATTAACAGCTGAAAAAACGTGCACTTAAAACTCAATTTTGGCCAAAAACACATATACAGTAGAGTCTCACTTATCCAACATAAACGGGCCTGCAGAACGTTGGATAAGTGGAAGTGTTGGATAATAAGGAGGGATTAAGGAAAAGCCTATTAAACATCAAATTACATTATGATTTTACAAATTAAGAACCAAAATGCCATGTTTTACAACAAATTGACAGAAAAAGCAGTTCAATATATGGTAACGTTATGTAGTAATTACTGTATTTATGACTTTAGCACCAAAACATTGCAATGTATTGAAAACATTGATTACAAAAACATTGACCACTAAAAGGCAGACTGCGTTGGATAATACAGAACATTGGATAAGCAAAGGCTGGATAAGTGAGACTCTACTGTATTCACAACACAGTATATCCTTGCAGTCAAAGAAAATATGTGATTTCATTTGTATACCCTGGTGTGGACTGCTCCAGTGCATGTGCACATTTTAAAATATTGAAACAGCTGATCTTGGCTGTAAACGAATGGAGCAATGGACACATAGGTGGCTAAATGGAAGCACAAATGGAAAGCAATTACAATGAGAACTCCCTGTAACAGTAGGGTGAGAAAAGATAATAAGAAATCTGCTTGGATGTACATTTAAATATCCTCATGAGCACATATGAGGTCCAGCACATCTCAGAGTATCAATTTTTAAAAAAAAGTAAACTTCCACCAAATGTCCCCTGTTCATTTTGCAGATTTCTAAAATCCACTACAAATGAAGGTGTCATCATGGCAGGAGAGCATTTACTGACTAGTTTGTGTTTGGATTTGTTGTCAGGTCCTGCGATTTTTTTTGCTCCACTTATTTGTCCCACATTTTGACGCAGTCTTGAAGCACACTAAGGCCCCATCTACACTGGTATATAAAATCCAGATTATCTGCTTTGATAATCTGAGTTATATGGCAGCATAGAAGGAGCCTAAGATGTATAAAGGCAGTTCTAGTAAATTTTGAAAATGTGAGAGAAATGTTGGGACATTTAGTCATATGTTATGATCTCGCAAAAAGGCCCAGAAATACTGGATTCAAATACATTTAATATTGTTTTTCAATAAAAAATTGGAAGACAATACTAAGATTAAAAGCAGAATGAAACCAGAGTTTTATGTATTAGGATGCTGGACAATCAATGAGAATGAAAACATGTAATATTACTAAACACCTTATAGCTGTAGCAATAATAATCTATGGCAGTGGTTCTCAACCTGTGGCTCCCCAGGTGTTTTGGCCTACAACTCCCAGAAATCCCAGGGTTTTCTGGGTGTTGAAGGCCAAAACATCTGGGGACTCACATATTGAGAACCACTGATCTATGGGAAGATGAAAAGAACCAGTCATGGCAGATGATGATTTGTGAACTGAAATGGATAAACTGATTATGCTGATTAAGGAGAAATCCCTGACTAACTTTAAGAAAGATTTGAACTTATTTATAGTTTTTCTACCGTAAAATGAGGGCAAATTTTGGTGTTATATATCATGAGTTAATTAAGTATAAACTATTTTTGTACTATGAGCTCAGTTTGCAGCAACTGAAATAAGTTGACAATAAAGAGGGAAAGTGAGATGATAGCAGTTGTCTTCCATCCTAGTTTTAGTCAAACTGTAAAATTCTATTTCCTTTAAAGTTCTAACCAATATGGAGGCTGTTACTCACTGGAATTGTAGATTAGCCTAAACAGAGAGCACTAGTTTGGGGAAGATAGCTTTAAGTAGGAAGACTTGGATATGCTCCTAAAGTGATTTGTAGTTGCTTACTTGCTTCGTAATAGTATGAAAACTTTCTTTAATGCTGTTATATTAAACAGGTAAAAGAAAGTTTAGCTTTTTCTGCTGAGATCATTACTTCTCAATCTGTGTTAACGTGATCTTCCAGTTGACTGAGCACTCCCCTTTGACCTGTCCATCTTTGGGAAGAAGGGCAGGGTTAATTGACAGCTGAAATCGCAAGCTCTGTTGAAGGGAGATTAGCAGAGGTTTAGCTAATTAGTATTTAAATATTCACTAATGTTGCAATCGGCTTGTCAATTACAATCGTTCTTAAAAGTGGTCCCAAGTGTTTTTTTAAAAGTATATATTTAATCCACATATACTCTGAGGTTTTAAAACTGCAAAGGCCACTGTTGTTTAACATGTAGAGAGAGTGTTACAGTTACTTTCAGAAAAGAACAGCATCTACCAGAATACACACAAGTTTCCATGTACAAAACAAATAAGAAGTTTAATAACATGACATGGAAATGAGAAGAGACAAGAATGCTAATTGTATTGTGAGAAATGCATAAAAAATACCACAAAACTGACAGGTGTCAATAAACTGTAGGACTTAAGATGGTTATGACTGTCTCAAGGCACATTTATTTCAATTGATCTACTCTAAGAACCTTATCACATGCCAACCTCCAGTGCCGTTTCACCAACAAGTATGGCGAAATGGCAGGCACATGGAGTGGCGATACTTCCAACCAGGGCAAAACTGTGCTGGCTGTATTGGAGCCAGCACAAGTTGCGAGCCTTCCCATGTTGACGAGGAAGTGTCCTAGGATGCATCTATGCTGGTTGGGGCCTCCGTCAAAAGTTGAGAGACATCGTGTAATGGGCTGCATGCCCAACTGTCCCTCAACTGGCTGGCAAGAGCCCTGGGTGCTTAAATCGATAGGTGTTATGAGGTCCAAAGTCTCAAACTAATCCTTTATGTTTCTTAATTTTCAAATGGGAAATACCGTATAAATGCAGGGATATCTTCAGAAGACATGGGTCTGCTTTACATGATTAACTAATAATGAAAATAATGCATGTAATACAAAACCACTACACACATTACCAACACTAGTAAACTAAAAACTATTAAAACTAAAACAATATATACTAAATAAAAATAGATTGCAAAGAAAAGAAAATATGAATGAGAAAGTGACTTCCAACTTTCCTACCAATGGATGGAGTGCCATTGCCTTTTTGCTGGAGCAGTACCTATTAATCTACTCACATTTGCATGTTTTCAAACTGCTAGGTTGGCAGAAGCTGGGGCTAACAGGGAGAGCTCACCCTGTTTCGCAGATTCGAACTGCCCACCTTTTGGTCAGTAAGTTCAGCAGCTCAGTGGTTTAATCTGCTGCACCACCAGGGGATCCTAGTACAGTAGAGTCTCACTTATCCAACACTCGCTTATCCAATGTTCTGGATTATCCAACGCATTTTTGTAGTCAATGTTTTCAGTACATCATGATATTTTGGTGCTAAATTCATAAATAAATTCATTACTGCGTATTGAACTACTTTTTTCTATCAAATTTGTTGTGTAACATGATGTTTTGATGCTTAATTTGTAAATTCATTACCTAATTTGATGTTTAATAGGCTTTCCCTTAATCCCTCCTTATTATCCAACATATTCGCTTATTCAACGTTCTGCCGGCCCATTTATGTTGGATAAGTGAGACTCTACTGTATAGCCAATGGTAAAAGATGTGAGTTGTGATCCAACAATACCTGGAAGACCACATATTCCACATCACTGGCCTAAGCCCATAAGACTCTGCATTAGTTTACTCTTTTCATGAGGTTTCTGAAAAATCTAATAAATGCAAGTACGTAGTTCTACATTTCTGAAATTTTTTTTACAAAACAATCACCTAAGTACATTGACTGCTTTTTCAATGTATGCTTTTAATTTTAACTAAACCGGTTAGCCAGTTAAAAGAATGACAAACTTCACAACCTTGGACTTCACTGAAATATTATTAAACCCAGCCTAACACCATTGGAAACAACTGGGATAGGAATGGAAATATCTGAACCAATTTAACTAACTAGAATTTGTCTGAAGCAATCTTTATCCATTTGGTACCCATTCTTCAGCCATACTTCAAGAAAGTGCTGTTCATTCAGGTGCTATATTGTGAATGTGGTTACTACTCATAAATACTAGTCCTCTGTAATTACACAGAGCAGCAGAGCCAAAATAAACAGACACCATGTCCTATAGTTGTGTAGCCCCAGAAATTGCTAGCAGTTGGATTGATATTTCCAACTGATATTTTAGAAAACTTTTTTTTTATTGGACTGAGGACTGCAGCCATCTGCTACTGCTGCTCTCTAGTGGATGGAATTAAGACTACTGCTCATTTTGTAACACAAACACTGCTGTCAAGACAGTGTGATACAATGACTGTTGAGTTGACTGATTGCCGAAGTAATGAAGGCTCTATGTAGAAGTGCTACAGAAGCAGAAAGAATGGCAAGTACTGTAAGAAAAGAACAATGATAAACAAATTCAAATAACCTGCCACATTCAGGCTGGATCTACATTGCCATATAATCCAGTTCAATACAGTCAATCTGCATTCTGAAACTGGATTATATGCAATGTAGATCCAGCATTAAGGAGAAGAAACTGACTTCTATAGTTTTCCCTCTAAGGAAACCAATTCAGATACTTACTTAGCAATTGCTAAATATTTCACAGCTGCAGAATAGCATCAGTATATTTAGGTCAAAATCCCTCAGTTCAGGACCAATGTTTATGTCTAATCTAGCTATTAGTTGCAGGAAATTGGTACCATCTTTAGAACTTGATATCTGTTGTGTTGTCGAAGGCTTTCATGGCTGGGATCACAGGGTTGTTGTATGTCTTTCCGGCTGTGTGGCCATGTTCCAGAAGTATTCTCTCCTGACGTTTCGCCCACATCTATGGCAGGCATCCTCAAAGGTTGTGAGATATGGATAAACTAGGCAAGGAAAAGAAAAATATATATATCTGTGGAGAGTCCAGGGTGTGGCAAGAGTCCTTTGTCACTGGGAAGCCAGCATTAATGTTTCAGTTAATCACTCTAATTAGCATTGGAAAGGTTTTGTCTCTTGCCTGGGAGGCATCCTTGTTCAGTCATTAGCCATCCTTGGGGCTCCTCTGCCTTCAGAGTGTTGGTTCCCATCTACTGTTTTGATTTTAGAGTTTTTTTAAATACCGGTAGCCAGATTTTGTTCATTTTCATGGTTTCCTCCTTTCTGTTGAAGTTGTCCACATGCTTGTGGATTTCAATGGCTTCTCTGTGTAGTCTGACATGATAGTTGTTGGAGTGGTCACGCATTTCTGTGTTCTCAAATAATATACTGTGTCCAGGTTGGTTCATCAGGTGCTCTGCTATGGCTGATTTCTCTGGTTGAATTAGTCTGCAGTGCCTTTCATGTTTTTTGACTCGTGTTTGTGCGCTGCGTTTGGTGGTTCCTATGTAGACTTGTCCACAGCTGCATGGTATCCGGTAGACTCCTGCAGAAGAGAGAGGATCCCTCTTGTCTTTCGCTGACCGTAGCATTTGTTGGATTTTCTTTGTGGGTCTGTAGATAGTTTGTAGGTTGTGTGCCTATGCAAACTGATGAAGAACAAAGGATGCCCCCCAGGCAAGAGACAAAATCTTTCCAATGCTAATTAGGGTGATTAACTGAAACATTAATGCTGGCTTCCCAGTGACAAAGGACTCTTGCCACACCCTGGACTCTCCACAGATATTTATTTTTTCCTTGCCTTGCCTAGTTTATCCATACCTCACAACCTCTGAGGATGCCTGCCATAGATGTGGGCGAAGAAAATTGCACAGACAGACTACAAACAGAGGCACAACTACGTGGCCCAAATGATTCATTGGAACTTGTGCCTCAAGTACCACCTTCCAGCAGCAAAGAACTGGTGGGATCACAAACCTGCAAAAGTATTGAAAAACGAACATGCAAAGATACTGTGGGACTTCTGAATCCAGACTGACAAAGTTCTGGAACACAACACACCAGACATCACAGTTGTGGAAAAGAAAAAGGTTTGGATCATTGATGTTGCCATCCCAGGTGACAGTCGCATTGACGAAAAACAGGAAAAACTCAGCCGCTATCAGGACCTCAAGATTGAACTTCAAAGACTGGCAGAAACCAGTGCAGGTGGTCCCGGTGGTGATCGGCACAATGGGTGCCGTACCAAAAGATCTCAGCCGGCATTTGGAAACAATAGACATTGACAAAATTACGATCTGCCAACTGCAAAAGGCCACCCTGCTGGGATCTGGCGCATCATCCGAAAATACATCACACAGTCCTAGACACTTAGGAAGTGTTCGACTTGTGATATGAAATCCAGCATATCTATCTTGTTTGCTGTGTCATAATAATAATAATAATAATAATAATAATAATAATAATAATAATAATTATTATTATTATTATTATTATTATTATTTTATTTCTTACTCACCTCTCTTCATTGCTTGAGACAGGGTACAACATAATTAAACACACACAATCATAGTAAACATTCTATAAAATACACACATTAACATACATTTTGATAAAATACACATATTAAAATGTATTTCTATAAAATACACATATTAAAATGTATTTCTATAAAATACATATTAAAATACACATAACAAAGATTAAAAAACGGTACATGAATTTAAAATTCATGATTAAAATTGGCTGGGTAGGCCTGCTAGAAGAGATAGATCTTCAGATGGGTTTTGAAACCTGACAGCCCATTTAGCTGTCAGAGCTCTACCAGCAGGTCATTCTAGTCTTGGGACGGCCGATGAAAAGGTCCTCTGAGTGAAGGTTGCCAGTTGGGTTCTAGTGGGCTGGAGCAGATGCCTTTCAGAGGAACTAAGTTTTCAGGGTGGACTGTATAGGAGAAGGCGATTGTAATGAAATACGAATTTTGGTTTACAGATGTTATGTTTAATTGTGTGTTTATGTTTTAAAAGGGTAAGTATTACAGTTATTGCATCTCAGCACTCAGAGGCTGGTTGCCATGGAGAAGTAGGCGGAGCCAACTGCCGTTTAGTGGAAGAAGTGCAGAGTTTAAAAAAGAAAGTCAGTCTGTGCTCTGAGGAGGCACAGGGAAGATTGATTCTAGGTTGATGGGATCAAGGAGACTCAATTGTTCATTTTGAGCCGGTCTTAAATAAGTTTGGTGACTTATTTAATGTAGTCTGTGTCCTGGAAAGGCACAGAGAATCTGTGATAGTATATCACAGGGGTGACTGTGGTTTGAAGTCACTGGATAGTCCAAGTTTCAGACTTTGGGAACCAATCCCAGCTGGACTCACAGAGATCCATTGTAGTAACAGTTAGAAAGGAGCAGAGGAATAGGTTTTAACTACTTTAAGTAAAAGAAGTGATACTATAGAGAGTTTGATTCATCTCATTCTAGTATTGTAACTGTTAATAAGAATACCTCTAAGTGAGAAACAACATTGTAACCACTAAGCTCTGTGCCTGAATAAAGTTATTATTGTTCTTCCAACATCTAAGCCTCTGTCGCATATATTCTAAACCAAGTTACACTACCCTTTAAAGTAAAAGGTCTCCTCCCTGAGTCTTTGGTGGTTTGCATCTTTCCAAATTGGTGGCAGTCGTTATAAATTATTTACAAATTGGTAGCAGTGGTGGGATAAAAAGATTCTCCCTGCCTGAAAGAACCTCAGTCGTTCATAGCTCTTTACAGCGATCCTGTAGGTAATAATAATAAAATAATAAAACTTTATTTATTCCCTGCCACCATCTCCCCGGGGGGACTCGGGGCAAGGCCCGAACAATACAATTGAGCAAAAAGCCACAAAATACAATTTAATATACAAAAGATAAAAGAGTAATACAATAAAAACAAGAGTTTACAACAATTATCAGTCAACCAGGTACAGCTCTGTCGTCTGCATAAATGGAGGAACTGCAGCAGCAAAATAGGAATAATATGGTAAGTTAAAATACGTAAGTGATGAGGACCTAATAAAATTCAGGATATAATTAAAATGTCATCTGAGGCTAATCATCCAGTGACTGTCTAACCGAAGGCCAATCGAAATATCCAGGTCTTCAGCTGTTTCCTGGACGCAAACCATGTAGGGCTTTAAAGGTCGAAACCAACACCATTTACTTTGCCTAGAAATGAATTGGCAGCCAGTGGAGTGATTTTAGTACAGAGATAGATGTAATGTGCTCACTCCTAGATGTCCCAGATAAGGTGGAGGCTGGAAGCAGTCTACAACCTGTCCTTCAGAGTAGCAGTGCTTCACAGGAGTTACTTCAGAGTACACATGTAAACGATTGTATTGTTAAACATCAGCCTTGCTTCTTGCTTGATCTTAAAAATAGTGTTTTCACCCATTTCAAATGAAAGTATTTCCTCGTCACTCCTGCATTCTGTCCGTGTCGCTTTGTATGTATAAAGTTCAAAGTGCCAAATGAAAGTGGTGTCAGCTTGATGAAACTTGGTGGCATGAAAGCTCCTAAAGGGTGCCATTATTTTAGATAATTTCAGCTTGATTTTCTGCTCCATTGAAGGCACAAGGAAGATCTCTGCCTGCTAAATGTTTTGCACAGCCAAGTGTTAAATCGCTTCATATCAGAGCTGAACCTCAACCTCATCACTCTTAATCTTTCTGATTGGTTAAGTCTTTGCTTTCTGTCTGAAGATTGAAAAGCAGAGTGCTAACAACCACCATGTCGACTCATTCTATTTGGGAGGGAAATGGTGCTCCTTCCCACCTGCTCTACCTTCCTCTGCTTGCAGAGAGATAGAAATCTGTTGACGTTTATATTTTTTCCAGAATGGAAACTCACCTGAAAATGATATAAGCCAGCTGCCTAATGTGGCTGACAAAGCCTAGCCTATGTATAGGTCAAAGGTTGTCAGTGGGTCTAAGGGCAATGTTTTGGTGACCACACAGACTGCCAAATAATCCACTCCCAACAAGACCTAGAATTGGCCACAAATCCATTTCATGTTTTCTAAAATATGAAACAGTGCAGAATGAATTGAAACCCATTTAAAGGATGAATTGTCATACCTGATGGCTTCCAGAAGAAAATATTGCCCTCTTCCTTTTGGTCAATCTGAGCAGTCTGGACAGGTGGAGGGCCACAAAAACATCCTTGGGGTGACACTTTGCCTATCCCTCCATTATTTTTCTATTAATTAAAATATTCACATCCAACCTTATAAGAAAGGATGTCTCCATAAGAGAAGAGAGAGACAGCTGCCTGAAGCACTAGATTTTTACCATCATGAAATGGCAGCAGATTGCTATTGTGTACTGTTATTAATATATTTTGTTGCCAAAAAAGGGGGAAAGCTCCTTTCAGAGTTTCACACCAAATGTGCAGAAGTCTACAAGTTTTGAGAACAGAACCTGTGCAATATCCCATTCCTCTTTCTCACCTTTAACTGGCAAGCATATGCTCAGTTACTTGTGACTTGCTGCATTCAAGTGATATTGGACTACATATCTCATAATACATTAAAATTGGTTATGATGTCTGGAACCTCTAGGAGTTCACATCTAAAATATCTGGAAAACCGATGGTCCCTTACTCCTGGATTAGGAACTTCTGTTTTTAAGGACACCTTTATTACTTTAATGGTTTTCTGGGCCTCTTCTGCTCTGCCCTGGAATCCAGATTATCAAAGCAGATAATCCACATTATCTGTTTTGAACTGGATATGAGTCTACACTGCCATATAATCCAGTTCACATCCAGTTCAAAGCAGATAATCTGGATTTTATATGGCAGTAGAAGGGGGCCTGGAGAGCCTTTGCTGATAGCCTAAAAGTTCATCTCTCTGAACAAGTATATAAATCAAGGATGTGTATGTTTTAGGGAAGCCCAGGTTGTTGAACATATACCTCTTAACAATTTGGTTTAGCATTAATGTGTAATCAGCCATTTGTTCACCTACCCACAAAGTGTTGAACTAAAGATACTTTGCAGTCACATTTTAGGGGAAAGTTGCCCAACTTGGGCTGTGGTTGAGACAGGGATACATCCTGAATGCATTTTCAGTTGATCATGGCTACTAACTTCAGTTCTCAGGTATGTAAGGGCCTTTCCACACAGCCATATAACCCAGAATATCAAGGCAGATAATCCACAACAACTGCTTTGAACTGGAATATCTGAGTCCACACTGCCATATAATCCAGTTCAATGTGGATTTTACACAGCTGTGTAGAAGGAGCCTAAGAGATATCTTCACAGATGATCTGCTGGACATGTCCCAGGATAGCCCAAGAAAAATTTACCTTCTGGGCCATGCTACATTAGGCAGTTCTGGTGACATCCCTTCAGCTGTTAGATTCCTACATTCATTACTTGTAATCCTATCCTTTCCACATTATTTGCCAATTAAGAAAGCACCACCCAAATCCAATTTTGTCCATAATTCCTTCTAGCCTCAGTGAAGGATAGGCACATTAAAACATGCAGAAGGCAAAAATTTCCTATCTGGCACCAAGGTCACTTTTGCAATACACAATTCTAGCACTATTCCACTTTAGCTGCCATGGCAATATTCCATGGAATCATTTGAAATTGTGGGAGGCATATTTAAAATCTTCATGGAAAGTCCTCTAGTGCCTTAGCAATCTACAGACCTCAGACTGCCATAGGATACAGCCATGGCAATTAAAATGGAACCACAATTGTGTATAATGAAAGGGCCCAACAGCCTGAGCAGGTGAGTTAACAGAAGAAAGACTCCACCCTCTGTGTTTCTGCATCATAGTGCAAAGATGCCAAGGTGAAGTCCGACCATTGGCTTGTCTAGTAGATAAGCAAAATGGTCTCCTACCAATCTCTTGGATGTTTCTCCATGTTACTGTCTTCTCCCTTTTCATATACTGTAGAGTCTCACTTATCCAACGTTCTGGATTATCCAACGCATTTTTGTAGTCAATGTTTACAATACATCATGATATTTTGGTGCTAAATTAGTAAATACAGTAATTACAACATAACATTACTGTGTATTGAACTACTTTTTCTGCCAAATTTGTTGTATAACCTGATGTTTTGGTGCTTAATTTGTAAAATCATAACCTAATTTGATGTTTAATAGGCTTTTCCTTAATGCCTCCTTAGTATCCAACATATTCGCTTATCCAACTTTCTGCCGGCCCATTTATGTTGGATAAGTGAGACTCTACTGTATATATTTTGGCAGGTCTTGCACAACTACACAACTTCCTGACCTCTGCCCAAATGGAGATACATAAAAACATCATTTTGGTCCTGCTGAGGTACACAGTTTGGAAATTTAAGAAAACCACAACAAAAGGGACATACAGTAAATATAGAGAAATAGAACATGTAAGATCTTTAAACTACTTATTCCATGGGAAATCCATGATATGTTAAAACTCTTCTTTCAATGGGAAGCCTAAGATCTGTTAAGATAGAGTGAGCTGTCAACAACCTGCAGACTTATGTACCTCTGACGTGCAGAAAAATTAAAAATGAGAGGAGTTGATTCCCATCTGTCTTACAAAAGGCACTGTCTGCTGATCCTTTGCCTATGTGTTCCTATGGGTTACCTATGAAATGGACCATGTATCACGTGATGGGACCCATAAGAACTAATCTGCAAAGAGTGTCAGAGATGAGGCATTTTACTGTGTGATAAGGTCCAAAAAGATGAGATCTGGTTGATCATTTATTTGAGAAATTACGTTAAATAGGCAGCATGTTCGGTTTCATATTTCAGGTAGACTTCAGTTTTCCATCAGTTGCTACATAGCCTTACAATTATCCTATTTTTATTAAAATAAATATACTATATTGATTTTGAAGCCTAGGAAAACTATACATAATTTAATTTTCTTCCCTATTGGAATTTATGTAGCGCACCAACTCTTTCTTGCCTTTCTTCATCTATAGCTTGACCTGCGGATTGAGAGGTACCTTCAGATGACCAAACATCAGGAAACAGCAACCAAGTCAACAATAATATTCAGGGCAGTGGTTCTCAACCTGTGGGTCCCCAGGTGTTTTGGCTTACAACTCCCAGAAATCCCAGCCAGTTTACCAGCTGTTAGGATTACTGGGAGTTGAAGGCTAAAACATCTGGGGACCCATAGGTTGAAAACCACTGATTTAGGGGAATGAGATTAGTTGCGGGAGATAAGCACCTAGCTGTTGATCATACTTGAACACATTCCAGTTTTAAACTCCATGGGATCTTCTAGTAGTTCCATAATATTGTGGTGCTATTGATTCAAAAGAAAAATACCACTTAAACATTTCATAGGAAATTCAGCAAAAATTCAGTGTTTTTTTCTGCTGGTAAACTTCCTCCTTATGCCTGGGGAATTTTTAAGTTATGGCATTGTGACAGCATGATGACAAGAGTAATAATGCTCACGGTAATTAGGACGAGCAGGGATTCTATTTCCATTACAGAAACCAATCGATATTTTCTCCTTTAATGTCTCTCTCCTCTGTGTTCCTTTTTTTTTAAAAGACCCATGTAGGAACTAAGTCTTAAAACTATAAAAAGAAAATACAACAGAAAGTAGTTAAAAGGATCTTTGGATGCAACGTGGAATTTTAAAATCAAATCTGTAATTTTACAAATGAAACTAATGTAATTTGTATATCATAATATGTTTCCATTAAATCTGGGATGCTACTTTAATACATACCCATTAGGTTTGCATTTCGTCTAAGGAAGTTCCCTTAAATGAAGCACACACCCCAAAATTCTTGGCTCTGGATATAGGATCATAGTGGCATTTCCTTCCATGTCAGAGGTGCAGGCTTTAAAAATCCTTGACATTGTTGCATAAAACTGACACTTATATGTTGAAACTATCAAGGCCAACCCTATCATTAGATGGAGTGAGGCAGTAATTTCCAAAGTAAATACTCAGATGGAACAACATTATGTTAGAGGGCAAATGTGTGTGCCACAGCTACATGAGAATTGAGCAGTCCAGGGGCTGCATGTGGATCCTACACTTTCTCTAGATTAGCTCCCAAACTCAAGACCATCTTCAAGGCATTCAGGAGCACGAGATTTTATTTAATTTCATTTTTACCAACCTTACTCCTAAAGTGCAGTGTGGACCCCAGAAATTGTAACTGAGATGACTTCCAATTGTGTTGGCAGGAAAATAATGCTACCTACTGCCACACCTAGGATGCTTGCCCACCTGTCTTCAAAACTTTTTGGTGGATGCTGTCCCATTGCCCATGTTGAAGAAAGTATTTACTAGCACTGATGTCAGGAAGGGGTCAGAACTTATTTTTCAACTCTGGCAGAAAAATATCTCAGCTGGTCTTGGGCAGTTTTTTTTTAAAGCCTCCAAATGAAATGTTTCCAGCTGAAGGGAGGGTGTTCTTCGAAGATGAAATTCAGGATCATATGATCTTATTATAATGCGTATATACTAAAGACAGAACATTTGCCAAGTCAGGAGTAGGAATAGAAAATAAATTGGTTGAGTTTCTATTTCTCTACAAAACACCTCTATTCTAAGCATTGGCAAAGGACTGAGGAGCATACTGTTTTGGAAATCTATTGCCCCTTTTCCTCCTACTAGAAGTAGTACCAGAACTGCCCCTTGGCCCAACTACAACAGCTATTGTCAAAAGTCAGACACCAATTAGAGAGCAAAATAGAGTTTATTAAAGCAACAGTCCAAAAAAATAGCTCAACAAACTAAAAAGACTTCAAACACTTAACTTTCAGTGTTATTAAGTAGAACAAGCGGGTAAAACCCCAAAAAACAAGAACTGGCAAATAATCCAGATTAACCAGAGATATAATCCGGGTTAAACTTAAAGTTCTAGAACTTGACCCAAAAGTTCACAATGGGCTGAAAAACGGAGGCATGAACTAAAGCGAGCAGTATTGAAGCCCACAAATCTTTCCCAAAACTCAAAAGTACAAAACAAACAAATGCCCAAACTGAGCTAGGGACCTCCCATTTGAGAGCAGCAAAGCCAGCGAAACAGCGAGACGCTGGTGAGCTCGCAGCAACCGCTGCTGGAACATAGAGAACGACACCAAGCCACGGATTGAGAGTGAAGAGCAAAGCTGAGTCAAGTTCCAGTCCAAGGTCCGAGAGGTTGAAGTCATCCAAGAAGGTCACAACACGAAATTGCACAGAGAGCCAAAGTAACGAGGGCGAACAGCAGCTAATACAAAATAGTAATAACAGTGCAGTCCAGGAAAAACCCACACAATTCCAGCCCTCCGTTGCAGAATAACCCAGATTAAACTTACATCCGTTGCAAAGTCCCAGTCCAGTCTTCAGTAACACACACAGGAAACCCAATGGCGCCCAGCAACACCTTGCCGCACGCAAGGTATAATGGCCAAACAACCCCAATATATCCAGGTCTCCCTGGGCTTCCATACTATCCACGCCCAGAGAGCAAGTGTCTCAACTTCTTAATCTGAGTCAAAACTCCACACAGCCAATGCCCTTGGGTCAGGTGTTCCGAATTCCTCATCAGAGTCCCAATCATCCTGCCCATGCCCAACTCTATCCACACCTGTGGACCCCCTCTCACTCCTCCAAGCAGACCAAGTGGGATCTGCTTCTGAAGACACCCAAGCTTCCCCAGCATCAGCAATATCCATGGGCCCCAATTCGTCCCCAAGCATCTCCGGGGCCCATGCCCAGTCCGTGCCCAATTCCTCCATTAACACCTGTTCCCCAGCATCCATTTCCACCTCAGGATCCCCACATGAATCCTCCTCAGAAGACTCCCCATCAGTCTCCCTGACCCTTTTCCTAAACAAATCTTCCAACGAGCCCTCCTCGCAAGGGTTTTTCCTTCCTCTCCTGATCCCACCACTATCATTCACAGTCTCCGAAGGCGCATTCACAACAGCTATACTGTAGAGTTAATACAGTTTGACACCACTTTACTGGTTATGACTCAATGCTGTGGATTCCTGGGATTTGTAGTTGGTGATGTACCAACACTCTATGGCAGAGAAAGCTAAAGACTTTGTAAAACTATCATGATTTCATAGCATTGAACCATGAACGTTAAAGTAGTGCTAAAGTGAATTAATTCTACAGTGGAGATGTATCCCATGAGACACGTAAGCAATTCATTTCTTTGAATATAGCTTATGAATAAAAAGAAAGTTTAATATACTGTAATAGTTACTGTGACCTCCATTATCCTGACAAAGTCTGGCTCCACAGAGATGCAAGGGGTGCATCTGCATGACTATCAGCCTTCTCCCACAAGACTCAAATCAAGGAAAAGCTTCATGAGAACCACCACTCCTCTTAATGTTCTTCCAGCAACAGCAAGAGTATCCCTCTGGGCAGCTAAACCAGGCAATCCCAAATGGATGGCCCCCCATGAGGGTCTGCCTCCAGGGGCAAACCAGGAATGGGCAACTTGGAAGTCCCTAAACAGACTCAGAAGTGGAGTGGGCAGATCAAAAGACAACTTGGCAAGATGGCCCTGCCTGGAGGAACCCTCCACCTTGTGTGACTGTGGAGCAGCACAAACAACTCCGCATATGTATCCTTGCCCACAATGTCCTGCCTCATGTACAGAGGAGGAGTTGTTTAAAGCTACAGAAAATGCAGTTGCTGTTGCCCGCTTTTGGTCTAAAACTATTTAGCTGCTTGTGATTCCTATATTGTATCGCTTTTAAACAATGCAATAATCATAAGGATCCTTTCAGTCTAACCACATTAATGAGAATTTCTAGGTGAATCTTTGATTAAAGTTATGCACATGCAATCTGAAGTCATTATGATATGAGGGTTATATGGAACCCCCCCCCCCCCATTTTCTCTTCCTTTCTGGCCACAATCTCTCAAACAGTAAACCTTTTTTTTTCTTTCAGAAATCAAAGTGCCAAAATTGCTACTTTCTTAGGGACAGTGACTAGAGGGCCACCTTCCTCTTAAATTAGCAGAGAGTCACAGACGTCAGTAGAGGCTTTTATCAGCTGTTTGTGTTCATCCAGGCCAGATGATTCTGAAGAAGCCGCTTAGAGATTTAAAGCACCGATGTGACAGGGGGTGCTCTTTGATTCAAGCATTCCAGCCTTCTTCTCCTAGGCAGTGTTTATACAAACCTGAGAAAAACTGCCACTACTGCTCATCTCCCTCATTTTTCAACCTTAATGGTAATTACATTCCATGCATGACAGGAGATTTAGCATGGCAATCAGAGCCAAGATTTTGTAATATTAGCTTTGACGGGCCATTGCCATGCATTAGGTCACAATTATTTCATAGGCCAAGCAGCCTAGCTTGTGATTCACCAAGTCACATGGGCCCTGTTAGGCCAAGAAACGTCAGCCTGATTTCAATGGCTGGATCCAACTAGAGGAGATCTATAGAGATCAATTGCTGAGTAGTAAGTCACCACTTCTGTAAATGCCATTAACTCGAGGGAGGACTAGCAAATGAATTTCAGTCCACATGGTTTTTAAACAACCTTGCAAAATCTTTCAATTATGAATCTAGCTTGTTTGGCATTCTGGAACATATTATAAGTTTTAGTGCTCCCACTCCAAAATTGCTTGTAATTTAAAGACCAAAAGTTGTTCCAGACTGAATCACAGAGTAGACCCTTGGGCATCAATGGAGTATAAAGTCATCATGGTTAATTCCCACTTAAAAGGTAAAAGTAAAGGTTTTCCCCTGACGTTAAGTCAAGTCATGTCTGACTCTGGGGATTGGTGCTCATCTCCATTTCTAAGCCGAAGAGCCGGTGTTGTCCGTAGACACCTCCAAGGTCATGTGGCCAGCATGACTGCATGGAGCGCCGTTACCTTCCCTCTGGAGCGGTACATGTTGATCTACTCACATTGACATGTTTTTGAACTGCTAGGTTGGTAGGAACTGGAGCTAACAGCAGCCGCTCCCGCCGCTCCCGGGGTTTGAACCTGGGACCTTTCGGTCTCCAGCTCAGTGCTTTAATGCACTTCGCCACCGGGGCTCCCATTTACTATGTCTAAATCTAAAACCAACAGTTGTTTCAGACTTAATCACAGAGTAACAACAACAACAACTTCATTCTTATATCCTGCCCCATCTCCCCGAAGGGACTCGGGGGGGGGGGGCATACATGGGGACCAAGCCCAGCAATACACAGTAAAATACAATCACATAAATACATTTAAAACATATAAACATAAAATCATAAAACATATACAGTAGAATCTCACTTATCCAAGTTAAATGGGCCAGCAGAAGCTTGGATAAGCGAATATCTTGGATAATAAGGAGGGATTAAGGAAAAGCCTATTAAACATCAAATTAGGTTATGATTTTACAAATTAAGCACCAAAACATCATGTTATACAACAAATTTGACAGAAAAAGTAGTTCAATACGCAGTAATGTTATGTTGTAATTACTGTATTTACGAATTTAGCACCAAAATATCATGATATATTGAAAACATTGACTACAAAAATGGCTTGGATTATCCAGAGGCTTGGATAAGCGAGGCTTGGATAAGTGAGACTCTACTGTAATACATTAAAACATTTTCAAGCAATAGCTAATAGTCAGGCTCAGTGAACATATTCCAGGGGGGCCAAGGCAAATGTTGCCTGTGTACAATATCTTATAAACCTCTATTGAATGAACCAGAATAAGTGCAGAAACTGGGTCTAGGTGGAGGTAAGGGACAGTCATCAATTTATGCCAATTTAATAAAACGCACATTTAAATAGCCAGGTTTTCAGATGTTTACGGAATGTGGCCACGGTGGGGACTAGTCTAATTTCTCTCGGGAGGGAGTTCCAGAGCCAGGGGGCTACCGCTGAGAAGGCCTTCTCCCTTATCCCCACCAACTCTGTTTGAGACATGGAGGAAGCGAGAGGAAGGCCTCCCCAGCAGACCTCAGAGACTACGCAGGCTCATAATAGGAAATGTAATCACAAAGAACCATTTAAGACTTTATAGTGATAACCAGCACCTTGAATTGGGAACGGAAACTTATGGACAGCCAGTGGAGCTGTTTCAGGAGGGTTGTCCGCTCCTATTGAGTAGCTCCATGAGCATAAATGGAGTATAAATCCATTATGGTTAATTCCCATTTACTACATTTAGATCTACAGTAGATTCTCACTTATCCAACATAAACGGGCCGGCAGAACGTTGGATAAGCGAATATGTTGGATAATAAGGAGAGATTAAGAAGAAGCCTATTAAACATCAATTAGATTATGATTTTACAAATTAAGCACCAAAACTTCATGTTATACAACAAATTTGGCAGAAAAAGTAGTTCAATATGCAGTAATGCTACATAGTAATTACTGTATTTACGAATTTAGCACCAAAATATCATGATGTATTGAAAACATTGACTACAAAAATGCATTGGATAATCCAGAACGTTGGATAAGCGAATGTTGGATAAGTGAGACTCTACTGTAATTCATGATTTATTGCTATCTCACCCTTTCTATATGTGCCGGTGGCTTATTGGGTGGCTGTTGTCTTCCAGCTTTGGACATCCCAAGTTGTTGCCTACTTTGATCATTCTCAATTTGTTAATATATAACATGATCATGGGCAATTATTGGAGAACAACACTATATCACACAGAGGCAGAAAGAAAATGATACATTAACTGTACAATGTATTCCCGAGGTATACATCAGTAATGCAAAAGCACAAACAAATTGGGTTCCGTCCCAGTTTGAAACTCCTTAATACATATAGGCCATTGTTCTTCTAATGTTCATGTGCTCACACTGGAATATATGGAAACATTTCCCATAGGTTCTATTTGGAAGAGGTGACTGAGGATATGATGCAGCACAGAAGAAAAGTCACTGATTTCAGGAAGAGCTATTTTCATGTCACCTGATCACTGCACATAAGATGTGTATTCCACCTTTGGTTATGGATGCATCATTGAGTAAAATGGACCAGTGATCAGACTTGCACAGAGTTGGGTTTCTTATGTGTTTTGTGTTGGATTTTGGTTGTATGTATATGAAATGTAAATCAAGTGTTTCTGCTGTTTTGCAAGTGTGTGTTTCAGCAATGAAACAGTTAACAGCAGGCCAGTTTGACTGACAGCCTGCTGTGACCTATGAGACATGATTTCCGGCCTTGTAGGTCGGAACTTCCTTCGGACTAAGGAATGTGCCTTCTTATCTCTTTGTTGAACTGTGTGAGAGAAGAGCCGAGCCGAAGAATGCCGGCTTCGAGCAATGGACTTTGCTGCAATTGTAAATATCTCTGAAATATTAAATAGATGTTTGAACTTCAGAATGCAGATGTCTTTGAGTCTGACTTTGGAAGGATTGGTGAGGGCAGAAATTCACCAATTCATCAGGGTGCTGGTCCGGAGCTGTTGATCGATGGTTTTGAAGAAACCCACCAACACGCACCCTGACCCCTGGCACTGATCTTGACATTTTGTAGGTCTTCCAAGATACCCAAAAGATGAAAATCAATGAGTTTGCATCGACTTCTAAACTGAGTTGCAAGTGACACTGAATTAGAGTTAATCACCTCACTCCTGCTGACTCAGACCCCTTCCACACAGCTGAATAAAATCCCACATTACCTGCTATGAACTGGAATATATGGCAGTGTGGACTCAACTAACCCAGTTCAAAGCAGATAATGTGTGGAAGGGCCCCCAGTATTTTTTTTTCCTAAGAAATCTGGTACACAGAGGTTTGCTTTTGTTATTGTGTGTCTTATGGTTGTCCCCAACTTAAGGCAACTCTAAGGACAACTCTATGGTCAACTTCTGGTGGATGTTGACTATGTCCCCATGTACATTGCCATATAAAATCCAAATTATCTACTCTGAACTGGATTATATGGCAGTGTAGATCTAACCTATAAAATCACATCTTTTTGATTCATGGTTTTCCCACCTCTGCAGGAGTCTTGCACCCCTAATCCCAGCAAATGTGAAGGACTGGCTGTGGAGAAAAAAGCGTGGTAAATTAACATAATAGTAGTAATAATAATAATAATAATAATAATAATAATAATAATAATAATAATACAGTAGAGTCTCACTTATCCAACATAAACGGGCCGGCAGAATGTTGGATAAGCGAATATGTTGGATAATAAGGAGGCATTAAGGAAAAGCCTATTAAACATCAAATTAGGTTATGATTTTACAAATGAAGCACCAAAACATCATGTTAGACAACAAATTTGGCAGAAAAAGTAGTTCAATACGCAGTAATGCTATATAGTAATTACTGTATTTATGAATTTAGCACCAAAATATCACGATATATTGAACACATTGACTACAAAAATGCGTTGGATAATCCAGAATGTTGGATAAGCGAGTGTTGGATAAGTGAGACTCTACTGTAGCTGGAAAATGGGATGATAGAAAAGTAATCCAGACTGTCCATACTAAACTGAGGTAGCTGGAGGGCATGTAATCTGATACATTGGATAAACGAGTGTTGGATAAGTGAGACTCTACTGTAATAATAATAAATCTTCTCTGTACAGTGAGCCGCGGTGGTGTAGCAGGTTAAACCGCTAAGCTGCAGAACTTGCTGACTAGAAGGCTGGAGATTCGAATCCGTGGGATGGAGTGAGCTCCCTTTGTTAGCCCCAGCGTCTGCCAACTTAGCAACCCGAAAACATGCCAATATGAGTAGATCAATAGGTATTGCTTCAGTGAGAAAGTAATGCAGTTATGCCGGTCACATGACCTACGAGGCATCTACAGACAATGCCGGCTCTTCAGTTTAGAAATTGAAATGAGCACCACCCCCCAGAGTCGGACGCAACTAGACTTAATGTCAAGGGGAAACCTTTACCTTTACCTTACTGTGAGCAAGCTATTGTTTCTTTAGCTATACATTTGCAATTGGAGCCTACATTCGGTCTTATTACAAGGATTATTGTTGTGCAAAGGTATGTAAAACGTTTTGATCATTTGAACTCTGTAGCACAATTTAACCGTTTGCTATCACACTTCCTACTGTCAAAGAGACGAGCTGCTGTGTAGAATAAAAAGTGGTTTCTCTCTTCAACTATGGTAACTGTTCTGCCATAAGCAGGAGCAATTCTACACATCTTTGGGGATCTCTTTGGTCAGAGTCATAGAAGCCAACGGGATTACATGCTAGCTTTTCAAAATCAATATCTATGTTTACTGAAGATATTCAGACTCATTCCTAGCTGCAGGTGTGCCTGTCATGTCAAAATGCTGATCAATAGGAACATCGTATTTTGTTTCTAAATTATGTCTACTTCCTTAGTCCTGTTCTTACCATAATCTTGAAAATGTGGAGGAGAGGATTAGGAGGGTTTTTTTTTCAAAATTGATTCAGTATTTATTAAAAATTTAGTTGGGATAAATGTATTAATGTAGACTTGTAACACTCAAGTGGAGTTAAAAAAAAATACCCCCGGGGCAGGAATTCTTCAGTAGAAGTGAGATAAAAATGGAATACTTGGAAATGGTGAGAATGTTCTTGCCTGTAGAAACCCTTTTTGCAATGTCACACAACTAAACAGGACTTTTATCAAAGTGTCTTGGCGATAAAAGCCTAGGATGGGAGAAGACATAAATGAAAAGCAAAGACTTGGAGAAAAGAGTCTTTGCTAATGAAGAAGTATGATCTTGTTGGTTAAGTTTATTGCGTTGTATTTGTGGCTGCAATTAAGGGAAACTACTTTTATTGCTGCTATATTTTAGTGTCCTATCAGGAACTTGTTTTTTATAGATACATTTTCAAAAATTACAGTAATGTTGGCATGATAGGTAGATGGGGTCATGGAGAGAAGAAAGGTCCAGACAGGCATCAGAGTTGGAAAACAAAAATTCCTCACGGCTTTTATCCTCAGTTGAGCTCTTTTGCCTTTCTAGTACAGAGAAAATCAGAGTTCAGTTTTATGGCTCTGTATAATGCCAGCATTCAATGGGAATTCAATTTTTTTGATGGGAATTCAGTTTGGTAAGATCTTCCTTTCCACCACAACCCACTTCCCACTCCCATCCTTTCTTCTTTCCTTTGCTCTTACGAAATTAGTTTCCTTAATTCTCAAGTAATGATTATTCAAAGTTTGCTTTAATATTTATTTCATTTAAATCCATTTATAACAAAAATATTGCTTGTTTGTTATTATTTATTTTAGATTATACAGAAGTTAAATTTGCAGCAAGATGATGTGTGGTGTGGGGGATCCAAAGCAAACAATATGAAAATGTTAGATGCATTATTATTATCATCAGCTGTTAGAAAAGGCTGGCCTTTTGTAACAGATTGACAAAGCAACAAATGTGCCTCCCCCCCCCCCTTTTCTGTCTCACATGTGGTATTTTGACATGTGAGACAGAAAATGCCACAATTACTTTTCCTTCACAGTAAACATACAACAGGAATAAATTAATTAATAGCAATTTGCTGCCTGAATTGTTGCCTGAAGTGGCTCACTCTCTTTAATGACAAGGCTGGTTTTGCCATCACACTTACTTGTGATCTCTCCCCGCCCCTACCCCCCCCAACCAGTTTGCTGTTGTGGGACCCGCAAAGAAACGGGTGATCCTTTATTACCTAGTAGGTCACAGTGTATGGTTCATAGAACGGATTTGATAGAACATATATTGCTCAAAACCAAACTACAACTTAGAGTTATTGCTTAAAGAAAAGAGAAAAAATGTAAAACATTTAAACTAATGAAATAGATTTGTATATGCCTTCGTCACCTGTCAACTTATGGCAGCCCCATTAATTTCAGAAGATTTTCATAAGCAAGTAATGTTGCAGTTGGGCCACGGGGTGATAGTACTACTACTAGTAGAACTACTAGCAGGAGGAAAAGAGCTAATGGTGAGCAGGTGTTTAATGAGGAACAGCAACTAAAAAGGGTTCAGGAAATACTTATGGCTCCTTTTGAGGACGAGACATTTGAAGGGTTCTCTAGCGATGAGGAATCAATGCTGGAGAAAGAAGGGTTAACAGAGAGTAGAGGAACTAAAAGGACAATTTGGGAGCAGGAGTCAGGTGAGGAAAGGGAGAGAAAGAAGATCTGGGATCTACTCATTGCTCCCACGGAAGATGAAACGTTTGAGGGTTTTTCTGGAAATGATGGGTCTGGGAGTGAGATGGAAAGTGCTGCAGATTGGACTCAAGTAAAAGTAAGTGCTGAACCAGCTTCTGAGGTTGCATCAAGGGAATGGCAAAATACTGATGCACCAGGGACATGGGGAGATCTAAGTCTTGAACGGAGATGGAGGAACTGGAGGGACGTTGGGCGAGGTTCACGTGTGGAGTCAAGATCAGCTGTGGATAATGATGACAGGGCAGAGGCCCCATCATCGTCTGATAGTGATATGTAAGATAAAAGTAGATGTGGTAGTAAAGACTCCTTGCAGAAGGCAAGGTGTCGTTTTGGACATTGGATTGTCGCTGCCTGTTTTTCTCTTGGGCTTGGGTCTGTTCCTGAACTTGGTTTGACTCCTGATGACAACATCGCTACTCCTGGTTGGCGTTTCTCTGGCTCCTGAATCCGGCTTGGCTCCTGGCATTGTTACTTCTGGTTGACGTTTCTCTGGCTCCTGAATCTGGCTTGGCTCCTGGCATCATTACTTCTGGTTGGCGTTTCTCTGACTCCTGAATCCGACTTGGCTCCTGGCATCGTTACTTCTGGTTGGCGTTTCTCTGACTCCTGAATCCGGCTTGGCTCCTGGCATCGTTACTTCTGGTTGGCGTTTCTCTGACTCCTGAATCCGGCTTGGATCCTGGCATCGTTACTTCTGGTTGGCGTTTCTCTAGCTCCTGAATCCGGATTGGCTCCTGGCATCGTTACTTCTGGTTGGCGTTTCTCTGACTCCTGAATCTGGCTTGGCTCCTGGCATCATTACTTCTGGTTGGCGGTTCTCTGGCTCCTGAATCCGGCTTGGCTCCTGGCAGCGTTACCTCTAGTTGGCATTTCTCTGGCTCCTGAAACTCGGCTTGGCTTTGGACAATGGCATCGCTACTCCTGGTTGGCGTTTTCTCTGGTTCCTGAAATTCTGCTTGGCTTTTGGACGACGTTTTCGCTACTCCCGGTTGGCTCCCTTTTGGTTCTCAAATTCAGCTTGGCTTTTTGGACCTCATTGTTGCCTGCTCCTGCTTTGGGTGTGCGTTTGGCCCGCTCCAGGTCTCCATTTCGCAGTTGGACATTACCATAGCTGCAGAAAACTCTTGGTTGGAGTTAAGACGGATTATCAGAGAAGATAATCCGGATCATTTTATGTTATTGTATTTTTTGCCTTTTGGAAGCTAAAGACTATTACTTTCACCAGAAACACTGAAGTTAAGTGTTTCTAGGACCAAAATATTGTTTATTAAACGTTGTTGACTTTACTTTCTTGTGTGTGGCCTTTTCAAAGGGGTCTGTGTCCTGACAAGTAATACTCAGAGATGGTTTTGCCAGTTCCTTCCTCTGAAATATGTCCAAAGACACTTGGCATGTATTGGCTGTCTCCTATCCAAGTACAGTTCTAACCAGACCTAGCCTTGCTTAGCTTCCACAATCAGACAGGAACTGCTGTCTTCAGGTACCTTACAAAATATTCACATTTCGCAATATTATGTTCACATGGGTTGGCAAAGTACATTAGTATGCTTGCAGAAATCCATATAAGTTATTATTTACAATATTTATTCAGCTCGTTTCTCCTATGGCTCAAAGTGCCATGTAAAGTACTAGTTTTGTTAGTACTTCAAATCATTTCTGACTTCACCCTAAGGTGAACATATTATGGGGATTTCTAGAGATAATTTTTTCAGACTGCCTTCCTCTGCTCCTAGAGCAGTGGTTCTCAACCTGTCGGTCCCCAGGTGTTTTGGCCTACAACTCCCAGAAAGTTTACCAGCTGTTAGGATTTCCGAAAGTTGAAGGCCAAAACATCTGGGGACCCACAGGTTGAGAACCATTGCTCTAGAGAGTATGACTTGTTCAAGGTCACCCAGTGGGTTTCCATGACTGAGTGGGAATTCAGACCCTTTTCTCATAGAGTCCTTGTCCAACACTCGAGCCACTACACTACTCTTGCTCCCAGGGTTCAAACCAACTTCATTTTTCTTCAGACCTGCAAGTTTTCAAGGTAGGCAAGATGACTGGCCCAAAGCCTGAGAATAGGCTTCATAGCTGAAAGGATGTTTGTAGTATGAGGGTATTTCTACACTGATCACTTAAGGTGGGTTGAAGGCAGTTTCACAATACAGTGCTTATATGATGCATGTTGTGAATATGTGCAACAATGTGCATTAGGGGTTTTAATCCAGGATAACCAAAGTCAACAAATGCTCTTAAAAAGAACCCTTAATGTGCATCAGCATGTTTTAGTATAAACTATGTCACATTGAAAAATGATTAAGGAATCTGTATTCTTGCACACTGCACATTTATTTACAGTATTTATATTCCGCCCTTCTCACCCCGAAGGGGACTCAGGGCGGATCACATTATGTACATATAAGGCAAACATTCAATGCCTATAAACACATCGAACAGAGACAGACAGACAGACAGACAGACAGACGCAGAGGCAATTTAACCTTCTCCTGAGGGGATGTTCGATTCTGGCCACAGGGGGAGCAGCTGCTTCATCATCCACTCTGATGACACTTCCTCACTTCCTCATTTCAACGTTGTAAATTAGTTAAACTTGCCTCCCCACTTTTTTATAAGTGGTACCTTATTTCCTACTTGATAGATGCAACTATCTTTCGGGTTGCTAGGTCAGCAACGAGCAGGGGCTATATTTTATTTTTAATCGACAAGTGCTCACCCCGCCACAGGCTGGCCTCGAACTCATGACCTCATGGTCAGAGTGATTTATTGCAGCAGCTGTTTACCATCTTGCGCCACAGCCCGGCCCCCATGCACATTGAGACAGGGAGAGTTGAGGAAAAAACCAAAATCCTTCATGGCAACAAAGCTATGGATTCTGCAGATCCTAGAACTGGGTTGAAGCCAACCTCTGAGATGAGCATAAGAACATCCAGGCCTCAAACCAGTTCCAGGATTACCCATGTAATCATCCACACATTGACACCGCTTCCTTCTCCGCTGGTTTCACACTAACGGAAATAGTCAGTGTAGATGTGCCCTGAGTCTTTCCTTTCTCAGTTGGATGATCTATCTAGGTGCCATGATGGCTCTGAGAAGCAATCTCATATCAATGAGAGTCAACAGGATTTAAGGGTTGACATTAGTGGGCTGGAACATGACAATTTTCTTCTTCTTTATTCGTTCAGTCATTTCGGACTCTTTGTGACCTCATGGACCAGTCCATGCCAGAACTCCCTGTTGGTCGCCGCCCCCCCCCCCCCCCCAGTTCCTTCAAGGTCAAGCCAGTCACTTCAAGGATGACAATTTTACACAAAGCATAAAAATCACTTTACAGCCTTTGACCTCTCTCTCTCTCTCTCTCTCTCTCTCTCTCTCTCTCTCTCTCTCTCATTCTCTCTCTATTATACACACATAGACACATCCTGATCTGCCCCTCAGCATTTTTTGTGAATAAACTGGGGAGGAAGGAGAGAATTATGAGCCCAGGAATTGTTTTGAATACTAGAATTAAACAGAGCTCACAATCCTTCTGCACTAAAAATCTTCTCTCAGATGCCTCATTTCAGTGACATAATAGGTCATTTTGTTGTTACACAATTGAATAGCAGAAATTCCAGTATTATCTGAAGATTCATCAGAAGATCCAGATGCACTTTCTGTGCACCCTTGTTTTAGTAGGTCCATTTATTAAAATATCATAATCCTGCTGGTAGTGGCCAAGCAGATGTTTACCTGGCACCCACAAGCAGGACATGAGGGCAACAATACCATTTGCCTTCTGTTATCCAGGAGCTGGTATTGGTGAAGTTCTTCAATAATGTTTCTAAATCCCTACTAAGAATATAAGAAGCTGCTTCTCTCATCCATCAGAAAGCACAATTATTTATTTTTAAAAAAATATAGACTGGAGGATGACCATGATGCTTTTGACATCTGGCCAATAGAGCTATGGGAGACTTAATTTTAGGAGAGACATTAACAGAGTCACTCCATCATTTAGTTCTGTGGTTGGACCTCCAGCCTTTATTCTGATTGACTGCCAAAGGGCTGGAACAAGATAATATGCCTAAGAGCCAGCAAAAGATTTGTGGCTCAAATCCACTGAAATCAGGAGGCTTATGAATATATTTACTGTATTGAATTGTGGCTAGGAACAGGACCAAAAATGTATTTCTTTGATAGCTTTGATTCATCATCCATTTGTACGTCTTCACAGTTTTCCAGCTGACACTGTAAAATAACTCTTTCCACAACCCATAATCCTATCCAACCTCCTGGACAGGCATCTCTTTTTTTATATATTCAGCTTGCTCTTTTTAAAACTTTTGACAGGTGAAGAGAACACATCTTTGTTTATTCTCTAGGAGAATACTCAACTTCAAATTTCTACTCCAGATGATCCTCATTGTGTAGATCTCACTAAATTTTTATATACCGATAATAATTCATTTGTGTTGCTCAAAAACTCTTGTCATCCTCTCCATCTGCCTGAAATGTCAAATATTTTAAATCAAACTTCGTAAATGAACTACACAAGAGTTTAAATACATTCCCTTGAAATGATGTTGCTCAGAATTCTTTTCTATAAACTTTGAATTTTTGTGTTCTTATGCTATTAGAAATAGGTTATACTGTATCCATACCACTTGTAAAAACTGCATTTGAAAAGCTTGTTTCTGGGGTATTTTCACTGAAAATTGAAGAGGCCACTGTGTCTGTGACATCCATAACCTAGGATAATTTCTTCCTAGTTTCAGTTACGATGGAAAAACCTGAAACTCAACAAAAACACTGTGTATGAATACAGACATAGGCTTTTTGCTTTTCTTTTTTTTAAAAAAACCACTGTTTCATGCAGCTTGATTGATTTTTTTTAAAAAATGTGTGATTTCTGCTCCAGCCATTACAAGTTACAATGTTGGTGCCAAATCTATGCGGACAACACTCAACTCTATTATTTCTTTCCACCCAATGCCATCATTGGGTGCCTGTCATCAGTATTACATTGGATGAGGGCTAATAAATTGAAATTAAATCCAGACAAGATAGAGGTACTCCTGGTCAGGTGGAAGGCAGATTAAAATTAAAATTAAAATTTGTGCTCCAGCTGCGCCCGTGCCTTGAGACACCAGATTCGGCCATGGTAGTCCACGTCTTAGTCACATCGCACTTGGACTACTGCAATGCTCACTACGTGGGACTGCCTTTGAAGATAGTTCGGAAGCTTCAACTGGTCCAGAGATAGGCAGCCAGATTACTAACTGGAATGCCATTCAGAGAGCGGGCAACTCTCACGTTACGACAGCTCCACTGGCTGCTAGTCTGCTTCCAGGCTAAATACAAAGTGCTGGTTATTTATATATATAAAAGTGTGATGGCATCAGGGCAGCGGACAAATCAACAAAACTACAGGCCCCCCAACCTCGAAATTTGACAACACAACCCATCATTCATGGCTCTAGGTTGATACAACAAAAAAGAAAAGAAAAATAAAGTCCTAATTACAGGGAGAGGAATAATAGTTTTTATCCAATTGCTGCCAGTTTGAAGGCTAAGCTCCGCCCACTTGGTCTCCTAGCAACCTCCTCAGCCCAGGGGACAGGCACAGTTAGGCCTCACTTAGGCCTCTTACACAGATTATCAGATTTTAACTGGATTATATGGCAGTGTAGACTCAAGGCCCTTCCACACAGCTATATAACCCATTTAGAATCTTATATTATCTGCTTTGAACTGGATTATCTTGACTCCACACTGCCATATAATCCACTTCAGTGTGCATACTAAACATAAAGACAACCATACAACAGACATTCAATACCACCACTACCTCAACAATTTCTCACCAACACCACCAGACAACGCCACAGCAACGCGTGGCCGGGCACAGCTAGTTACATATAAAGTCCTAAATGGTTTGGGCCCAACCTATCTAGAAAACTGTATTTCCTTCTACAAACCTGTACAGACCCTTCGATCAGCCAAGGAGGCCCTACTCTTGATCCCACCCTCATGCCAAGTACAGCTGGTGGGAACGAGAGAGGGACCTTCTCGGTGCCCTCCTCAAAGAGATCAAAATGACCCCATCCTTACTCGCTTTTAAAAAGCAACTTAAAACATTCTTAAGCTTTCACGCATATAACAAGAAGGAGGAATAGAACTTACAACACTGATAAATGGATCAGAAAGGAAAGAGATTTGACATTCTACCTTAGCTGGCTTTTCATGGCTTAAATGTTGATTATTTAATGATAATTATTTAAATTACTTGTTTTAATTCATTGTGTAATGTATTGCATTGTTTGTTGCTTATATTTTTACTTCTGTTTTATACAGTCATTGAATGTTTGCCATTATTATGTTGGAAGCCGCCCTGAGTCCCCTTAGGGAGATAGGATGGGCTACAAATATATTATTATTATTATTATTATTATTATTATTATTATTATTATTATTATTATTATTATTATTATTATGACACAGCAAACAAGATAGATACGCTAGATTTCGTATCACAAAATCACAAGTCGAACACTTCCCAAGTGTCTAGGATTGTGTGATGTATTTTCGGATGATGCGTGCAGATCCCAGTAGGGTGGCCTTTTGCAGTTGGCAGATCATGATTTTGTCAATGTCTATTGTTTCCAAATGCCAGCTGAGATCTTTTGGCACGGCACCCAGTGTGCCCATCACCTGCACTGGTTTCTGCCAGAGTCTTTGAAGTTCAATCTTGAGGTCCTGATAGCGGCTGAGTTTTTCCTGTTGTTTTTCATCAATGCGACTGTCACCTGGGATGACAACATCAATGATCCAAACCTTTTTCTTTTCCACAACTGTGATGTCTGGTGTGTTGTGTTCCAGAACTTTGTCAGTCTGGATTCGGAAGTCCCACAGTATCTTTGCGTGCTCATTTTCCAATACTTTTGCAGGTTTGTGATCCCACCAGTTCTTTACTGCTGGGAGGTGGTACTTGAGACATAAGTTCCAATGGATCATTTGGGCCACATAGTTGTGCCTCTGTTTGTAGTCTGTCTGTGCGATTTTCTTACAGCAGCTGAGGATATGATCAATGGCTTCGTCGGTTTCCTTGCACAGTCTGCATTTTGGGTCATCAGCTGATTTTTCGATCTTGGCCTTAATTGCATTTGTCCTAATGGCTTGCTCCTGGGCTGCAAGGATCAGGTCTTCTGTCTCCTTCTTCAGGGTCCCATTCGTGAGCCATAGCCAGGTATTATTATTATTATTATTATTATTATTATTATTATTATTATTACAGTAGAGTCTCGCTTATCCAACGTAAACGGGCTGGCAGAACGTTGGATAAGCGAATATGTTGGATAATAAGGAGAGATTAAGGAAAAGCCTATTAAACATCAAATTAGATTATGATTTTACAAATTAAGCACCAAAACATCATGTTATACAACAAATTTGGCAGAAAAAATAGTTCAATACCCAGTAATGCTATGTAGTAATTACTGTATTTACGAATTTAGCACCAAAATATCATGATATATTGAAAACATTGACTACAAAAATGCGTTGGATAATCTAGAACGTTGGATAAGCGAGTGTTGGATAAGTGAGACTCTACTGTATTATTATTATTATTATTACAATGCTGGAAGAGGGATTCTGGGACCCCTGGTATTGTATTCCTTTTCAACCATATCAAAGTTGAATATTACTAGTTAACAGAGTAATCACCTATCCAGGAAATATTCAAGAAATACTTGCCAAGAATGTTATTAGAAGAAATTTCAGAGGAACATTGTTTCAACAAAAGAATTCTGAGGAATATTATTTCAGTTTCACTGAAGACAGCTGATTGCATCCAACTCTTTTGGGCTGAAACTTCTATTTTTATATCCATATTGGAGAGTTTATGCTCACATCCAATATGGATGATATTTTCAAAATAATAAATGATAATTGTTTTAAATTGTTTTGGTCACAAAAAAGGCCATACTGTGTCTTGTTTACCTTTTTCTACAACCCTTGTTTGCTTGGGATATGGTTAAATCTTTATATGACCATACTGACAAAACCATTTATGTATGTGCATTCCAATGAGATTCTGATTCGATTTTCAGGACACAGGTCTGTCATTCATCCATGAAATTAGGGCATGATGAGGATTCACGACTAGCTGAACGACAAGAACCTTTGCCCATCCTCAACCACAAATTTCTCTCTACCTCAAAGCATAAGGCGAATGTATTCTATGGAAATGAAGGCAATCATGTTCTTGGTTGGGAGGTGATGACATTGTGGAGAAGAAGACAAAGCTAGTTTTTTTTTTGCTTTCCTCTCAACAATGCTGAAAACAGGTCAATTGCTGTACACAGCTGCTTCTGTATGGGATGGCTCTCTTTCAAGTACACATGGAGTGACTATGTTAAAACTTCAACACATGCAAACATCTAGAGTTTTGCCTGAATGGCAAACTCATTTGAATAAATTCTACCAAAAGAAATCCTATGATAGGGTCGTCATAAGAGAGTTGAGGAACACAACTGTTGCACCCCAAGGCAGCGTGAGCACTGGAAACCAGACAGAGACCAATAATCATATAATATCTTTATTAAAACAATTATAAATTCAGGAAAGAATAAGTGGAAAGGTTGAGTGGATAATAGTCCTTTGTAAAAAGGTAGGAATTAGTTCAAAGAGTTAAAGAGAAATGTCCAATATTATTGTCCAAAGTCCAAAAACCGAAACATGCTCAAAACTGTTGGAAAGTTCTTGAGCAGGGAACAACAAGGAATCAAGACTGAAGTACTCAGTCCAAAGTCACTTGGAAGTCTTTGATATCAAGGCAGGAACGAGACGAGGCTGAGGCCAAACTTGATTCAGGAACAAGGCAAGGAAGTAGACTTACTCCAGGTCTACTCGGGAGTCGCGGCTCAGATCAAGAAACTTGGCTTGGATAAACAGGAGCTGGAGTCGGTGAACCTTACTCAGGAAATCGCTACGTTGACACCACAAAGTGTTCATGGTGCAAGACACTTTTATGAAACTTAGATCTGATCACAAGAAGGAAAGCCAAACTCCCTAAAGGTTCCTAAGGGAAAAACTTCTATCCATTATCCCCTTGAGATGCCAAGTGGTTACTCCTGCGGAGCCCTTGCTTTTCAGATCTCTGGCAATGCAGAAACTCCCTTCTGTTGAAGGACACATTCTCTGGGGAACTCAGAACATCTGGTTCAGCCATGGGAGTAATATTTCCAGTATCTTTCCCAATTAAAGAAGCATCCGAGCTATCCACAGCTGGGAGCTGTAATTGGAAGGAGCTCTGTGGACTAGGTAAAAAGTCAGAATAAGCTTCATCCTGGTCAAAGTTCATTTCTGAATCAGGTTCAGAAACCAGAGGTGGCTGAGGTATGACAATAACTCACATAAAGAGAATAGTATTTGCTTCCACTGCATTTAACAAAAAAAAATGCCCACAAAATCACACTCAACACCCAAAAGAACACTATGCATATACCCAAAGAGAGTTGTAGGTGCTGTATCTTATACTAGGGATGTGCATTTGGGGGAAACCTTGTCCTGTTTCATGTCCCAGCTTTCGTTGGAGCCCCCAATCCATTTTTTGTAAGCCTCCTGAAATTGGGGAGGTTGTTTTTGGTTCTTTTGTTTCTGAGCCCAAAAATCAGACCATTATTGGGGGGGGGGGGGCTTCCCACCCAGTGGCTCCCCTTCCTGGAGTGTGTTCTTCTTACCTGAAACCTGATGTTTCTACTCTAGAGTAAGATGCACTTGGCTACAGGCACTGGCAGGCACGTATACTTTCTGGGCCCGTCTGCATACCCACCACACATGCACTCTCCTTGGAAAGAGAGTGTGTGTGTGGCACATCATGCAGGCAGGCCTGGAAAGTGTGTGTGCCTTCCAGTTCCTGCAACCAATCACCTCTTACTCTAGAGTAGAAACAGCAGGTGTCAGGTAAGAAGAACGCACTTCGAGAAGGTAGTCACTGAGTGGGAAGCCAGAGGTGCTCAGCTGCTGGTGTGCTCTAGGCCTGCCTGCATGTCCTCCCCCCCCCCCCACACACACACACACATACCCAGCCATACTTTCCAAGAATGTGTGTGTGATGGGGCGTGCAGGCAGGCCCAGAGCACACCTGGAGCCGAGCTCCAGGCCTGCCTGCATGCCCCGCCACATATACACTCCTTTTCCAAGACAAGGAGGCAAGTTCATATATACACAAGAGCAGGCTTTTGTACCAAGCAGATTTTCATTTGGGAAGGGGGCTGCCCGTTTTGTGCTTCTGAAGAAATGGAAGACATGAAAGAAATGGTAGGAACTAATTTCGCACACATGCCTATCTTATACCAACAATGTAATTTCCTCTTGTGGATGAAAAAGTTGTATTTTCGATTTCACTCACTGCTCTTTCTACACTTATCAATTCTATCTTAAGTTTAGAAAAATCTTACTCAGTGCAACTAGTTGGACATTCTGTTTCACTTAATGACTGCAGGACAATCACCCAAGGCACTATAGATTGATATCTTTCTATCTGTCTATCTATCTATCTATCTATCTATCTATCTATCTATCTATCTATCATTTATCTATCATTTATGGTATGGAAAATGTTCCACAACATATCTGTTGACATCACAAAACAGTTTAAAAGTTAATCTTAAAAAGGTAAAGGTTTCCCCTGATGTTAAATCCAGTCATGTCTGACTCTGGGGGTTGGTGCTCATCTCAATTTCTAAGCCGAAGAGCCGGCGTTGTCCGTAGACACCTCTATTGTAGAATTGTATTGAATATTGAATAGTGAATATTATGGGTCTGCTGTATAACAAATGATGTATAACAAATGTTTTGATAAATATATTTATTTATTTATTTTTAAAAAGAAAGTTAATCTTAGGACTGTTAACAGGGCCGGTCCAACAATGAGGTGAATTAAGTGGTCGCTTCAGGCACAAAACATATGGGGGCGCAGTCCAGACTGCTTTTTCTGTTGATTTCTTGTAAAACATGATGTTTGGGTGCTTAATTTGTAAAATCTTAATGTAATTTGATGTTTAATAGGTTTTTCCTTAATCCCTTCTTATTATCCAACATTTTCGCTTATCTAACACTTATTTTTCAGTGATTGGTTTAGGGGGGGGCACCAAAATTCTGTTCGCCTACACTTGAAAAATACCTAGGGCCAGCTCTGTTAACACACTCTAGGTCCTAACCCCTTTTTATCTAACATTTCTTTTTCCAATTGATTCATGGTTATAAAATTTAGTGATATCTATACATCAATATATAGTTATAAATAAAGATATCTAGAAGTGATAGTGACCAATGAAGAGAAAGTGCTGTAATACTAGTGCTGTGCCTTCTTTTCATTTTATTTTTCGTCTGAACTTTCAAATATGCACTAGTTAAGTGGATTGAACTTCTCTGCCTCCCTCTCTCTTTCTCTCTCAGTCTGTTCCTTGTCAATTCACATCAGTTTAAGGTAAGGAAAACTAATAGAGAACAAGGCGCTACAAGATTTGAACTCAACCTTGCTTCCCCAAGGAGCACAACTGACAATTAGCACAAGGATCTGCATCAAAAAGAGCAACCCAGCATGAAGCCTGTCTAATTAGTCATATGAACGGAGGGCTTCCCCTCCACTTCCTCAAGGAGCACATGCCTGTCAGATCTGATACAGAGGAGGCGGCTCTCTGCGACGACGTAAGGCTGAAAGGAGGTTGAGAGCAGGTAACGCCAGCTGAAGAACTTAATTAAACCTTTGCTTAACACCCCATTCTGTATGATTATCCTGGCTTCTGGTGCATTCTGCCAGAAATGTTTTCCAAATGATGCAGTATAGGGTGAAGAGGGCAAATGGGATTGCCAAGTATGAAAAAAAGCACCTTGTTCATTATCACTGGCCAACACACATTTTGGGACCTCAAATGTTAACCCTGTATCTAGATATATTTGGCCTGTTGATTATAAAATGGCATCAGTTTTCTCCTATCAGATCTAGGTTTTGAGATACAGAAAAAATGGCATCTACCAGTAACCATCTGCTTTCCAATATGATAACCACATCTAAGAAACTAGAGCTGATGCAGTCTAGTCAATACAATTTTGTGAAACAACACTCTAAATAACCCAAGGAAAAGGACTAAAAATGAAGACATCAAGATGTTTGTGTTGTCGAAGGCTTTCATGGCCGGGATCACAGAATCATGGGCTCGGGCTGTGGCACAGGCAGGAGAGCAGCTGCAATGAATCACTGCAATGAATCACTCTGGCCAGGAGGTTATGAGTTCGAGGCCCGCTCAGAGCCTATGTTTGTTTGTCTTTGTTCTATGTTAAAAGGCATTGAATGTTTGCCTATATGTGTAATGTGATCCGCCCTGAGTCCCCTTTGGGGTGAGAAAGGCGGAATATAAATGCTGTAAATAAATAAATAAATAAATAGAAGAGTAGAGTTGGAAGAGACCTCATGGGCCATCCAGTCCAACCCCCCGCTAAGAAACAGGAAATCACATCCAAAGCACCCCCGACATATGGCCATCCAGCCTCTGCTTAAAAGCCTCCAAAGAAGGAGCCTCCACCACAGCCCGGGGGATCACAGGGTTGTTGTATGTTTTCCGGGCTGTATGGCCATGTTCCAGAAGTATACTCTCCTGATGTTTTGCCCACATCTATATTATTTGAGAACACAGAAATGCTTGACCACTCCAACAACTGTCATGTCAGACTACACAGAGAAGCCATTGAAATTCACAAGCATGTGGACAACTTCAACAGAAAAGAGGAAACCATGAAAATGATCAAAATCTGGCTACCCCGTATTAAAAAAACTCAAAAATCAGAACAGTAAGTAAGAAGCAACACTCTGAAAACAGAAGAGTTCCAAGGGCAGCTAATGACACTGAACAAAGGATACCCCCAGGCAGAAATAGCCAGGACATGAACCTTTCCAATGCTAATTAAGGTGATTAACTGCAACATTCATACTGGCTTTCCAACTGACAAAGGACTCTTGTCACACCCTGGACTCTCCACAGATATGTATTTTTTCCTTCCTTGTCTAGTTTATCCATACCTCACAACCTCTGAGGATGCCTGCCATAGATGTGGGCGAAACATCAGGAGAGTATACTTCTGGAACATGGCCATACAGCCCGGAATACATACAACATACATGCTGTTATCACAGCATCTCTATAGTTGGAACTGTTTTCAAAGAAATAGCCTTTTTAAAGAAAACCAGTGTGGTGTATTGGTTTACTCATTGGATCACGACTCTGCAAACCAGGGTTGGAATCCCTGCTCAGTCATGGAAACCTACTACATGGCCTTGGGCAAATCACACCTTCTCAGAGGAAGGCAATGACAAACCTGCATTGAACAAATCTTGCCTATCATAGGTTCTCCTTAGCAGTGGCAGGCTGAATCTAAAAATATTAGTTGCCAGAAGACAAAGAGGGTCCACCCACAACTATAAGGCTAACCTTCATTGCACAGTCACAATAATAAAGGTCTTCACCTACGAGGGTTGAATGAAAAGTAATGCCTCCACCTTCGTAACTTCTCAACTGATGGCAGTACTGGTATGCGGCAGGTACTGTCTTGTTCAGTAGACTTTCCTCTACAGTTCCATTTGGCAGGAAGCCTTAGCATTGAATGGTTGTGTTGTTAAAGTATGAAGTATGGAACCCTGCACAGACGGTCGGTCAATGTGGCTTAAGCAACGTGCAGTCATTGAATTCTTGACAGCAGAAGGTGTCATCCCAAAGGAGAAAGGCATCACCTTCATTCTCTTAATGCGAGTTCCTGGCAAATTTCAAATCTGTGTGCTTTCATTTAAGGCATCCGCATCCTGGGTACCCATCGTGCACAGATCTTTCAATAGCCAAGCAAAGCAATAATGTGACCCACATGTTCTTGTGAAATGCCGATTATGTTTGAAATTTCTCTTTGAGTGATATGGCAATTGTCCTGAATCAACCTGTCAACGTTTTGCTTGTGAAACTTAGTGGTGTCTGTCACAGGACGTCCAACTCTTTGTTTGTCATGCAAGTCAGATGTTCCCACCTCAACATCTTTAAACTTATTCACCCAATGATGAATAAACTCATCAACACAATCAGCATAACCAGCTTGCATTTTCTGATGAATCTCCTTTGGGGTGACACCTTCTGCTGTCAAGAATTCAATGACTGCACTTTGCTTAAGTTGCATTGACCAACTGTCTGAGCAGGGTTCCATACTTCGCACTTTAACAACACAACCGTTCAATACTAAGGCTTCCTGCCAAATGGAACTATAGAGGAGAGTCTACTGAACAAGCCAGTACCTGCCGCATACCAGTACTGCCATCTGTTGAGGAGTTATGAAGGTGGAGGCATTACTTTTCATTCAACCCTCGTATATAACAAAAGTGTTGGCCTCACATAACCCGAGTCAAAAGTATTTTTGCAGTTATTTATTATAATATTCTTAAATATAACATATCAATGAAAAAATATTTTATTGATTTTTATTAAAATAGTAATATAATATAAATTTTTGTTGCACACAGAAATAATATTGGAGCTTCTACAGTGTCTTATATTAATTTTTGCTCCCAAAGATGCTCTAGGTCTTATTTTCAGGGGATGTCTTATTTTTCCATGAAAAAGAATTCACATTTATTTTTGAACAAAAAAATGAACATTTATTATATACTGTACAGTAGTTGTCATCACAAACCAGCATAACCAGACAAACTGTGAATCCTATCAATAATTTCTTGTTACTACCATTATTTCCATGTGCAACACTCTATGGTACGTACATTTACCGATCCTGCATGCTCTGGTGTTCTGTTCGGCAGGCATGTTTCCAAACAAAAACTTTGCTAGGTCTTACTTTCAGGGATGTCTTATTTTAGGGGGAACAGGGTATTATATTTTCAAGCTTCTAAAAGATCATTATCTACATTATCTTTTTGTATCTACAAAAGAAGGGCCCATAGTCTACAGCACAAACACACTTATTCAGTTGGATTTATGTCCACGAAAGCTCATGTTAAAAAAAGAACCCACTTAGTCTTAAAGGTGCTGCTCCTTTATTTTCCCTCTCCCTCCTTTTTATAGAACTTGGAGCTGTTCCCTGTTTGAACTGCAGCTTCCAGACAGCAGTGCCAAATGACCACAGTGCCAGATCTCATTATCTTTCAGTTAAGAGAAAATTGCATATTTCTCATTTTCATTTTTGAAAAGCATGCCAAGAAGTATAACACCACTATGTTTTATATTGAATTATTAGCTTTGAGCATTGTGTTTGGGTGTCATAATCTGCAAATTAGCACCAATTATTTCTTCTGAAAGCCTGATAAATACCCACTTCACTAAAAGACAAGCAAGTATGTGGGTCATTCTAGAGCAGTGGTTCTCAACCTGTGGGTCCCCGGATGTTTTGGCCTTCAACTCCCAGAAATCCTAAGAGCTATTGGCTGGGATTTCTGGGAGTTGTAGGCCAAAACACCTGGGAACCCACAGGTTGAGAACCACTGTTCTAGAGCATGCTATTTTTTTTCACTTATTGAGTTAGTCATTAGTTACATTCCTATACACTACAACCACCACATCTGCAGGACCAGTATCCATATTTTCATTTACCCACTTCTGACAAATTATGACCTCTGTGGGCATTTTCTAGATCCACCAGCATGACTCTACTATGGTATTCTTTGGCAAGAAGTTATTCTTTTCAATAGGGTTCACTATTATCCATGGTTTTGCAAATCCATGTGAAGTCCAGGAATGGATACCTTGCAGATTCAGGGATTATCCTGTACTAATGCTCATCCTTGCGCTATTGGCTACTAATCCCTGGCAAGTTTCCAGGAAAAAATTAAGCATTGTACCCGGTGGTACAATGGGCACAAATTTAGAGCTGGTTCCTAGCACATTAGGGTTAAGAAATAAACAATGGTCCATTACATTTGATAGTCTGATAATCACTAACGTAAAAAATGGAAGTGGTATAAAGAAATATCATCTGACCTATATGTGAATGTGGAAGGAATTACAGTGTTCCCTCACTACTTCGCGGTTCACATTTCGCAGATTTGCTGTTTCATGGTTTTTCAATAAACTCTAAAAGAATATTATAAATAATAAAAAATTACAATTTACAGCCTAAGGAAGGGAGGAAGGAGAAGCCAAAGGGAGAGAAAAGGAGGCCAATCAGCAACGGGAGGAGAAGGAGGCAATTTATCAACACATGATTGGTTGATAAAGACTTAAAACAGTGTATAACTACTAAAATAATGTATAAATATTAAAATAAATATAGCATCCCTTCTTTGTGGATTTTTACTTATTGCGGGTAGTTCGGGAACGTAACCCCAGCAATAAGTGAGTGAAGACTGTACATTATAATTTAGAGAGTGTTACACAGTTTACCATTAATACTGTCATGTTATGGATTTGTGTGTATGTTCGTGTTGCTGTTTTTGCAGAGATATAGGTATGGAGGCGGGCAGGAATGAGGGCATTGCCCTCCTGTAACATTTGTGTCTCTTAGCAAACCTTTTTCCTTCCCAAATTTCTAGAATTGCAGATAATGAGATACTGATAAGTGTTCAAACATAATACTTGCTGGGTTCATATTTCCATGGTACTGTGATGTTACAAATTTCAGGATTGAAGAAAATGGGGATACTATGGTAGAGCAATGCCCTCATTTTGCCTTTTCCCATAAAATCACCCTTGGTCTTTTGTAGGAGCAGTAACTCATTGTTTCAAATATGTGGGGTTTTTAGATCAATTTAGCAGCATTTTCCTAATGTTAAAGTTTTTATTGACATTAAAGTTAAGGCATTATAATTTTTAAAGGAACCGCTACAATTAATGTGGTCATTTTACCAATTTTTCCAAGCTTTGCTTCAACAAATGAATCATTCACCATATGACGGTAGCTGGCGTACAGATGAGCATTGGCATCTTCCTTGTGTCCTTATGCCACCCCTGGGCCCAGCAAAAAACTTTCCAGTGGATAATTATAATTTTTTTTAAATAAAATGAATTTGGATTTAATTATAACAGATAGATCAAAATCTGTAGGACAAGTGAGACATGACTGTTGATTTCAATGGATCAGCTCTAAGCATAGTAACTAAAGCTTCATGCAATCCAATGTCAGTCAAACACCTTAGTGTTCTTGATGGTACTAGATTGTATTTCCTCTAAACACAGAAATATTAACAGAACAAATTATTGAACCATTGCTCATTTAATGAAAAACCTCTAGCTGAGGAACTAATGAGTACTAGAGCTTGCCCAACATTTTTTAAATTTGTTGAAAAGCCAGCTATCTAAATTTGTCATTGCTTCTGCAACTGCTCTGGATCTGGTCTTTAAAGTGTTGATAAGGCAACTTTATCTCAAAGCTTATATGGTTTTGGGAGACACTGGCGTTTTGCACCAGCATTAGCAGTTCAAAGAACAGTAAAGTGGGTTGCCAAAACTGATGACTATATATGGAGTGCATAAAAATGGAATGAAAGATCGGGAAAAGTTGAGCAACTTCCAAGACTTTTTGACGCTTTGGTTTGTTTATTTAAGCCTTAGATTCTAAGAGCCCTTCCAAACAGGCCCTATATCCCAGGACCTGATCCCAGGTTTTCTGCTTTAAACTGGATTATATGAGTCCGCACTGTCTGGAAAAGCCCTAAGTGGATTTTTTTCCCCTGACTACTATATCTTGTTGTATTGGGATGGGGGAGCAGCCTTCCAAAAAAAGGTAATCCCATCAACGCTTATAAGATACTATTGGTATATTTGTGTGTGTTATATTTGCATCCTTCCAAGGAATTCAGGGCAGTCTCCAATTTCACCCATAGGCTCAACCCTTCACAATAACTTTAAATCTATGCACAATACAGTCATCTGTACAATTGATATTAATAATCCTTCTGTACCTTCAGCTCTAGAATCCTTCATGGGCTATAGAAGTCCCCATCTGTTTGTCTTTGTGTATATCTATGCCATATCTATACATCAATTATTTCTTAGAAATCTTAAGTGGGGACACTCCAATGATCTTAAGGAAGAACAAGATGGCTGGCCAAATATAGAAAGGGATTTTTTGGTAATTTATTTGAGCAAAGACACCAGATCCTATCTAAATCCAGAAGCTAAGCAAGGTCAAAACTAGTTAACACTTGGATGGGAATATGCCGGTCCATAGGAGGTGTAGACTATGGGCCCTTCTACACAGCCATATAACCCAGAATATCAAAGCAGCTAATCCACAATTTCTGCTTTGAACTGGGTTATCTGAGTCCACACTGCTATATAACCCAGTTCAAAGCAGATAATGTGGGATTTTATACAACTGAGAGGAAGGAACTGACAAAACTGTATCTGAATATTCCTTTTACCAAAGAAAATCCCTATAGAATCCATGGGGTTGTCATAAAGCAGTAGGCATTCTGAAGGTAAACACACAAAAATGAGATTTCTCAGTTCTTGTAGTCTGGAACCCTTGTAAGAGACAGGTCCAAATTATGCCGCAATGATATTTACAGTATTTATATTCTGCCCTTCTCACCCCGAAGGGGACTCACATTGTACACATATAAGGCAAACATTCAATGCCATATAACATAGAACAGAGACACAGATGCAGAGGCAATTTAAACCTTCTCCAGCTTCCAGCTTCCTGAGGGTATGCTTGATTCTGGCCACAGGGGGAGCAGCTGCTTCATCATCCACTGCAACGGCAACTTCCTCATTCCAACAGCGGCTGGATGATTTTTATGGTGTCATAAATTAGCCTCCCCACATATAAGTGGTACCTAAATTTCCTACTTGATAGATGCAACTATCTTTTGGGTTGCTTAGGTCAGCAACGAGCAGGGGCCATATTTTATTTTTAATTGTCGCCCTGAGTCCCCTGTTGGGTGAGAAGGGCGGGATATAAATATTGTAATAAATAAATATTGTAATAAATTGCGGGTGCTCACCCCTACATGGAGCCCCCAGTGGAGTAGTGGGTTAAAGCCTTGTGACTTGAAGGTTGGGCTGCTGATCTGCAAGCTGCCAGGTTCTAATCCCACCCGGGGCGAGCGTGGATGAGCTCCCTCTATCAGCTCCAGCTCCATGCAGGAACATGAGAGAAGCCCCCCACAAGGATGGGAAAACATCAAAAAACATCCAGGCGTCCCTTGGGCAATGTCCTTGCAGACGGCCAATTCTCTCACTCCAGAAGCGACTTGCAGTTTCTCAAGTCGCTCCTGACACACACACAAAAAAAACCCTACATGGGCTGGCCTCGAACTCATGTCCTCTTGGTCAGAGTGATTTATTGCAGCTGGCTGCTAACCAGCCTGCGCCATACCCTGGCCCCACATTCCCTAAAATAACCAGTAACCACTTCCTTGCCGGAACCTAATTCTTGGGCTCACACATACATTGCAGGAACTGTGGCATGAGAAGGCAACAACCTTAAAGAAGACACAATAGACTGGAAAATGGTGAGAGTCAGGGCTAAGAATGAATGCCATTGTATCCACTAAAGCCTAACTGAATAGCGGTCGGACAATGTTCTAGGTCCTGCAACATCATCCTCTGAAAACTATAGTCCAAAATATAACTTTCCCAACCTCAGATAGTTTTATTTTCTTTTCAAACATTGCTTCGGCTAGCGGTTATTGCTAGAGAGGGCTGCATCAAACCAGAAGTAGTGGTGTCAAGTAGTAGTGTTGCACCTTGGAAACCCACTGGATGGCCTTTGGGCATGAAGCAAGCATTCTCAGTGGAAGGCAAAGGCAATTGAATCAGGAGGAAAGAGCCTTTCTGCCCTCGCAGGATCGACTGGGGGTTTCAGCTCAGTCTCTCCCTGGAGAGGAGGCACCCACCAGGCAGGCCTGGGAGGTTAAGAAGGGTCGCGCTGGGAGAGGTGACTGCCCAGTTCAAGATCTGGGCTTGCCCTCAACTATAATGGGGGCAAAGCTCCTCTGGCGCCATCCTCCCAGCCCCGCCTGATAGCCCGCCCTGATTAAACAGCCCAGGCATTGAAAGGGAGGGAGGGGGAGGCCAGAGGAGCCAGCAGCCTCTTTAAGCAATCCCAGCCAGGTAAACCGCAAACAGGGCAATGCGGCCTTTGATTGGCTGCTTACTGCCTAACCTTAGGTTTGAGTGTGAAGCAGCTGCACACCCTTGCTGCTTTAGTGGCCAATCAGAGGCTGCCCTGCCCTCTCTATACCACTTCAGTATAGATTAGTTACCCTTTTGGGCAAGTAAGGGCCCTTCCACACAGTGTCTAAAATCCACATTGAACTGGATTAAATGGCAGATAATAATAATAATAATAATAATAATAATAATAATAATAATAATAATAATAATAATTTGAACTGTTTGTTGAAAATGAACGCTATGGACTTGTCAACATCAGAAGAGGAATTTTCCAGGGAGATTCATTGCCCCCTCTTCTTTTCATTATTGCCATGATCCCTCTGTCAACAATCTTACAAAAAAACAAATCTCAGCTATCAAACATCTAGGAAATCTCACAAAATTTCACATCTGATGTACATGGATGACCTGAAGCTGTATGGGAAAACAGAAACTGAAATCCAGTCTCTGACTAACACTGTCTGAATTTTTAGCACTGATATTAGCATGGAGTTTGGTTTGGACAAATGTTCGACAGTGGCATTGAAGAAGGGAAAAATCATTGAAAGTGAGGGCATAAATATGCCTAATGGCCAAACAATAAAGTGTCACCAACCAGAGGCCTGTAAATATCTGGGCATATTACAGCTGGACAACATCAAGCATGAACATGTGAAAACTGTGGTCAGCAAAGAATACACACAAAGGGTCAGAAAAATTCTCAAAAGCAAGCTCAATGGAGGCAACACCATCAAGGCCATAAACACCTGGGCCATACCTGTCATAAGCTATACTACTGGCATTATAAATTGGACACAGGCTGAACTGGACAATTTGGACAGAAAACAAGAAAACTCATGACCACTCATCATTCACTGCACCCTCGCAGTGATGTTGACCGGCAATATCAGCCTAGATGATCAGGGGGCAGAGGACTCTTACAAGTAAAACAAACAGTCAAAGAAGAAGAACATGCCCTTGCAGAATATGTAAAGCAAAGTGAAGAACCTGCTTTGATTGAAGTCACAAATCAGAAACTCCTCAAAGCACAGCAGACAAAACACCAGTACAAGAAAACCACACTACAAACTACAGCTGACAGCTGGCACAACAAAACATTGCATGGAAAGTTCCTTGACAAAATTGAAGGAAAAGCTGATAAGGAAAACCTGGCTCTGGCTCATGAATGGGACCCTGAAGAAGGAGACAGAAGGCCTGATCCTTGCAGCCCAGGAGCAAGCCATCAGAACAAATGCAATTAAGGCCAAGATTGAAAAATCAGCTGATGACCCAAAATGCAGACTGTGCAAGGAAACCGACGAAACCATTGATCATATCCTCAGCTGCTGTAAGAAAATCGCACAGACAGACTACAAACAGAGGCACAACTATGTGGCCCAAATGATCCATTGGAACTTATGCCTCAAGTACCTGCAAAAGTATTGGAAAATGAGCAAGCAAAGATACTGTGGGACTTCCAAATCCAGACTGACAAAGTTCTGGAACACAACACACCAGACATCACGGTTGTGGAAAAGAAAAAGGTTTGGATCATTGATGTTGCCATCCCAGGTGACAGTCGCATTGACGAAAAACAACAGGAAAAACTCAGCCGCTATCAGGACCTCAAGATTGAACTTCAAAGACTCTGGCAGAAACCAGTGCAGGTGGTCCCGGTGATGATCAGCACATTGGGTGCCGTGCCAAAAGATCTCAGCTGGCATTTGGAAACAATAGACATTGACAAAATTACGATCTGTCAACTGCAAAAGGCCACCCTACTGGGATCTGCACGCGTCATCCGAAAATACATCACACAGTCCTACACACTTGGGAAGTGTTCGACTTGTGATTTTGTGATACGAAATCCAGCATATCTATCTTGTTTGCTGTGTCATAATAAAATAATAATAATAATAATAATAATAATAATAATAATAATAATATCTTTATTTATATCCTGCTTTTCTCCCACTAAGGGACACAAAGAGGCTTCCAACATAGTAAATACAGTACAAAACAACAGAGATTAAAACATATATATAAAACATATAAAACAATAAATAAACATAAAGAGTTGGTACACATATCCTTCAGCATCCAACTTCCAATAATTGAGGGGTTTAAACTCTTTGAAAAACACCACCTCATTTCAGGCCCAAAGCAGAAGAAAAGAAGAAGCAGATGAAGATGTATGAGGGAAATGAAGAAAGGAAAGAAAAAAAACCACAAAGAGAGTATGGAAATATTGTGAGGTAGTCCATCTCAGAGCTGGAGAAGGGAGAAAGCAGGCAGACTGTAGCACCTTCATTACTTTAAACCAGATTAGGGAAGGACTAAGCATGTGTGAGATGCAGCCCATCCTCAGAAGGGGCCTTGCCTTTTTTGAAGCAGTGCCATGCAGAGGATTAGCAAGACTTCTTTTAGAGTTTGGGCTCCAGTTCTCATTCTTATATGAATGCCTTGATCCATGTATCCTAAATGTCACTATTTACTCCAGTAGCTGAGGTCATTAGGTCCAAGCTGGAACATTTACATGCATACACGGATCACCCATATGTATTCATTACAGCATTGAATGTTTGCCGATATTTGTTGTAAACCACCCTGAATCTCCTTGTGGAGATAGGGCGGGATATAAATAAAGATTATTATTATTATTATTATTATTATTATTATTATTATTATTATTATTTTATTATGACACAGCAAACAAGATAGATATGTTGGATTTCGTTTCACAAAATCACAAGTCAAACACTTCCCAAGTGTTTAGGACTGTGTGATGTATTTTCGGATTATTATTATTATTATTATTATTATTATTATTATTATTATTATTATTATTATTTTCTAGCCATAGCAGAACATCTTGAGGTCCCATTTAAGTTATTTGTGTGTTATATTTTGTAACAGTTGGTGAATCCAGACGTTTATTTGGACCTTAAAGGGGCTGTTCAAGGTGCTGACCCTATTTTGGTTCGGTTCAGATTTTCTTGCATCTTGTAACTTGAACAAGATTATATTTTGCTCTCATTTTTGTTGTTTCCCACGTGCCTTTTTGCAAACTCTAAAAGGACTTTAATAAGTATTGGTCTCAGTGATAGCTTTCTTTTCACTCTTTGAAATGATTATATTGGTTTTAACTATGTAATTTTGACAAGTCCTGTGCTTAATTCTGTTTTAATGTTTGTATGCTTTGGGCTTTAATTATATGAATGCTAGCCATGTTAAGTCTCCTTTGGGAGAGAAGAAGTGAGATATAAATACTACTACTACTAATACTATGGAGTCCCTCAGTGGTGCAATAGGTTAAGGCCTTGTGCTGGCAAAGGCCTTTGAATTCGGGGAGCGGGGTGAGCTCCCGTTTGTCAGCTCCAGCTTCCCATGTGGGGACATAAGAGAAACCTCCCACAGGATGGTAAAACATTCAGGCATTACCTGGGCAACATTCTTGCAGACAGCCAATTCTCTCACATCAGAAGTGACTTGCAGTTTCTCAAGTCACACCTGACACAAAAAAACCCTCCTCCTCCTCCTCCTCCTCCTCCTCCTACTACTACTACTACTACTACTACTTCTTCTTCTTCTTCTTCTTCTTCTTCTTATTATTATTATTATTATTATTATTATTATACCATAAACCCCAGAAGTGTTTGGTTGAGATGATCTCTTCCATCTCAATTGCAGAAATCTCCAGAAATCCATTCTAGTTCAATACAATTAAAATTGCATTATATGGGTCTATGCAGTTCCAACTGCATTGTTTGGCAGTGTCAATTCAGCCTAAGTCAACTTGGTCTATTGTTTATTTTTTTCTGGCTAACATCCTACTTACCAGGTCACTATATTTTTTTTACGCAGCTTTCTATAGGCAATGTCAAGCTGGACAACATTATTTTTATTTTATAATACTGAATGTAATGGTATGCCAAAAGGTGTTCATTTTTTAAACAACCTAACTCTGATGCTTTCACACAACATTGTCCCATATCACTTTCTTGATCTTCATGCTGTTGTTAGTTTAGATATGCTCTCCCACAAACTCACTGTCTTTACAGGGTGTTCCAAAAATATGGCAAAATGTAGTCTAATGTCCCTTTATTTGCAAATATATTTGTTACAAAACTTATAAATGACTATTAGAAGTTATAAAACACAAACATGTAAATATATTAATATATAATAATCTATATATATAAAAATGTAATGTTCGTTTTACTATGGAGTAAACAACAAAACCGCTGAACCAAGTCACACCAAATTTGGCCACAAAAGTCATAGTCATCCAAAATATGTCTTTCAATTTTAAAAAAAAAAACCTAGAAAAATAGTCCAAATTACAGAGAATGAGGAAGAGCCTTTCTCCCCCTAACTGCCAGTTAGAAAGGTAGGCTCTGCTACCTTTAGCCCCTCCCCCTCTCACTGCCTTTAGGCCCCACCCCCTTCGTATTCTATCAACTCCTTCAGCCAAAATGGCGCACAGACAGAGTGCACTTTAGCCTGATCCACACTGCCTATAAAAAACAGATGATCTTAACTGAACTGGATTATATGGCAGTGTAGACCCTAGGTCCTTCCACACAGCTATATTACCCATTTATAATCTTATATTATCTTGAGTCCACACTGTCATATAATCCACTTCAGTGTGGATTTTATACAGCTGTGTAGAAGGGGCCTCATATAATCCAGTTCTATGCCGATAATATCTATATATATTAAAGGGTAATGAAATTTCGGCCTAGGACAAAACAACAAAACTACACATCCCAGAAACACTAAACTTGGCGGCACAACCCCTCATCCATGCCTCTACATTCATACAACAAAAAGAAAACAAAAATAAAGTCCTAATTAGAGGGAGAGGAATAATTGTTTATATCCAATTGCTGCCAGTTAGAAGGCTAGGCTCCGCCCACTTGGTCTTCTAGCAACCCACTCAGCCCAGGGGACAGGCAGAGTTAGGCCTCACTTAGGCCTCTTCCACACTGCCTATAAAATACAGATTATCTTATTTGAACTGGATTATATGGCAGTGTAGACTCAAGGCCCTTCCACACAGCTATATAACCCATTTATAATGGACTTAATGTCAGGGGAAAGCCTTTTCCCTTTTTACCTTAACTACCACCAATTCCTCAATACTTTATTTACCAGACTTCGCCACAGCAACATGTGGCCGGGCACAGCTAGTAAGATTATAAATATAATATGTAATAATTACTGTGGTATAATAATACAGAAAAATATAATCTCTAAAACCAGGACAGTAAATAAAGAGCAACACTCTGAAAGCAGGGAAATTGGGAATTCCAAAAAGGAAACAATCAGGGCCAGCTAACACTTCCCGACAAAGGATTCCCCCAGGCAGGAAGCAGACAGGCTTTGAAGCTGCAATGCCATTCCATGCTAATCAAGGTGGCTAATTGCAGCATTCATACCTGCCATACCAAGACTATTAATTGCTATTCAAACTGCCCAACCAAGGATTATGCAAGGTAGAAAGCGGCCAGGCTTGCAAGCAGCAAGGCTATTCAGTGCTATTCAACCTGGCCAACCAAGTTTTCTCCTGGGTTAAAAACCCCCAGGCTTTGAAGCCACAGGGCTACTCTGTCCCATTAAACCTGGCCTAGCAAGGATGCCCTATATAGAAAGTGGCCAGGCTTTTAAGCTGCAAGACTATTCAATGCAATTCAAGCTGGCCAAACAATGATTCCCCTACAAAGGAAGTAGCCAGGCTTCAAAGTGACTCTTTGATTGAGGGTGCTACTCCAGCTACTCCAGAAAACGGCCAGGCTTTGAGGCTGCAAGGCTATTCACTGCTATTCCACCTGGCCAACAAATGATTCCCATAGGCCACAGCAACACGTGGCCAGGTAAAGCTAGTCTATATATATAAATGAGTGATGGCATCACGGCGACCCACAAAACAACAAAACTACAGGCCCCCGAACCTCGAAATTTGACAACACAACCCATCATCCACGCCTCTAGGTTGATACAACAAAAAGAAAAGAAAAATAAAGTCCTACTTAGAGGGAGAGCAATAATTGTTTTTATCCAATTGCTGCCACTTAGAAGGCTAAGCTCCGCCCACTTGGTCTCCTAGCAACCCACTCAGCCCAGTGTTAATAAAAGAATAAAAAATAAAATAAATACAAATAATGCAATAAAAATAATTAAAAACACTAAAAAAATTAATACAATAAAATACTATAACAAAATAACTAAAAATAATACAACAAAATAATAAAATACAATAAATAAAAAAGATAAGTTACAATAAAATAAATATAAAAAATACAAATAACGTCAAATAAAAATTCCACAACAACTTTTAACCAATACCACCACCACTTTGCCACAGCAATGCGTGGCCAGGCACAGCTAGTATTTCTATATAAAAGTCAAAGGATAAGTGTATGTTTGTTGGTTGGTACCACAAAGGTTCCTATATGGTTTGATGGATCTTGACCACACTTGGCACACATGCCCTTCATTATCCAACTTAAAATACTCAAGAGTTTTAAATGAAAAATTGGCCCCTTTGAGGGCAAAACCCTCGCAAACTAAGGAAAGATGTATGTAGTGCTCAGAAGCAACCACAAGCGGGCACTGTATAGATAGAAAGGCTACATCAGAGTGAGGTAATAAATAAAAATGTGCTAGAATGTCACCAGGGAGTCACTATAGAAGCCACTCAGAGCATTGCCATGGAGTCATTGTGAGAGAGGCCTTTTTAAAGGGCCAGGCAAACATGGAAGTGAGATGGAGAAGGGAGAAAGCAGACAGATGGCAGAGCTGGGAAGGAAGAAAGAAGGGCAAGAATGGGGGGAAAGCAGGAAAGGCAGAAGAAATGGACAGAGCAAGGGAGAAAAAGAAGAACAAAGGGGAAGAGAAAGAAAGGCAAAAAATGAAAGGGGAAGGTGTATGAAAGAAAGCAAGGAAATAAATAGTTTAAGAAAAGAGAGGGAGGGACACGGTATATGAGAGAAAGAGATGAAGGAAAGAAAGAGCCACAAAGAAAATGCAAACCCAGGGAACGCCAGTACAGTATACTATAAACCAGGGGTCCCCAAACCAAGGCCCGGGGGCCAGATGCGGCCCTCCGAGGTCATTTACCTGGCCCCCGCCCTCAGTTTTATAATATAATATATTGTATATACATATAATATTGATAATAATATTATAATGTAATACAATATAACACTAATAATAATACCATATAATAATATTAATTATATATTCTTTATTACATATAATATTACTAATAATATTGCAGTATAGTGGTATAGTTCAATATAGTAATATATAATGCTAATATTGTGCTATGCTAATAATATATTGTATGTACATATAATTTATAAACCACTCTGAGTCCCCTTTGGGGTGAGAAGGGTGTAGTAAATAAATGCAGTAAATAAATAATAAATACATTTTAGACTTAGGCTCACCCAAAGTCTGAAATGACTTGAAGGCACACAACAACAACAACAACAACAACAACAACAACCCTAATTAACTTGACTATCTCATTGGCCAGAAGCAGGACCACACTTCCCATTGAAATCCTGATAAATGTATGTTGGTTAAAATTGTTTTTATTTTTAAATATTGTATTGTTCTTTCGTTGTTGTTGTTGTTGTTGTTGTTGTTGTTGTTTTTGCACTACAAATAAGACATATGCAGTGTGCATTGGAATTTGTATTTTTTTCAAATGATAATCCGGCCCCTTAACAGTCTAAAGGATTGTGGACCGGCCCTCGGCTTAAAAAGTTTGAGGACCCCTGCTATAAACTATGAGTTTGTTAATTTTCCTCCTGAGCAGTGTTAGAATAAAATAAAATATGACTTTGTTCATTTTTCCTCCTGAGCAGAGTTAGAATATAAAATGTGAGTTTGTTCATTTTTTTCCTTCTAAGCAGGGCAAGTAAAATATAAAATATAATATGAGTTTGTTAATTTTTCCTTAAGCAGTACTAGAATAATAAAAAAGATATATGAGTTTGTTCATTTTTCCTCCTGATCAGTGTTACTATAATATAAAATATGAGTTTGTTCATTTTGGTTTGCTGAGAGTTTTCTAGGCTGTATGGCCATGTTCCAGACACATTCTCTCCTGATGTTTCACCCACATCTATGGCAGGCATCCTTAGAGTTTGAGTGGTATATTGGAAACTAGGCAAGGGAGGTTTATATGGAAGGTCCAGGGTGGGAGAAAGAACTCTTGTCTGTTTGAATGTTGCAATTGGCCACCTTGATTAGCACTGAATGGCCTTGCAGCATCAAAGCCTGGCTGCTTCCTGCCTGGGGGAGTTTTTTGTTGGGAGAGGCAGCTTTTTTTTTTTCGTGTCAGGAGCAACTTGAGTCGCTTCTGGAGTGAGAGAATTGGCCGTCTGCAAGGACGTTGCCCAGGGGACGCCCTGAGGTTTTGATGTTTTTACCATCCTTGTGGGAGGCTTCTCTCATGTCCCCACATGGAGCTGGAGCTGATAGAGGGAGCTCATCCACATTCTCCCTGGGTGGGATTCGAACCTGGCAGCGTTCAGGTCAGCAACCCAACCTTCAAGTCACTTAGTCCACTATGCCATCTGAGGGCTCCGGGAGAGGCAGCTAACACCGCCGAATAAAGGATTCCCTCAGGCAGGAATGAAGCTTGCAAGGCCATTAATGCTAATCAAGGTGATTAATTACAACATCCACACTGGCTTCCAACTGAAAAGAGTTTTTTCTCCCACCCTGGACCTTCCACAGATATATAAACCTTCCTTGCTTAGTTTTTTTCCAATATACCTCACAACCTCTAGATGTGGGCGAAACGTCAGGAGAGAATGCTTCTGGAACATGGCCAACAGCCCTGTGATTCTGGCCATGAAAGCCTTCAACGACACCTCCTTAAGTCCCACTGAACTCAATAGAATGGATGTCTCTGAAGTGGGAATGCATCAGATCAATGAAGAGTCGTGGATAGAAAGAGCAAAAATTCTTTGTGGCTCCAGAGTCCAGGCAGTGTTTACCTGTGGTTTTTGTCCCAGAATGAGGGAATACCCAACAGATGGGTCCTTTGCAGTGGGCGGCATCCACAGGGACGGGGCTTGGGCCCAGCCATCAGCCAGAAAAAGTGTGAGTCGTTTTCAGGAAGGATTTACACGACGCGCGAAAGCTTTTAGCACATTATCCGCTGCCTAAGGGGCTATAATCTTATTGTCAGCCCTCGGGTCTTAATCGAGATTTTCTCTCCCTTCCCAGCCCTTGGATTTGCATCGGGGAGACGCCTAATGGGTTTAAAATCCCCCACGCAGGACCCTTGGCAACAAACCGCTGAGCTCAAGAGACCTGTGCCTTGTGATGTCACAATCGGAGTCCTTCAGCTCAGCTCTTATTGGGCATCTGTAGCTAATATGCAAATACACTACATGCATAGTAAACAACTGCATCGCTAATGAGTGCAGCTCTCTAGTTTTGTAACCTATCCGTAAACATCTGGGTACGTATGTTTGTACCACAAAGACTTCCACGTGGCTTGATGGATCTGGACCAACTTGGCACACATACTTTTTATTCCCCAACAAAATAATTGTGGGGGTTTCAAGTACAAAATCCACCTCTTTGGGGGGAAGGGCAGGGCCTCCAAAACTCATGAAAGATGTATGCTGCACTTAGAGGCAACCACAAGAGGGCAACCACAACAACAACATCTTTTAGAGGTAAAGGTTTTCCCCTGATGTTAAGTCCAGTCGTGACCGACTCTGTTGTCCGTAGACACCTCCAAGGTCATGTGGCCGGCATGACTGAATGGAGCGCCGTTACCTTCCTACCGGAGCAGTACCTATTGATCTACTCACATTGGCATGTTTTCGAACTGCTAGGTTGGCAGAACCTGGAGCTAACAGCGGGCGCTCATTCCGCTCCCGAGATTTGAACCTGGGACCTTTCGGTCTGCAAGTTCAGCAGCTCAGCACTTTAACACACTGCGCCACCACCAGGGGCCCCGACAACATCTTTATATCCTACTTATTTATTTATTCACAGTATTTATATTCTGCCCTTCTCACTCCGAAGGGAATTCAGGGCGGCTTACAATGCACATATACAGTACAGTCTCACTTATCCAAGACTCAGTTATCCAAGGTTCTGGATTATCCAAGCCATTTTTGTAGTAATGTTTTCAATATATCATGATATTTTGGTGCTAAATTCATAAATATAGTAATTACAACATAACATTACTGCGTATTGAACTACTTTTCTGTCAAATTTGTTGTATAAAATCATGTTTTGGTGCTTAATTTGTAAAATCATAACCTAATTTGATGTTTAATAGGCTTTTCCTTAATCCCTCCTTATTATCCAAGATATTCGCTTATCCAAGGTTCTGCCAGTCCGTTTAGCTTGGATAAGTGAGACTCTACTGTACATGGCAATGAATGTTTGCCATTAGACATGCGACATATAGACACACAGAGAGGCAATTTAACATTTTCTGGCTTCCAGCTTCATGAGGGTATGTTAGATTCCGGCCATAGGGGGAGCTGCCACTTCACCGTCCACTTGTGACACCAAGTCCTTGATGGTAGGACTTCCTAATTCCTTTCCGCACGCTGCTGGCAATTTTATGGTGTTGTAAATTAGTTAAATTAGCCTCAGCACATAAAGCGGTATCTAAATTTTCCACTTGACAGATACAATTGTCTTTTGAGCTGCTTAGATCAACAATGAGCTAGGCTATTCATGGTCATGACCCCCACCGACAATTGACTGAGACCAAGCTTGGGACAGAGAAGCCCCATGACTAACTGAACATACTGCAGGGGTTTAGGGGAGAAGACCTTGATTTTGGGAGTTGTAGGTCATCTGCATCCAGAAAGCACTGAATACAGCTAATATCAGATCTGGACCAAACTTGGCACACAGACCCAACATGGCCAACTGTGCATACAGGCCTGGTTTGAGGGTGACTGACCTCAGATCTAGGAGTTGTAGTTCACCCTTATCCAGAGAGCCCTGAACCCAGCCCATGACCGATCTAGACCAAACTTGGCACACACACCCAACATGGCCAACTGCAAGTACTGGCAAGGTTTTGGGAGTGATTGTCCAGAAATTTGGGAGCTTATTCAGACAGCACTGAACCCAGCTGTAAAGAGGTGTGAATTTTTTAGTTTACAGATTTCATGTTTAATTGCGTTTTTAAAAAGTCATGTTTAACTATGTTTAAAAGGGTAATTATTAGAGTTACCAGTGCGTGGGGAATGGTAGCCAGCTCAGCACTCTGAGGCAGGCTGCCATAGTAACGAGGGCGGAACCAACGGCCGTTTGGAGAAAAAGGAGGGAATGTTTTGAAGAGAGTTCAGTCTGTGCCCTACTGAGGTACAGAGAAGGCTTATCCTCAGTGAAGGGATCAGGAATGCTCAAATGTTTGATTTTGAATCAATTTAAAATAAGTTTGGGGACTTATTTTAGGTTAGTATGTGTTCTTATGAGACACAGAGAAGACTGATCCTCAGTGAAGGGATCAAGGGGGCTCAAATGTTTGATTTTGAATCAGTTTAAAATACGTTTGGTGGCTTATTTTAAGATAGTCTGTTTCCAGATAAGGAACAGATAGTCTGTGATTGTAATTCACAGGGTGACTGCAGTTTAAAGCGGTAGGGAAAGAAGTTTGAAACACCTCAGTATAGCTTTGCAACTGTTAATCTAAGTGCCTCTAAAGAAATTACTATAACCATTAAGCTTGTGCCTGAATAAATGTGTGATTGTTCTTTTTAACATCTCAGTCTCTGACATATATATTACCATCAAAAAGCAAAGGAAAAAAAAGAAAGAAAAACAATTTTTTTTAAAAAAGTCTCCTCTCTTAGTAGCCAATGGCTACATCTTCTATAGTGGTGGCAAGAGTTGATAATCCCCTTAACATCTGGTGCCAGCTTTTAAATAAAAAATCTTTAATAACTGGTGGCAGCGGATATAAAATATATAATAATAATATAATTAATTAATAGAAACTCATCCATATCTCCACAACTGGTGTCAGTGGTGGGATTTTTGAAAAGATTTCTCCCCCTTCCTGACATCTTTGCACAAGCCAATGATGGATCTGGACCACACGTCGGTGATATTACCTAATATCCCAAAACAAATTATGCCTTCTTTTAATAACCCAGGCACCTCCAGGTCCCCAGGCTAGTTTAACATAAAATACAAGACAAAAATCACACAAAGCACAACAACGTCCAGAAATAAGACATAAATAAATATTAAGCCAGTCACTGGCTTGATCTTGAAGGAACTGAGGGCGGCGACAGCCGACAGGAAGCTCTGACGTGGGCTGGTCCATGAGGTCACGAAGAGTCAGAAGCAACTGAATGAATAAACAACAACAAAATATTAAGCATTGAAAACATTCAAAACCAATTACAATTATTGTGGAGACACATCGATTAAATAGTATATTTTGGTAAGTTCAGTCATCAGTGATAAACGTGAGCCAGCAAGAAAATTAAGAGAAGTCTCCATAAAATAATAAAGTAATAAAAATAAAAATAATAAATAATAAAATCTGAAAAAACACAAAAACAAAAGTCCCCATTAAATACACACACACACACACACACACACACACACACACACACATATGGAAAGCTTGCTTCAGACTGAGAGATAATAAAATGAAAGAGAGCATCACCAAGAAGACTCTCTAAGGCCCTTCTACATTGCCATATAAAATCCAGATTATCTGAGCTGGATTATACGACAGTGTAGACTCATATAATCCAGTTCAAAGCGGATCATGTGGAGTATTTGCTTTGACAATCCGAATTATATAGCAGTGTAGAAAGGTCCTAAAATCCACTCAGAGGGCTAGGCAAACATTGAAGGACGAGGAGAAGGGAGAAACCAAATAGGCAGCAGCCACCCTGACACACATACATATATATACATATGTACAGGTTGCTTACCTGTAACTTCTTCTAGTGGTAGTGGTAGTCTGTGAAATTCGCATAGCAGCAGCATATGTGTGTATTTCACAGACTCAACAAAGGTGAAGTATAGGTTGCTTACCTGTAACTGTATTTCTTCCAGTGGTAAACTGTGAAATTCACATATATGCTGCTGCTGTGTGTATTTCACAGACTCCACAAAGGAGAAACATATGTATATGTATATATGTAAAAGCAATGTCTGTCTGTACCACAAAGGCTGTTGCTTGGTGACCTTCTGTGATGTCACTGGATTGGCTGGCTGTTGCTAGGTGAAGAATTAGCTGTTAGTAGTGTTGGAATTCAACCCCACACTGCTAAAGTCCCCAGTTCTCAATGAGGAGGAGTTAGTTAGCTTTAGTATAGGCTGTGGGATTCCCTTCCCGCATTTCTCTTGTGTGACAGTTGGAATGTATCTATTTCTTCTCATCTCACTGTTTCTACTATCATTCTGATTGGTTGTGTAATGTTATTATTGTTTTCATGTTGATGTATTTTATTTTATGTATTATGTATTTTATATATGGCATTTTTGTGCTATTTTGTAAGCCGTCCCGATTCCCTATGGTGGCGGGGTAAAAATAAAGATTTATTTATTTATTTATTTATTTATTTATTTATTTATGTAGAATGGTTACTTTTCTGCTGCAAGCGTTTACTTCTGATTTTTACATTTTAGTATGTAAAATGCTAGTATGTAGTATGCTCGAACTCTAGGCAGACAGAACTCAACTGAACAGAACTGAACTGATGCAATCGTTATGCACAAACATTTGTGTCTGGATACTCCCTAGTTCCAGCCACACAGCAAGGTCATCATAGCTTCTTGGCAATTAACTCTTTCCACACTATGGTACATTCTGGATGATGCAATCAGTTGCAATACAAGCATGGCACAAATTGCATTTAAACACTATCAATACACAAATCCCACATTAACGCACACAACCTCTGAGGATGCCTGCCATAGTTGTGGGTGAAACTGCAGGAGAGAATGCTTCTGGAAAATAGCCATACCGGCCAGAAAACTCACAGCAACCCCAAGGGAGGGACAGTTAGGACTGGTTTTGTTCCAAGTTCTAACCAGCCCAAGTTTCAGGGGACAGTCTGGTTTCTGGGCCAGGATTTGGACAATCCCATGTTACTCGAGGGTTTGAGGTGAAGATTGGAAGCACCTCTCCAACCACTTCAGGTTTTTCAAATTCCTAAATCTGGCTTTCAGATCGGTTCCCTTTTGGCGGCCATTCCTAGATAAGAGAAAGCGCCAGACACAAAGCAGCCCAGCTGGAACCAAGAGGAGGGAATGGATCCAGCGCTGGGGAGTTGTGGACAAATGGTCCATATTATACAGGAAGCGTTTAGAAACTGGGGGCGTTTAGAAACTGCCATATCAAATCCAGATTATTGGCTTTGAACTGGATTATATGGCAGTGCAAAGTCATATAATGCTTCTCATTCCTATCAGGAGCATTGCAAGACAACAAGATCAAACCATAGCATCCCAGGCCTCTTCCTATTGCCTTCTCCCCAACAGATCTGTGGTCTTTTTTTCCCTAAACCCCTCAAAATATATTCATAGGCCGATGTGAGCTCTGAGATTCTAGGCCAATGATGGGCAACCTTTTCAAAAATTCACCAAAAAACCTAGCATGACTTGAGTGGTGTGTCACTTTGAGAGAGAAAAAACATAATTTCACAATATATATAGTTTAAATAACAAAAATATATAATTGTAATATATAACTGTATTTAATAAATCAAAAACTACTCCCATTATTTCCATGTACAACAATCTATGGTACCCCTTGCAATTTCCACGCTGATTTCTCTTTATTGTAGTTTCAATGTAGTCATGAATAATGAATAATACAATAATGATATAATAGTAATAATATAATAATATACTACAATAATAATAGAATGATTTTATGTGTGTGTGTGTGTGTGTAATGTGCATAATTCCCATGGAGTAAACAACAAAACCACTGGACCAAATCACACCTAATTTGGCCACAAAAGACATTAGTCATCCAATCAATCTGCATGCGGCAGCATGTCAGCAAAAATGACTAGGCTGTCATAGGTTGGCCATCACTGTTCTAGGCAATGTAGATGAGGCCTTGGCAAAGAAATCTCCAGGAGTGGTTTTACCAATGTCTTTCTCTGGAATATAGCCCACAGCACTTGGTGTTGTTTGTGGAGGTCTCCCATCCAAGTGCTAACCAGGGCTGATCCTGCTTAGTTTACAAATTCAAAGATGCTCAGACATGGAAGGAAAACCTCTGGATGTCATTTTTGGATGTGGGATATACAACATCGACTTGTAGGGGACTGTTCTTTATAGATATGCTAGCCAACATTTTGGTGCCTCTAAGGATCCTTCCACACAGCCATACAACCCAGAATATCAAGACAGGAAATCCCAAAAGATCTGCTTATGATTGGGTTATCTTAGTCCACACTGCCATATATTCTGGTTCAAAGCAGATATTGTGGGATTTCCTGGCTTGATATTCTGGGTTATGTGGCTGTGAGGAAGACCCCTAAATGAGCCCTGTTTCTGGGTATCCAGTAGAGTCTCACTTATCCAACACTTGCTCTGGATTATCCAACGCATTTTTGTACTCAATGTTTTAAATACATCGTGATATTTTGGTGCTAAATTCGTAAATACAGTAATTACTACATAGCATTACGATGTATTGAACTACCTTTTCTGTAAAACTTGTATAACATGATATTTTGGTGCTTAATTTGTAAAATCATAACCTAATTTAATGTTTAATAGGCTTTTCCTTAATCTCTCCTTATTATCCTACATATTCGCTTATCCAACGTTCTGCCCGCCCGTTTATGTTGGATAAGTGAGACTCTACTGTATTTGACTAAAAAATAGGACCAGTTTTCCCCTATCAGTTCTCGTTTTTTGAGATACAGATCATATGCAATCTATCAGTCACCCATAGAAAATCAGGAAACTAGATCCAAGACCCTTCTACGCTGCCATAAAACCCAGAGTTGCAAATTATCTGCATTGAACGGGATTATATGAGTCTAAGTAAAGGTAAAGGTTTCCCCTGACATTGAGTCCAGTCGTGTCTGACTCTGGGGGTTGGTGCTCATTTCTATTTCTAAGCCGAAGAGCCGGAGTTGTCCGTAGACACCTCCAAGATCATGTGGCCGGCATGACTGCATGGAGCGCCCTTACCTTCCCGCCGGAATCTACTCATTGATCTACTCACATTTTCATGTTTTCAAACTGCTAGGTTGGCAGAAGCTGGGGCTAACAGCGGGAGCTCATCCCCGCTTGCCCGGATTCGAACCGCTGACCTTTTAGGTCAGCAAATTTGGCACCACTGGGGGCTCCTACACAGACATATATCTATATCTATATAGGAGCCCCGGGGGCGAAGTGTGTTAAAGCACTGAGCTGCTCAACTTGCAGACCGAAAGGTCCCGGGAGCAGAGTGAGCGCCCGCTGTTAGCTCCAGCTTCTGCCAACCTAGCAGTTCGAAAACATGCCAGTGTGAGTAGATCAATAGATACCGCTCCAGCGGGAAGGTAAGGGCGCTCCATGCAGTCATGCCGGCCACATGACCTTGGAGGTGTCTACGGACAACGCCGGCTCTTCGTCTTAGAACTGGAGATGAGCACCAACCCCCAGAGTCAGACATGACTGGACTTAACGTCAGGGGAAACCTTTACCTATATCTATATCTATATATGTATGTGTTTGATATACGAATGTATGTGTGTGTGTGTGTGTGTGTACACAGACACACGCATATATATATATATATCATGGCGATCCACCCTATCACGGATTTTACTCAATTGACTTCGGATTGAGGATCAGCCTTTACGCCGGGTTCTCGTTTGCGCCGAGGGGGAAGCCAAAGCTACAGAGGAAAAGAATGTCAACATAGTTTTTAAAAGGTCAAACTTATTGTGTTGTCGAAGTTTATCCATACCTCACAACCTCTGAGGATGCCTGCCATAGATGTGGGCGAAACGTCAGGAGAGAATGCTTCTGGAACATGGCCACACAGCCCGAAAGACACACAACAACCCTGTCAAACTTATTTTTTGTGATTACTAAAGCGTATGAAATAGCACTTTTATGGGACCCGTATGTTGACACTCCATCGCTGCGCATTCATTCGGGAGATCTCCTCCCGAAACCTTTCCCTGGTTTCGGATCGTAGCCCGAGCTTAGGTTTTAGTCGGCAAACTAAGGCTAATCTTAAAGGGGAAAAAAGGTATGTAAATAAATAGGCAATTTAATGAAACCAGCTTGACAAATAAACCTCGCAATGGTTAGATCTGTTGAGGTCATCCTCACATTGATGGGAGGATTGGAAGGAGCCACTTGCTCAATTCGCGTTTTTCTGTGGCCGATCCACGCCTCCTTTTCTCACGCGAGGCATTATTTTCAGCGGATGCGACTCCGCTGCATTTCAAGGGACGAAAATGACCCAAGCGAAGCCACTTCCTCAGATTCGCAATGCCTTTCCTCGGAGGATATTGCATAGATGGCCTTGTAGTGTCAAAGCCTGGCTGCTTCCTGCCCGGGGAATCCTTTGTTTCCTGTCTGGAATTCCTCTGTTTTCAGAGTGTTTCTCTTTATTTACTGTCCTGATTTTAGAGGGTTTTTTTAATACTGGTAGCCAGACTTTGTTCATTTTCATGGTTTCCTCCCTTCTGTTGAAATTGTCCACATGCTTGTGGATTTCGGTGGCTTCTCTGTGTAGTCTGAGATGGTGGTTGTTAGCGTGGTCCAGCAGTTCTGTGTTCTCAAATGACTGAAAGGCCATTGAATGCTCATCAAGGTAGTAAAGGTAAAGGTTTTCCCCTGACGTTAAGTCCAGTCGTGACCGACTCTGGGGGTTGGTGCTCATCTCCATTTCCAAGCCGAAGAGTCGGCGTTGTCCGTAGACACCTCCAAGGTCATGTGGCCGGCATGACTGCATGGAGTGCCCTTACCTTCCCGCCGGAGCGGTACCTATTGATCTACTCACACTGGCATGTTTTCGAACTGCTAGGTTGGCAGGAGCTGGGGCTAACAGCGGGCGCTCATTCCGCTACCGGGATTTGAACCTGGCACCTTTTGGTCCGCAAGTTCAGCAGCTCAGCGCTTTAACGCACTGTGCCACCAGCCCCCCCCCCCTTCATCAAGGTAGCCAATTGCAACATTCACACTTAAATGGCCTTGCAGCTTCAAAGCCTGGCTGCTTCCCGTCTGAGGGAATCCTTTGTTGGGAAGTGTTAGCTGACCCTGATTGTTTCATATCTGGAATTTCTCTGTCTTCTAAGTGTTGTTCTTTATTTACTGTCCTGATTTTAGATTTTAAGTGGTTGTTAAGAGTGCTGGATCTACACTGACCTATTATATTCCAGTATCTGATACCATATTATCTCCTTATCCCAGATTATCTGGCAGTGCAGACTCATATGACCCAGTTCAAAGTAGATAAATATCTGGCAGTGTAGATCCAGCCAGACACACACCACAAACTCCTGTTTGAGGCCCCCTCTATACTGCCATATAATCCAGTATCTGATCCCAGATTATCTGCTTTGAACTGGACGATATGGGCAAAGTAGACCCATTTAATCCAGTTCAAAGTAGAGTATCTGAAATCAGATATTATATGGCAGTGTAGCTCCAGGAAGACTTGGGGCCCTTCCACACAGCCATATAACCTAGAATATCAAGGCAGAAAAATCCCACAATATCTGCTTTGAACTCTGATTATTTTTGTGAACAGATTTTGCAAATATTGTGGTAATTATTTTTGTCAATATTTTGAGAATATTTTTGGTGAATATTTTTTGCGAATTTTTTAGTTATTATTTTTAAAAATATTTCCGTGTCCTTTTTTGGTGAACATTTTCATGAATGTTTTTGGTGAATAATCTTGTGATATTATTTTTTTTGACGAATATTGTTGCAATTATTATTTTTTGTGACTATTTTGTTACTGTTGTTGTGAAGACTCCCATGAATATTATTGTGAATGTTTTCATGAAGAATGTTGAGATTTTTTTGTGATTTTTTTCCAGAATTATAATTGTTAATATGTTATGCATATATCATTGTATTTATTTTGTGGATAATTCTGTGAATATGCTCATGATTATCTGAGTCCACACTGCCATACATTCCACTTCAAAGCAGAAAATGTGGGAATTTATTCAGCTGTGTGGAAGGGGCAGTGTGGACTCAGATAACCCAGTTCAAAGCAGATATTGTGCTGCTGAAAGCTTTCATGGCCAGAATAACTAGGTTGCTGTATGGCCATGTTCCAGTAGCATTCTCTTCTGACGTTTCGCCCACATCTATGGCAGGCATCCTCAGAGGTAGTGAGATCTGTTGGAAACTAAGCAAGTGAGTTTTATATATCTGTGGAAGGTCCAGGTTGGGAGAACGAATTCTTGTCTGTTGGAGGCAAGTGTAAATGTTGTCATTGGCCACCTTGATTGGCATTGAATGGCTTTGCAGCTTCAAACCCTGGCTGCTTCCTGCTTTGAGGAATCCTTTGTTTGGAGGTGTTAGCTGGCCTTGATTGTTTCCTGTCTGGAATTCCCCTGTTTTCAGAGTGTTGTTCTTTATTTACTGTCTTGATTTTAGAGTTTTTTTAAACTACTGACTACAAAATTTGGCTACCAGTATTAAAAAAAACTCTAAAATCAGAACAGTAAATAAAGTAAACAAACTCTGAAAATAGAGGAATTCCAGATAGGAAACAATCAGGGCCAGTGAACACCTCCCAACAAAGGATCTCCTAGGCAGGAATTAGCCAGACTTTGAAGGCACTAAGTCTAGTGTGCCCGACTCTGGGGGTTGGTGCCCATCTCCATTTCTACGGCATCATGTGGGGCATGACTGCATGAAGCGCCGTTATTTTCCAGAGCGGTACCTATTGATCTACTCACATTTGCATTTGTTCGAACTGCTAGGTTGGCAGAAGCTGGAGCTAAAAGCGGGAGTTCACCCCACTCCCTGGATTCGAACCGCCAACCTTTCAGTCAGCAGGCTCAGCAGCTCAGCGGTTTAATCCGCTGCGCTACTGGAGGCTCCTTTAATGCTAATCAAGGTGATTAATTGCAACATTCACACTTGCCTCCACCAGACAAGAGTTCTTTCTTCCACCCCGGACTAGTTTCCAAAAGACCTCAAAACCTCTGAGAATGCCTGCCATAGATGTCGGCGGACCGTCAGGAGAGAACACTTCTGGATACAGCCCGGGAAACACAGCAACCCAAAGGAAGGAAAACCTCGAGAAGCCATTGGTGGCTTGCGAAAGAACCCAGACAGGCTCGATCTCAGGCGGCATAAAGTTTCCTGGACTGCAAAAGCCAGGTCCAAAGGCCTATGTATCCAAACGAGGCGCATATTAAGCGGTGGATTTTCAACACAGGTATTTCTTGCTGTGTGCCTTCAACTCCTTTCCCTGGAGAGAAGTGAGAGTCGCGCGCCCTTGCCCTCACTCCCTCCCTCCCTCGAGGGATCCGGACAGAGTGACGTGGCAGCCGCCGATTGGCCAGACCCCGGGCCTCCCGCGGGTTAAGGCGGCGGCGCGCGGGGGGCCGGCCGCATTGCGAAGGAGCTCTGCACTCGCAGCGAAAAGATGGGCGCGGAGTGATCCCAGTTTCCTTCGGGACCGCGTCCGTCCCTTCGAGCCTCGCTTCCCTCGCCTTCCGGGCCATAAAGCACGGGATTGCCGCTGCTTTTCGGACGGAGGCATGGAGTACACGGCGGCCTCCCCGAAGCCGCAGCTCTCCTCGCGGGCCAACGCCTTCTCCATCGCGGCGCTGATGTCCCGCGGGGGCCCCAAGGAGAAGGAGCCCGCCCAGGACGACACCCTCAAGCCGCTGGGTGAGTGAGTGAGTGAGTGAGGAAAAAAGCAGGGCTTCCTTTAGGATGCTTTTTATCCTGTCAGAAGCGACTCTGATGTGAGAGAATTGGCCGTGTATTTTGAAGTGAACTCTGGCGGGATTCGAACCCGCAAACCTTCGGGGCCGCAACCTAACTTTTAGTTCAGCAATCTAACCGGCATAAGGGTTTAACCCACTGGGCCACCACGGCTGGGTTAGGCAATAGTGCTTGTTTCGGGGGCTTCTTTCTTCTTGAAAGCACACACTGGTGTGGCTGAGATCAGTCCAGGCAGTCCCCAAGTTGCCAACAAGATCAATTCTATAGGTCTATTCTTAAACCGAAGGAACCCTGGTGGTGAAGTGCGTTAAAGCACTGAGCTGGAGACCGAAATGGCCATCTGTCGGGGTGCTTTGAATGCGATTTCCTGCTTCTTAGCGGGGGGGGGGGGGGGGGGGTGTTGGACTGGATGGCCCATGAGGTCTCTTCCAACTCTACTATTCTATGATTCTATGATTCTATAGGTTCAAACCCCGGGAGCGGCTGCTGTTAGCTCCAGCTCCTGCCAACCTAGCAGTTCGAAAACATGCCAATGTGAGTAGATCAATAGGTACCGCTCCGGCGGGAAGGTAACGGCGCTCCATGCAGTCATGCCAGTGGCCACATGACCTTGGAGGTGTCTACGGACAACGCCGGCTCTTCGGCTTAGAAATGGAGATGAGCACCAACCCCCAGAGTCAGACATGACTGGACTTAACGTCAGGGGAAACCTTTACCTTTTATTCTTAAACCAAATTTTGTTTGCCAGTCGGAACAGGTACATGTTTAAAGTGTAACTCCATTAAATATACAGTAGAGTCTCACTTATCCAAGCTAAACGTTGGATAAGCGAATATCTTGGATATTAAGGAGGGATTAAGGAAAAGCCGATCAAACATCAAATTAGGTTATGATTTTACAAATTAAGCACCAAAACATCATGTTAGACAACAAATTTGACAGAAAAGGTAGTTCAATACACAGTAATGCTATGTAATAATTACTGTATTTACAAATTTAGCACCAAAATATCATGATGTATTGAAAACATTGACTACAAAAATGCGTTGGATAATCCAGAACGCTGGATAAGCGAGTGTTGGATAAGTGAGACTCTACTATACATGTTTAAAGTGTAACTCCATTAAATATATATCCATTTAGCTTTGGATTTGGTGTTTATTATGCTGTCTGTGCCAAGTTGAGAAAATTCCGCCTCTGTGATTATTGGATTTTGAAAAATCTGTCTTGTTGTGGAAGAAAAGATTGGTAAGAAAGCTTCAATCGGAACACCTTTTCCCGTGATAACTCTTTCAGGAGTGAATTTCCCTTCCAAAGAATAGATTTCTCCCACTTCCTGTTGCCTCACCCCCGTTTGTAACTATGAATTGTGTATAAATCGGGTGTTTCTGTCTGTACGGTATTTCCTTACAATCTACGGCTTCTCTAAAGCAGCGCCCAGGCTTTCCACTCTTCCCAGGTACATATGCCTACCTTAGGCCATAACACAACACCAAACCAAACAACAAGGCTTGATAGGACTTTATTACACTCCTATGTCCCTGCTATAAAGTTTGTAAGCATAACGCAGAGTGTAATCAAGTCCTATCAAGCCTTGTTGTTTGGTCTGGTGTTGTTCTATGGCCTAAGGCAGGCATGGGCAAACTGTGGCCCTCCAGGCGTTTTGGACTACAACTCCCACAATTCCTAACAGCCGGTAGGCTGTTAGGAATTGTGGGAGTTGTAGTCCAAAACGCCTGGAGGGCCATATTTTACCTATGCCTGGCCTAATCAATAAAATTTATTGCTATTATTACTATTATAGCAGGGCTTCTTCCAACTTTTTCCAACCCCGTTCCACCCTGAGAATTTTTTACATGACCCCAGGTATATAGGTAAATAAAATAGGTACACAAATCAAACATTTACTCATAGCCATTGAGCATTTGCAAGGCGGATTTTCCTTTTTGTTGTTTTCTGCAGAATCCATTGCAAACACTGTTTTTGTAAAGGGAAAGCTTTGACTGGGTTGCTGTGAGCTTTCCGGGCTAAATATAGCCATGTTCCTGAAGCATTCTCTCCTGACGTTTCACCTACATCTATGGTAAGCATTCTCAGAGGTTGTGAGGTATATTGGAAACTAGGCAAGTGGGGTTTATATATCTGTGGAAGGTTCAGGATGGGAGAAAGAAATCTTGTTTGTTTGAGGAAAGTGTGAATGTTGCAATTAATCACCTTGATTAGCATTGACTAGCCTTTCAGCTTCAGGGTCTGGCTGCTTACTGCCTAGGGGAATCTTTGGTTGGGATGTGTTAGCTGGCCCTGATTATTTCTGGAATTCCCGTTTTCTGAATTTTGTTCTTTATTTACTGAATGTCTGAAATTCCTCTTTTTTTCTCAGTGGTGTTCTTTATTTACTGTCCTGATTTTGGAGGTTTTTTTAAATACTGGTAGCCAGATTTTATTCATTTTTGTGGTTTCCTCCATGTTCATGCTGGACCACTCTAACAACTATCCTGTCAGAAAACACAGAGAAGCAATTGCAATCAACAAGCATCAGAAAGGAGGAAACTATGAAAATGAACAAAATCTGGCTACTAGTATTTTAAAATTCTAAAATCGAAACAGTAAATAAAGAACAACATTCAGAAAACGGGAATTCCAGACATGAAACAATCAGGGCCAGCTAACACCTCCAAATAAAGGATTCCTCTAGGCAGTAAGCAGCCAGACCTTGAAGCTGAAAAGCTATTCAATGCTAATCAAGATGGCCAATTGCAACATTCACACCTACCTCAGGCGGACAACAGTTCTTTCTCCCACCCTGAACAGCCCACAGACATGTAAGCTTTACTTGTCTAGTTTCCAACAGACCTCTCAACCTCTGAGGATGTCTGTCATAGATGTGGGCAAAACGTCAGGAGAGAATGCTTCTGGAACATCTCCATACAGCCGGAAAATGCACAGCAACTCAGTGATTCCGGCCATGAAAGCCTTCGACAACACAGAAAGCTTTTACTGTTGTCAAATATTTCCTGACGCCAACATTGAGTTAAAGGGACCCCATTTGGGATTGGGACCCACAGTTTAAGAGGCAGTGGTTTTATATTATTTTGCAGTATCTAAAACAGTTTTTAACTACTATTTAAAACTTTTGATCCCGAAGTTAGAATCCTTCGGGGGCAAAATCAAAACACAACCCAACAACAACAACAACAAAAAGTGTCTTGTATTTTTAGCCCTGTTCCTGAAGTTATTTGAAAATTGCATTGGAAATTGTCAGCTCTAGTTTCTTAAATATGCTTATCATAGTTTTCTATGGGCAAGCAGATGGTGACTGGTAGATAGCAAAGGTTCTGTATCTCAAAAATTGGAGCTCATAGGGGAGCTCTAACATTTGGGGCTCTAACATTTGGGGTGGCGACTTACTTCCAAGTAAACGCATTTAGGATGTGTCTGGACCTACACTGTTGCATAATGTAGACTCCTATCATGCAGTTTGAACCGCATTAAATTGCATTATATAAGTCCACGCTGACCTTAGAATGCAATTCTAACTGCATTGTATGGCAGCCTAGATCCAGCCTGTTGCTGAAAAGAAGTTCACAAAAGGGAGAAAGACAAAGTTTGCTGAAGTCCCATCTACACTGTATATAAAATCCAGATTATCTGATTTGAACTGGATTATGTGTATGATCCAGTGTATGATCCAGCCTCGGTGATCTCGACCAACACCGTCTTTGCTTTCTGCAGAGCTCAGTGATATTTTTTAAAAATTTCCTTTCAAAGATGTTAGTGAAATCTATAGCCAGTTTCTGTTTGGAAATCAATCTCATTGACACCCCCTCCCCAAATATATTTTCCGTTCCAGAAGTGTATTACTATTCCTGTGAGAAAAACTCCAATCTTAGATTCAATACCACTATTACATTTTGACTTGGAGACAAGTTCCACTGCTCTTCAAATAACACTATGTAACAAAATGTGGGTTTTTTTTTTCTGTTCCTGGTTTGAAAGTGTTATTTCCTGGGTTGCTGTGAGTTTATATATCTGTGCAAAGTCCAGGGTGGGAGAAAGAACTCTTGTCTGTTGGAAGCAAGTGTGAATGTTGCAACTGGCCACCTTGATTAGCATTGAAAAGCATCGGAGCGTCAAAGCTTGGATGCTTCCTTCCTGGGGGAATCCTTTGTTGGGAGGTGTTAGCTGGCCCTGATTGTTTCCCATCTGGAATTCGCTTGTTTTCAAAGTGTTGTTCTTTATTTACTCTCCTGATTTTAGAGTTTTAAAACACTGGTAGCCAGATTTTTATTCATTTTCATGGTTTTCTCATTTCTGTTGAAGTTGTCCAAATGTTAATCAAGGTGATTAATTGCGACATTCACACTTTCCTCAAACAAACAAGAGTTCTTTCTCCTACTGTGGACTTTCCACAGATATATAAATCTTCCTAACACCACCTAACACCTCCCAACAAAGGATTCCCCCAGGTAGAAAGCAGCTAGGATTCAAAAGCTGCATAGAATCATAGAATCGTAGAGTTGGAAGAGACCTCGCGGGCCATCCAGTCCAACCTCCTGCAAGAAGCAGGAAAATCTCATTCAAAGCACCCCCAACAGATGGCCATACAGCATTAGCTTTTCAATGATAATTAAGCTGGCCAGCTGCAACATTCACACTTGCCTCAGGTAGACAAAAGTTATTTCTCCCACCTGGACGTTGCACAGATATATAAACCTCACTTGCCTAGTTTCCAACAGACCTCATAACCTCAGAGGATGCCTGCCATAGATGCGGGATAAACGTCAGAAGAGAATGCTTCTGGAACATGGTCCTACAGCCCGGCAACCTCACAGCAACCCAAGTTCCACTATGTAACAAAATGCGAAACTTTTTCTGTTCCTGATTTGAAAGTGTTATTTTGTGACTGCCACAAACTCTGTTGAATCGGTTGAGATAGCTCTATGAAATATTCATTGAAAAACTAGAGCATTTGTGCTGCAGGATCTCCCGGGAAAACAAAAGTTTCTACAGTTTAGTGCACCTTTTCCATGTTTATTCAGAATTAAGTGAAATCCTTGCACGCAAATATTCATTTCGGAAAATAGAAGTAACGTACACAACGTAACACGATTTTCCTGGGTTAAAAATATCATTTCCTAATTGGTTGTATTGTAAAAACATGGAAAAGGTGCACTAAACTGCAAAAACGTTTGTTTTCCCGGGAGAAAACAAAAGTGCATAAATCGCATGTGTTGTTAAAAGCCTTTGTGGGGAAACACGTTTGTAGGATTTGATATCAAAATCAAGGAAATTGACAACTCTATATGAAAATTCTCTTTTTCTGTGACTTGGAACTTCAGGCTATTTCAGAGGCTTTTTTGACCCTTTCACACAGCCATATAACCCAGAATATCAAGGCAAATAATCCACAATATCTGAACTGGATTATTTGAATCTACACTGCCATATAACTCAGTTCAAAGCAGATAGTGTGGGATTTTATACAGCTACTTGGAAGGGGCCTGAGCCATATCAGAACGGGTTCCTTCGGTTTGCTTTATGACTGGTTTTTTTTTAAAAAAAAAGCAGCGACCATTTATTAGAAATTCCTCAACGCTTCTCTCTCCTTTCAAACCAGTAATAAAAACAGTGAGTAATGCCATTCTTTCTTTGCTCGGCGAATAAGAGATAGAGAGTTTTTGAAGCCTCAAAAACTTTACGATTCATTTGAACATGGATTTGACACAATATTTATATGAGCACACACAAAAGTCTGAGGCCAGGGGGTTGGAGGATCAAACGCTTTCCACCTTCCAAATGTCTTTTTTAAACTAAGTTTTTTGTTGTTGTTTTGCACCAACGCGTGCAAAAACAGCATTCACCCCGATTGTGGAGAGAGGGTTTGAAAAGCCCTCTCACTTTCTGTTCCCAGGGATGGGCTCCGAGGAAAGGCTTGACCTCTCTTCCCTTTCTTCCTCGGGTTGGAAATAAACAGAGTCGGAAAAGCAACGCGAGGTCGTTTCAGATCTGCTAAACCCACGGAGGGCTTAGCAGATCTGAATGGATTGAACCCGAGCTGGGAAGAAACCCATGCTTTTCGCTCCCGTTCCCGTTGAACTCAATGACATTTAGGTTTAGATCCTGCTGCAAATTGAACAGAAGGCAGAGAGAAGGAGGGACTGTCTATGGATGTCTCTTTTCTTTCTTACTTTCATTCTTTTCTCCCTCAAATTGATTTTTTCCCCGCGTCAGGAGCGATTTGAGAAGCTACAAGTTGCTTCTGGGTGACTCTTTCATTTTTCCTCCTCTTTCGCTTCTCTTTTTTACTTCTCTTTATCCTCTTTCTTCTCCTCCTCCTCTTCTTCCTCTTTCACTTCTCTTTTTTTACTTCTCTTCATCCTCTTTCTCCTCCTCCTCCTCCTCTTTTTCCTCTTTCACTTCTCTTTTTTTTTCTTCTCTTCATCCTCTTTCTCCTTCTCCTCTTCTTCCTGTTTCACTTCTCTTTTTTACTTCTCTTCATCCTCTTTCTCCTTCTCCCATTCTCCTCCTCCTCCTCTTCCACTTCTCTTTTTTACTTCTCTTCATCCTCTTTCTCCTTCTCCACTTCTCCTCCTCCTCTTCTTCCTGTTTCACTTCTCTTTTTTACTTCTCTTCATCCTCTTTCTCCTTCTCCCATTCTCCTCCTCCTCCTCTTCCACTTCTCTTTTTTACTTCTCTTCATCCTCTTTCTCCTTCTCCACTTCTCCTCCTCCTCTTCTTCCTGTTTCACTTCTCTTTTTTACTTCTCTTCATCCTCTTTCTCCTTCTCCCATTCTCCTCCTCCTCCTCTTCTTCCTCTTTCACTTCTCTTTTTTACTTCTCTTCATCCTCTTTCTCCTTCTCCACTCTTCCTCCTCCTCCTCCTCCTCCTCCTCCTCCCTCGAATGGATGTCTCTTTCTTTCATTTTTCCGCTTCCTTTTCCTCTTCTCCGCCTCCTCTTCTTCCTCTTCTCCTTCCTCTTCCTCTTCTTTTTCCTTCTCTCCTGCCTTCTCTTCTTCTTTATCCTCCTCTTTTTCTTCTACTTCTCCTTTGATTCGCATCTTCTTCCTCCTCCTTCTCCCCGTCTCCTCCGCCTCCTCCCTCAATGGATGGCTCTTTCTTTTATTTTTCCTCTTCCTTTTCCTCCTTCTTCTCCTCTTCTTCCTCTTCTCCTTCCTCTTCTTTCTCCTTCTCCCCTTCTCCTCCGCCTCCTCTTCTTCTTTCTCCTCCTCCTCCTCTTCCACATCTTCTCCTCTTCTTTTTCTTCTCGTCGCCTTCCTCTTTCACTTCTCCTCCTCCTCTTTTTCTAATCTTCTTATTCCTCCTTCTCCCCGTCCGCTTCCTCCCTCGAATGGATGTCTCTTTCTTTCATTTTTCCTCTTCCTTTTCTCCGCCTCCTGTTCTTCCTCTTCTCCTTCCTCTTCCTCTTCTTTCTCCTTCTCCCCTGCCTTCTCTTCTTCTTTATCCTCCTCCTCTTCTTTTTCTTCTTCTACTTCTCCTCTTTTTCTTCGCATCTTCTTCTTTCTCCTCCTCCCGTCTCCTCTCCTCCTCCTCTTCTTCGCCTGTCTCTTCTTTCTCCTTCTCCACTTCTCCTCCTCTTCTTCCTCTTCTTTTTCTTCCTCTCCTCCTCCTCCTTTTCTTCCTTTTCTCCTCTTCTCTTCTGCTTTTTTCCCCCACCACTCCTCCTCACGCATTTTCTCTCTTTGTAGACTGAGGCCCCCTTCTACACCCGCCGGTATAAAATCCAGGTTATTTGCTTTGAACCGGATTATATGGCAGTGTGGACTCATATAATCCAGTTTAAAGAAAATGATATAGATTATCCACTGTGATAATCTGAATTATATGGCGATCCTGCCTCAAACTAAAAACAATACAGTGTACAATGGGTTGCTGTGAGTTTTCCAGGCTGCCTGTTCCAGAAGCATTCTCTCCTGATGTTTCGACCACATCTATGGCAGGCATCCTCAGAAGTTGTGAGGTATATTGGAAACTAGGCAAGCAGGGTTTATATATCTGTGGAAACTCCATGGTGGGAGAAAGAACTCTTGTCTGTTGGAGGCGAGTGTGAATGTTGCAATTAGTCGCCTTGATTAGCATGGAAAAGCCTTGTAGCTTCAAGGCCTGGCCTGGGGGGAATCCTTTGTTGGGAGGTGTTAGTTGGCCCTGATTGTAGCTTTTCAATTGCTAATCAAGGTGATTTCATTGCAACACTCACACTTGCGTCTAACAGACAGGAGTTCTTTCTCCCACCCTGAACATTCTACAGATATATAAACCCCACTTGCCTAGTTTCCAACAGGCCAAACGTCAGGAAAGAATGCTTCTGGAACATGGCCATACAAATCAGTGATTCCCACCCTGAAAGCCTTCGACAACACATCAATACCGTGAAGAATTTTAAACCCCTTTCTCCTTCTCCTCCTCCTCCTCCTCCTCCTCTCCCTTCTCAACTTCCGTATTTTAACATATATATATTTAAAATAAGTCAATATATTCACAATGCATTTGTAATACAATAGACATCTAATATCCATAAGAAAATGTCAACTAATGTATAATGTATCCATAAGATAATGTCCTCCTCTATTTCTTCTTTCTCCTCCTCCTCCAACCATTAAAAACCTATTTAAATACAGAAAACACTATTCAGCATTCCTACTTAGGTCTTTAAAACTTTCTTCTCTGACAGCCTGCCTGAATAGAAAGTTGTATTATTACTTTTGTTATCATCATTACCCTCTGGCGCTTTTTAGAAAGGTTTTTTTCAACAAAATCGGGACCTATAGCTCTGAACTGATAGGAAGGTACTTTTTTCTCTCTAAAAGTAAAATCCTTATTGTTAGATGCATAGATTTCGATAGAAGTAAAACCCTCAATCCGCCCAAAGCTCTTCCTGGAACTGAAGGTGACATTCATTCCAATGGGAGAATGTTGACTGTTCAATTAAATTCAATTGAGGTGCCATCCAAAGACATTCTGCCCCAGGCAACCATGTTGTAAAGTACAGTAGAGTCTCGCTTATCCATTGGATAATAAGGAGGGATTAAGGAAACGCTTATTAAACATCAAATTACATTATGATTTTATAAATTAAGCATCAAAACATCATGTTTTACAACAAATTTGCAGAAAAAGCGGTTCAATATATGGTCACATTATGTAGTCATTACTGTATTTACGAATTTAGCACCAAAACATCACAGTTTATTGAAAACATTGACTACAAAAACATTGACTACTAAAAGGCAGACTGCGTTGGATAATACAGAATGTTGGATAAGCGAAGGTTGGATAAGAGAGACTCTACTGCAATACGGATAGAAGGATTTGCTGATGTAGAAAACGCGAATGAAGGAGATGCATTTGATGTCCTTCTGTTATAATCCCCGTTTGCTATCCTTTTCTATGGAAATGATATTTTCAGTTGCTGTAGAGCAGGAGTGTCAAATGCATTAGCATTGGGCATCACAGCAGCCTCATGGGCCCTTGAATCCATGGAGGTCCAACAATATAAGGATAATCTGTGGATGTTGTTGTTTATTTGTTCAGTGCTTCCGACTCTTCATGACCTCATGGACCAGCCCACCCCCAACTTCTTCAAGGTCAAACCAATCACTTCAAGGATACCATCTATCCATCTTGCCCTCGGTCCCTCTTCTTTTCTCCTTCAATTTTCCCCAGCATCATTCCCTTCTCCAAGCTTTCCTGTCTTCTCATGATGTGCCCAAAGTACTTCATCTTTGCCTCTAATATCCTTACCTCAAGTGAGCAGTCGGACATTATTTCCTGGACTATGGACTGGTTGGATCTTCTTGCGATCCAAGGCACTCTCAGGATTTTCCTCCAGCACCAGAGTTCAAAAGCGTCCATCTCCCTTTGTTCAGCCTTCCTTATGGTCCAGCTCTCACATCCATAGGTTACTATGGATACAATCTGTGGATACAGAGATCCAATTATATAGGGGTGGGTCAAAAAGTTTTGCCTCCTGTGTCATAAGAACATATAACAGCAGAACTTGCTACAGCACATAGCCTGAACTATCCTCTAGTCTACACAAAACTACCATTCAACATAATCACCATTAATTTGTACACATTTGCACCATCTTCAAGGTAGACATCAAAACTGTTCCTGGTTTGAAAGTGTCATTCCTGTTTAATTGTGCAGTCCTTACTTTGAAAGTAGTTGTTATACTCTAGAAATTTCATTTTTGTGGCTGCCACAAACTATGTTGAATTGGTTGAGACTCTATGAGATATTCACTGAAAATCTATCAGAAAAACTGCTACAGGATGTTCCACAAAACCAAAATTTATTGCAGTTTAATCAAGTTTCCCCATGATTTTATGATAGAACTAATTAGGAAAGGACATTTATAACCAAGGAACAAAAATCATGTTACATAGTGTTGTTGTTGTTGTTGTTGTTGTTGTTGTAAACAACTTTATTTATATCTCACCTTTCTCACTGTGGGGCCTCAAGGCAGCTAACAAGGACACAATCTAATAATAATGTAAAACAAAACAAATAAAAATTAAAAAGTATTGGGGTGTGGATATACATTTAAAATACAATAAAATTACATTTAAAACTCACCATCCCTCCAAAATTATTTTCCCTCTAAAATCTTCCAGCCAGTAGGTTGGTTATGGCGGAATCTGCATGGGAGGAACTTTGTAGGTTCTGGGACTGAATTGTGCATTTCAGTGGTGAGAATACACAGAACCAGGGCAATTTACTGGCCCACGCACCCACTAAAAATAAATAATTTTTTGGTCTTATTTTATTTTTATGTTGAAATGCACCAATAAAAATATTTTAAAAAAATAATAAAGATCCCACTGAAATCTCCTAAGGCAAAACCTGTTTCTAGACAAGGGCACCAAAGTAAAAAGTAAATCTCTTTTTAAAAAACCCTAACAATCTTCAGTGGAAATACTCCATTTGGACCAGGAAGAATAGAAGCCATCAGTTTTAACTGGATTTTATAGTTGGCTTTTCTTCCTCTGGAGACCAGGTTTTAGGCATTATGTTTTTGTGTTGTCGAAGGCTTTCATGGCCGGGATCACAGGGTTGTTGTATGTCTTTCGGGCTGTGTGGCCATGTTCCAGAAGTATTATCTCCTGACGCCATAGATGTGGGCGAAATGTCAGGAGAGAATACTTCTGGAACATGGCCACACAGCCCGAAAGACATACAACAACCCATTATGTTTTTGTCTGGACCCCGGTCCGCCATAGAAACCCATTGGATGACCTTGATCATGTTGCACTTTCTCAGCTTCAGAGGAAGGTGAAGGCAACCCCCCACATTTTCCCAGGAAAAGCTCACAATATGGCTGGCTTTAGTGTCACCATAACTGAAAAATGACTTGAAGTACACAACAACAGCAAGCCTCCCTATTTCTTCAATTGTAAGACACCATTGACTGTAAGACATACTCTGAGTACAACCACCACCACCACCAATAATACATAAGTTACACTTGCCATTCTAAGACATACTCTATCTCTAGAGATGTTTAGGAGAAAAAGTGAGTCTTAGAATGGAAGAAATACAGGGAAGTTCTGAATTGTAATATTTATATCTTGACCTTCTCCAAGTGCTTAAAACAGTGTTAGGTCGTTTCTGACCATTGAGAAAAAGATGTAATTCAGTACATTCTTAAACAGCTCTCTTCAGCAGCGTCTATCTGGAAGTAAAGTCAGTCCCATGAAACATAACAGGAATTACTCCCTTGTACATACTCTTCAGTTGTTAGGCACATGTTCTAAGACACACCCTTATTTCAGTACCACCATTCGCAAAATACGTAAGATACACTTGAGATTCTGAGATGCACCCCATTTTTAGAGGCCTTTATACATATATACAGTATAGGGAAAAAGTGAGTTTTCGAATTGAAGAAATACAGAGTGTGTGTGTGTGTGTATATATATGTATGTGTGTGTGTGTGTGTGTGTGTGTGTGTGTGTGTGTGTATATATATATATATATATATATATATATATATATATATAATGATAGCCTCAATTTCACCTTGAAATCCAAGGGATGGCAAAAAATGTTGCACCTTTTTTCCATACACTATGTTATTCTCCTATGCTAGATACATTTAAATGTCCCACAATATTCCCCCTGTAATTCTTAATTTTCAATGCCCTGTCCTGTCAAGAAATACAGAGTGTGTGTGTGTGTGTGTGTGTGTGTGTATATATGTATGTGTGTGTGTGTGTGTGTGTGTGTGTGTGTGTATATATATATATATATATATATATATATATATATATATATATATAATGATAGCCTCAATTTCACCTTGAAATCCAAGGGATGGCAAAAAATGTTGCACCTTTTTTCCATACACTATGTTATTCTCCTATGCTAGATACATTTAAATGTCCCACAATATTCCCCCTGTAATTCTTAATTTTCAATGCCCTGTCCTGTCAAAGTTCTTGCCAAATCAAACATATTTGAAGCTGACAATACTCTGCAATGTTGGACCTCAGTGAAATGTTAAAACCTTTTCTTGGACTGTAACATAAAACTCATCTGATTTTCCCTGACATTTAAAAATCAATAAATATAAATACTTAGAAAGCTGCCATCGCTAGCACTGAACTCCGGCAAACTAGTTTTCTATCTACATTATTTTAATGAACAGGATTCCTTTGTATATCCTGAAGTGATATAGCAATCATTTATCACAGTAAGAATGTGGCCAAAATTATAGTATATCTTTGTAATACATTGTAGGCTTGACATTTCTATAAATTACTAGCTGTGCTCAGCTACGTGTTGCTGTGGCTTATGGGAATCCTTTGTTGGCCAGGTGGAATGGCAGTGAATAGCTATTAGAAGAATGAGCAAACCAAAAGCCTATCTGCTCTTAAACTTGTGGGATCTGGATTTCAAAAAAGAGGTGGCTGTGCTCTGTTTTCTCTTTGATAGGTGTGTGTGCGCGCATGTGCAAGTATGTATGTGCCTTCAGGCTGTTTGCCAACTGTTGGATAGGACAGAACAAAACAAAGGAAAAAAATACCTAAACATCTTTAGAGATGATTAGGGGCAAGAGTGAGTCCTAGAATGGAAGACATTCAGTATATGGGGAAATACTGAATTGTAATATTCGTATCTAGTTCTTCTTCGAGCCCTTCTCCTGGACATAATATTTGTCCTTCTCCATCTCCTGGACATGATATTTGGGAAGAAAGATTTCCATCTGCAATTCTTTGTTTTTATTTTGATTGTTTTCAATTTCCTGATATGGAAGGGATTGTGTAGCTTGGAAGCAGATGTCTGCTTGCTAGATTTGCTTGTTTCTGCTTTACTTTCATACTTCATTTAGGGCTAGAAGCATGGCTTTCCTGAATCTCGAAGACCATCTTTTGACAGCCTTCATTTCCAAAGGGTGAATGCTCATTCAGTTAAAGTGAAAAAGAGAGAGAGAAAGTACCCAATAATCCAAGGCCCCTTAGGTTGCTATAGATTAGGATCAGCCCCATGTCACACATGGCTGATCTGAAACAACATAAGGCAATGCTACTTTAACATGGCCTTTCCACTTGTTATTGAAAGGGGGGGGGATTCTGGTTCAGAATTTGGGCTCCCCCCTTAGGGCCAGTAGGGACAGTTGGGTCAGTTCCCAAATAGAACTGGTTGTAACTGTCCCCATTGCCATTTTGCATTCCTTGGGCTCTGACCCAGGATGACAGTCCCCTTCCCCCATGCCTGCTGTGCAGCAATAATAATAATAATAATAATAATAATAATAATAATAATAATAATAATAACAACTTTATTTTTATATCCCGCCACCATCTCCCCTCGGGGACTTGAGGCAGCTCACATGGGGCGAAGCCTGACAACACAATTGAAATAAAATGAACAAAAAATACATAGTACACTATGGTGGTCTCCAGCTGTGACAGGGTACTTACTTCTATCCAATAATGATGATGATGATGATGATGACGACGACGACGATGATCATTTATTTATATCCTGCTTTTCTTCCTAAACAGAATCCAAAGCAGCTCACAACATTATATAAAAGACAATACAAAACAATATACATATAACCTATAAGCAGTCCTGGGAAGGAAAAGGGGAGAGAAGAGAGGATTTGCTCCTCTCCCCACTCCTTCAGCATCCCATTGCTCTGGCTGATGTCACAGCAAGCAGTGGGGAATTGGTAGGTGCTATGTTGTGGCTGGAGATGGGCACAACACAGGCGCAAGGGGAGGATTTAGGGTGGCCACCCAGCGGCGCCGAACTATGTTTCTGCAGTGGCTGGGGGAGTCCATGTGTAGATACGTTTTAGGCCTGATCCAGTGTTTAGCACCCAGATCAGGCCTGATTTAACTGTCTGTAGATATATCCCAAGTCTCCTCGGAATGTCTTAAGCCCATCTACACGGATCATTTAATGTAGCTTCATGCCAACTCCAAAACACAGCAGCTAGGCCATCCAAGTTGAAAAAGTGCACTGCATGGCTTTAAGCCCAGTAATCTGACACAAGCAAAGTCACAGGAAAATCCAAAATGAAGCCTCTAGTGTGCTCTAGTATACACATGCCACACAGCAAAATTAGCTTTACAGAATGCAAGTCCACTGATCCACACATGTAGATTCCTGAGGAGGGAGTTGGAAAAAAAATCCCTACATCCTCTGTGGCTCTTGTGGAGATACTAGAATAGGTTTGAGGTTGGCCTCTGCAGGGTGTGTAATCACCATCCAGACCTCAAACTGATTCCAGGGTTGATAATCTAATCATCCGCACAGCAAAACTGTTCAAGACCAGTTTCAAACTAACCTAAGTGGTCAGTGCTGATGTGCCCCCAATCTTCAGTGATAAAGAAGTTGTCAATATCATGTCCGTCAATTTCACTTCTGGGGGAGACAGAACTTTTTTTTGTGATTGTCAGTTTCACTTCTGGCTCTGTGATGAAATCCTCCTTTATTGCCTTTTGGGTGATCTTGCTTTTCTCTCTCTGATGCAATAACTCGTTTCTTTATGGGATTATTTTTTCAATATTATCCTTTTCTCTCTCTGTCTTCCTTTCAGAGCAATTTGTGGAGAAGTCATCTTGTACTCAAGCGCTGAATGAACTGCCTGGTTTGGACGTACATGGAGATTTCGGCAATAATAGTAACCCCTCTTCCCTGTGCACAGAACCCCTCATCCCCACCACTCCTGTCATCCCCAGTGAAGAGATGGCCAAGATCTCCTGCAGTTTGGAGACTAAGGAGCTTTGGGACAAATTCCATGAACTGGGGACTGAGATGATCATCACAAAGTCAGGAAGGTAAGTTATTTAAACTCAACTGGATGCAAAGTCTTTAACAAATATCCATCCCTACCCACCCATTGTTTTGGACTACAACTCCCAGAACCCCCTTCCCCCCCTAGGTAACATTGCCAGTGACCATGGTAGGGAGGTGCCATCTAAAAGGTATTGTGTTCAAGGGGTGTGAGGGTGTGTGTGTATGAAAGCACGATATATCATTATTAACAGTGCAAACCTATAAATCCTGTTAAAAAAAGTCATCCATCGGGCTTATTCTCAGGTGACTGTTTATGCCATGGAAACTTTAAAGTGCTTTCTAAAGGAAAACCAGAGAAAGAGAGAGTGAAAACATAAATTCATAGCAAGAATTAAAAATTCTGAAAAAGGAAGATTTTACCTTGAACAAGACTTTTTCCAATCAAGATTCAAACATCTGAGTTGTGTTTGTCTGCTGTCAATGTCTTATCACCCCATTATACCAGGATACAAGATAAAACACAACTGAATGTGTGAACTGTCATCATTAAAATTACTGTGTTTTAGGTGTTATGTTTTGTCTTTTTACATATGTATGACAATGGGGAAGTTGCCTGCAAGATCTTTATAAACTATCTTGGAAAGTTTCATACCACTTGCTGATTATGGGTTGTCCGCGACAAAAGCACAGAGTCTTAGATACTAATTCTGGAAGGGGCTTGCAAAGTTTTCTGGCAGATATTCTTGTGATCATACTGGAGTCACAAGGTGTGCTGGATGATGGCATTGCCCTTTGAGAATGGCATGCACCATATCTTACTGTAAGCAGAGAGCTATGTGAAAGTTTAGAAGCCGAGGAATGAAAAGAGAGGCTGAAAAAAATAGATACAACTTTTCAGTCATTATTTTAATTATAAATACTTTGAAGTAAATTTTGTAACGTAGAATTTTCAGATCAGAGCATTCTGTGCTATTTACTGTATATACTCGAGTATAAGCCTAGTTTTTCAGCCCTTTTTTAGGACTAAAAAAGCCCCCATCGGCTTATACTCGGGTGAAGATCCCGGTTGGCTTATATTTGGGTCAGCTTATACTCGAGAATATAGGGTACATTTATTATTTTTCTCTATTATTATTGGTATTATTACATTTATTATTTTTCTCTATTATTGTTGCTACTATTACATTTATTTTACTCTATTTTTATTATTATTAATAATAATACATTTATTGTTTCACTCTGATCTTATTATTATTATTATTACATTTATTATTCTACTCTGTTTATTATTACATGCATTATTTTCCTGTATTTATTATTATTATTACATTTATTATTTTACTCTATTATTATTAAAAGGATACATAAGCACATTTACATTGAAGAAGATGAGAATAATGATTTGATCAGAGTTGGACTGTCTTATCTTAAATAAGAGCTTGATGTAAATATTCAAAAACATTTAACCTACTGATGCCTCAATTAATGCAATTTTTGGTATCTAGTTTTATTTCTGAAATTTCCCACCCTCGGCTTATACTTGAGTCAATGATTTCCCAGTTTTTTGTGGTAAAATTAGATGCCTCTGCTTATATTTGGATCGGCTTATGTTTGAGTATATATGGTAACTCATAGAAAAGCTGGGTTTGCCAAACTCAGTAGCAATCCTCAGCAAGAACATCTTCCTGGTAAAAGAGATTTATCATGTTCACACTCAGTATTTTAGATATATACTTAAAACATCATAGGTATATACATGTTTTTAAAAATGTAATGGATGAACTCAAAATATTATTGCAGTAAATATCAACTTGTGTTGCTTAACATATATTTGAGACCCAGATTGCGCTCCTCAAAAGTCCAATTATGCCACAGGAAGGTTGAATTTCTGCAGCACATAAGGACTAATATTTTATCAGTTGGAAGATGCTTGGGTTGTAGGGAATATACTACGCCCCTCTTAAAGCAGCTCCATTGGCTGCCAATAGGCTGCTGGGCCCAATTCAAAGTGCAGGTTATTACCTACAAAGCCCTATACAGCTCGGGTCCTGCCTATGTACATGACCACGTCTCTCTCTACGAACCTGTCCGGACTTTAAGATCAGCCGGGGAGCCCCTCCTCTCGATACCACCTCCTTCACAAGCAAGGTTGGTGAGGATGAGGGAGAGGGCCTTCCAAGGAAGTAAGAAAGTGCTCATCTTGTTAACTTTTAGGAAAGAGCTAAAAACTTGGCTGTCTAAGCAAGCCTTTGAGAATGGCTAGACTGTATTAGAAACCATCAGACAGGATTTCGGATGACCACGAGACTGTTAATAATAACCCTTGATAATTTGATAGCAGGAATGGCTGGTTGAATGGTAATATATACTTAGATTGTTTTTTATATGATAATTGCTTTTAAATTATTATTTATTAATACTTATGGTATTTTACATTGCATTAAATGATAATTGGTTGTTATTGTTGTCTATCATGTATTGCTCATATTTTTGTATTATTACTTGTAAGCCACTCCGAGTCCTCTCGGGGATAGGGGTAGGGTATAAATACGTTGTTGTTGTTGTTGTTATTGAATGGTTAATTATTATTGAGGAGAGATACAAATCCTTTCTAGCACTGCCCTATTTTGTGACATTTTGATTTAATTTTTTAAATTTGATTTTTATTTATTCATAATAAATAAAATATACATATTACACACAATGAACATTAGTAGAAAACATACAATAAATCAAACAATTAATCATATGCTTCTGGAACATGTCCATACAGCCCGGAAAACTCACAGCAATTCAATTATTCCATCCATGAAAGCCTTAGACAAAAAAAATTATCATATATTTTATACACTCTATGTGCACCCACCACGCATGGGACATATATTCATCCTTAATGATAACAATTCTTATGTTGACCTCTTCTCCAAAATGCTAGTGTATGTTGATTTTGTTTTATTCCTTTTCTTTGACAAATATATAATCCAAGAATGTACCCTATATCACCTCAAAATTATTTCTTTTCGTTGATCCTTTTTACATTTTATTTTACGAGTCAGTTTATCATTTTTACGACATTCCACACCTCTTTGTACCAATCATCAATTTTGTAACCATAATTTTCTTTCCATTTTTTGCTATAACTAATCTTAAAACAGTCACAAAATTTACTATTCATTCTTTTTTTCTTTTGCCATTTTAATCTTGTATCTACAAAATTTAATAGAAATGCTATTTTTGGATATTTGATAGATTAATCGATAACAAATAGTTTTTCCCAAATTCCTTTTATCTTGTCACATTCTCACCATAGATGTATATGTCCCAGTTTCTATTATACTAGCTCCAAATAATTCTCTTTAATTCTCACCAACATATTTTTCATAATCCTTTGTTTTCAAATGTTTAACCATTCGTCCTCTGTAATATTGATTTCTAACTCCCTTTCCCATTTGCTTTTTGTTCCAAATTGTATTGTACCGTATTTTCCCACCTGGTATTTATTTATTGTGTCAGAAGCGAATTGAGAAAACAGTTATAATATATTTTTAAAAACCAGGGGATGGTTGGAACTGTAATCAATAACATCTGGACATGGCCAGCTTTAACTGTTTTGCTCAGATAGTAGGCTGATCATCAGTACTATGGTGGCTCCTCTGCTGTCAGAGTGGAGACCCAGGTACACTTAAAACTTGCCATGTGCCACAATAGCTGCCAGAACTTTTAATCCTGGGTCGCTTTTGGTGGTGATTCTGGGAGTTATACGTAGCTCACCTACATCTGAGTACTCAAGTTTAGAAATCTATGGTATGTAACATTTTCCTTAGGCTGCCTGAGAACCATATGGCAATTAGAGCCTCGGATAGAACTCCACCCTCCCTATATATACACTTAAAATGTTTAAAATATTGAGTGGTTTCAGTCTATGTGTACAGTAGGGAGATACGACTTGTTTTAAATATCCCGAAACAGAGAAATGCAGGCATGTTTGGAATTTCCCTGTCTTTCTCTGGTGGCTGCACTAAATGTCTGTTTCTGATCATGTTCAAAGGGGTTATTTTCTCTGGTCTCTTATTTATATATTTATCATCTCATTCGCTTCTGTGTCTTTCAGAAGAATGTTTCCAACCATCAGGGTTTCCTTTTCGGGCGTGGATCCAGAAGCAAAGTTCATTGTGCTTATGGATATCGTTCCAGTAGACAACAAGCGATATAGATATGCCTACCACAGATCTTCATGGCTGGTCGCTGGCAAAGCCGATCCTCCTCTGCCTGCAAGGTCAGTACTTTTGCAAGCAGTATCCCATACATGTTCATTGCATACACTCTCCAAATATCTATCTTCAGTATTCCATAGCAAAAACTGTTAGGAAAACAGCCAGAGGTTTTGCATAGAACTTGGAAGCGACTAGTTGCAGGTAATTAGTAATTAGTTACTCGCAATTAACCCCTCCTCTGCAAATTAAGACATACATATATTATAAATAATAATACAGTAAAGTCTCACTTATCCAACATAATCAGGCCATCAGAACATTGGATAAGTGAAAATGTTGGATAATAAGAAGGCATTAAGGAGAAGCCTATTATAAGTCAAATTACATTATGATTTTACAAATTAAGCACCAAAACATCATGTTTTATAACAAATCGACAAAAAAGCAGTTCATTACACGGTAACATTATGTAGTAATTACTGTATTTACGAATTTAGCACCAAAACATCACAATGTATTGAAAATATTGACTACAAAAACATTGATTACAAAAATTTGACTACAAATAAAGATAGAATTGCATAAAATGAACTTGCAGTAACAACAGTGTCTAAAGTTACATCATAAAAAGTTCAGTCCTGTGAATTTTTAAAAAAATCTGTGATCCTTGCCTGCCTAGAGAAACAGCTGTGGATCTGGGTGGGAGGCAGATTGCATTGGATAATACAGAACGTTGGATGAGAGGAGGTTGGATAAGCGAAACTCTGCTGTAACAACAACAACAACAACAACAACAACAATTTTATTTATATCCTGCCACCATCTCCTAAGAGGGACTCTGGGCAGCTTACAAAATAGCACAACAAAAGTGCAACACAAAACACATGGTGGAATACAACAAAATTTGCAACAAATCAATAAACTAATAAAATAAAATAACAACTAACAAAATTAACAAAAACAAGACAATTAAAATGACAATAAATCATAAAATACGACAATAGAGTGTAGTTTTTAGTTGAGTATTATGGTCTGATTAAAACTTACTAAAGAATTTTTTTGCTTTATAATTGTGACTTTTATGTTTCATTACATGGTAGAGGAATATCACATGGTTGAAGTGCTGGCTTTTACTGTTCCTTATGCTTCTGTCTTGTTGTGGGTCTGGGGTGACAATTTGATGGTTGGGAGATGCGTGCATTTTGTACCACACTCCAATAGCTTCCAATACTCATATACAGTATGTTTTTAATCAGTTTTGCTTTCCAAAAAAATGAGCAAATACTGTACCTTTAACAAGGCAATTATAATGATGACTAACTAAGGATATTGGAATGATAAATGTAGATTTCTACTTTGTAATATTAATGCTCCAAGCTCTAATTCTCTGTGTAGCAGTGGTCATGGTACAGCCAAATATAAGCAAATGTTAATGGGAAAATTATACACATCCTTCAAGTTCCTGGTCATGAAGCAACCAAAGTGTTTGTTAGCTAGATCAGACACAGGGAAGCTTTCCACTTTTGATGTTTTGGACTTCAACTCCCAAAAGCCCAGCCAGCATGGGTGCGGTTTTATGGGAAATTTAGTTGAAAACATCTGAAGGGTCTAGTGTTCCTCATCTCTGTGCTTCACATGTTTTTTTGTGCTAAATCAAGGATGTAGAATGTGTTGGACCCTAAGATGTTGATGGATGGCATTTTCCATCATCCCGCGGTACTACACTGGCTAGGAGCCTCTGATGGCCTAGGGGATTAAAGCCTTGTGACTTGAAGGTTGGGTTGCTGACCTGAAGGCTGCCAGGTTCGAATCCCACCCGAGGAGAGCGCGGATGAGCTCCCTCTATCAGCTCCAGCTCCATGCGGGGACATGAGAGAAGCCTCCCACAGGGATGGTAAAAATATCAAAAACATCCGGGCGTCCCCTGGGCAACGTCCTTGCAGACGGCCAATTCTCTCACTCCAGAACCAACTCCGGTTGCTCCTGACATGAAAAAAAACAAAAACCTACACTGGCTCAGGTCAATTACAGTTGTGGGCTAACAACATCTGGGGGCCACACATCTTCCACCAAGCATTTAAACAGTGACATTCCAAATGTATACGTTTTTACTTTAGCTGCAGTACTTTCCATTCTCTCACTTCAGAGAAATCCAGGCATGTTGAGCCAAGTGCAAGGCAAAAAAAGATTAGATTACAACTTGATGCCAGTCATGAAGCAACATACTTTTTTCAACTGACAGCTAACCCATGAGTTAAGTTTACCCACTGTAGTGGATTAATGGTTGACTTGCAATGCAAGATGGTTTTCAGCTTGGAGGCACAGGCCTTTCAGCTTCATTGCTATTGCAACATCTGCATAATACACAGTTGTGGGAGACAACTTAGTATTTGCTAGATTTGTTATTTCCTGTTAGCTGAGTTTGGAATTGCATTCATCAAAGCCAGCTCTCTCTTACCCCCCCCCCCCCCACAACCCTACTCTGGAAAAAATGCTTTTTTTCCCTCAAAAGCAAACAAGTTTCAGATCTCTCCCCTTTCCTAGGGTACATTTACACTGAACACTTATCCCAAAGGAAGGGCAAATCAGCTCTGTGGCAACTAAATGAGAGCTGATTTGGGCTAATGAGGTCCAAGACCACACTATTGCTATAATAATAATGATAATGATAATAATAATAATAATAATAATCATCATCATCATCATCTTCAAAGACTCTGGCAGAAACCAGTGCAGGCGGTCCTGATGGTGATGGGCACACTGGGTGCCGTGCCAAAAGATCTCAGCCGGCATTTGGAAACAATAGACATTGACAAAATTACGATCTGCCAACTGCAAAAGGCCACCCTGCTGGGATCTGCACGCATCATCCGAAAATACATCACACAGTCCTAGATACTTGGGAAGTGTTCGACTTGTGATTTTGTGATATGAAATCCAGCATATCTATCTTGTTTGCTGTGTCATAATAAAATAATAAGCATAATATGCTTTATTTGTATCCCACCGCCTCTCCCTGGAGGAACTTGAGGAGACTTACAACAACAAACGAATACAATAAATAATATAACACAGACAATAATCACATATCAGTTAATATAACAAAATAACACAATAGTATAAACATTAGTAAAATGAGT